>NC_142593.1:10003608-10307039 GCF_965207765.1 Zootoca vivipara | reverse complement strand
CGATGGTTCTAATCCCCACGACGGAATGAGCTCCCATTGCTCTATCCCAGCTCCTGCCAACCTAGCAGTTCGAAAGCACACCAGGGCAAGTAGATAAATAGGTACCGCAGTGGCAGGAAGGTAAATGGTGTTTCAGTGTGCTCTGGTTTCTGTCACGGTGTCCCATTGTGCCAGAAGCTACTGTTAGGTCCATCATGAGACGTCGGCCAGCTTCCAGTCACAGATACCAGCAGCCTTCAAGCAAGCAAACTTGCCTTATTACAGCTCCCTAGCATCCCACTGCCAGAGGATTGCCTCCTTCCATTCACCACTTTGCCTCCTCCAAGTGAAAGAAACCTGGGCAGTGCTGAATGTCACATCCATTGCCAGGTGTGTCCTAATGGAAACAGAACAGGGCTTTCCCCTTGGCCTGCCTTTATATCCACTCAGTTGCCAAGTGCTTTTGTGACATCACAAGAAACCCACAGCCAATGGCAACAGCTGGGGAGGCATCATCTTCATTGCTTTGAGCCCACACAATGGCGAGTGATTGTGTGCTTGTTTATTTGGGATGTGGGTGGAGCTGTGGTCTAAACCACTGAGCCTCTTGGGCTTGCTGATCAGAAGGTCAGCGGTTCGAATCCCTGTGATGGTGTGAGATCCTGTTGCTCTGTCCCCCAGCTTCTGCCAACCTAGCAGTTTCAAAGCACACCAGTGCAACTACATAAATAGGTACCGCTGCAGTGGGAAGGTAAATGGCATTTCTGTGTGCTCTTGTTTCTGTCACAGTGTCCTGTTGTGCCAGAAGCGGTTTAGTCCTGCTGGCCACATGACCTGGAAGGCTGTCTACAAACGCCGGCTCCCTCGGCCTGAAAGCAAGATGAGCGCCACAACCCCATAGTCGCCTTTGACTGGACTTAACTGTCCAGGGGTCCTTTACCTTTCTTTTTTTTAAACTAATATAGGTAGTGCGGTGCCACAGATAGGAAAAGGTACAATTCAAAAGTTCAGATAGATTTCCCATGGAAACGCATTACTCTAAGTCTGGGAAAATGGATTTAAAGTCTTCCTCCAAGGGTTTTTTTACTTCCTTAATTAAAATCTGCATTTGCAGTCTGGTCTATTAAGGAGGGCTATAGAGAGGCCTCCAATAAAACATGTAAAATAGATGGGTAAAGCAGTTGCCTAAATGAAATCACAACTGCCCACTGCTTGATTTCTATAATAAGAAATGCTCAGGTTGAAGCCTGCTTCCAAACGTGGCCAGGCTGCTTTCTAGACTCGCTAGCAAGGGCCATTTGTTCAGCGCGTGCTCAGATGCACTGATTTTATTTTGATTAATTCACATGTTTCAGAGCTCAGCTTTGGCGCTGCAAACATGTCCAAGGACTGTTGTTGTGATTCCTGGCTGACAAATTAGGACCACTGCTGTGAAGCACCATTTTTTTTAACACTTCAGCAGTTTTAAGTCTTTTAATTTGTATCAGCATTGCATATAATAGATTGCTCGGTGAATAGCAAATAGTTTTCTGGGTGGAAAAGAAGAAGTCAGTTTTGGCTGGCACCACAGCCTACTCCCAGATGAGATGTTTACTCTGGAATTACGATCCATTCATTTGGGTGGGGTGGGGAGGTCGGCCATATAACACGCTAATCAAATAGTTGCAGACCCTCCAAGTGTCCCTATTTTCCAGGGACAGTCCTGGATTTACTGAAGCTATTCTGGTTTCTGATTTGATCCCGGAGTGTCCCACTTTTCCTTAGGATGTCCCAATTTTCATGAGAGGAATGTTGGAGGGTGTGGAGTTATGTGACCCCACGAACCAAGGAAATAAATAACTATACGACCTTTAGAAGACATCAGACTTTAGCTGCAGCCAATTCCACTGACTTCCTTCTCAGTGGACATTGGGGTATAAATCAGGAATCCTATTTCCCTAAAAGGGGGGTGGAATATAACACAGAATGAATGTGAGAAAGAAGCAGTTTGTTCATAAGTCACACAAATAACCCTCCAAGTGTCCCTGTTTTCCAGGGACAGTCCTGGATTTACAGAAACCAACCCAGTTTCTGATTTGATCCCGGAATGTCCCGCTTTTCCTTAGGATGTCCCTATTTTCACCAGAGAAATGTTGGAGGGTATGGAGTTATGTGACCCCCTGAGCCAAGGAAATAAGTAACTATACAACCTTTGGAAGACATCTGAAGGCAGCCCTGTATAGGGATGTTTTTTAATGATTAATTGGTGGCATAAAGGTAAAGGTAAAGGACCGCTGACCAGTCACAAACGACTCTGGGGTTGCGGCACTCATCTTGCTTTAATGGCCGAGGGAGTCAGAGTACAGCTTCTGGGTCATGTGGCCAGCATGACAAAGCCGCTTCTGGCGAACCAGAGCAGCACACGGAAACGCCGTTTACCTTCCCGCTTGGAGCGGTACCTGTTTATCTACTTGCACTTTGACGTGCTTTCGAATTGCTAGGTTGGCAGGAGCTGGGACCGAGCAACGGGAGCTCACCCCATTGCATGGATTCGAACCTCCGACCTTCTGATCAGCAAGCCCAAGAGGCTCAGTGGTTTAGACCACAGCGCCACCTGCGTATAGGCGCATATTCTGTATAGGACTGCTGCCTAAATCACACTTTTGTGTGCAGATGAACTATTCTTGTTGCTTCATAGGATACTTCTATTTTGGCACTGATAGATGTTGGCTTGACAAATTTTCGCAAATGGCTCTCTGCCAAACGCAGCTCCCACCTGCTATTTAAAATGGTCCCCACGGCCCCATCACGTTGCTGATGAGTAAATAGACCCATCCCTTTTATCTCTGCAATGTTGCTAATAAGCCCTAGAACCATTGGAACTGAAACAACTATCTTTTCTCCTCGAGGATTAAACCGGAGCCATTGGTATACAAACCCTTTTCATCGCCTTGGTCCTGATTTGGGATTCAATGAGAGGAAGACCAAAGAGATGGAGAGAGAAAGAGGGGGTGAGATAATAGCAGCAGCCTACTTAAAAGTGTGGGAGCTTTTATCTGCCACACAAACAGCAATCCCTAATGCTTCTGTTTAATTATTTCCCGTTGTTATGCATAATTTACAGTACCACTGACAGTCATGGGGGCTGGCGAATATGGTAGTAAATTTAAGCCTAAAAATAAAGTGCAGATGTTTGTAATTAACTTGCTAGTGAAACTGGCATTTTGTTACTGTTTCCAGCAGACCGTTTTAGCTGCTGTCATGCCTATTATACTTTAGATTTAGGGTGCTTCAAGATTGGGAACTTCTAACGCAATCCATTCATTGCTCTTCCACTGTAAACTGCATGTGGAATCGCAGAGCTGAATTTGCGTGTGTAGACCCTTTAACCTTCCCCAAATAAATTCAGACAAGACTCAATTTTTTGGGTTTTGGCAGAACTTGGGCCACAACTTTATTGATTGCAATCAAGTGCGTGGTTGCATAGGCTCTGGTTTGACTAGCTCCCTGCACCCTTGCAGGCAGTGCTGACCCGGGCCACACTGTAGGTCAGCCTTGGGTGAACACCCGGCAAAGTGGAAGGCGGGGTCATGCCAGTCCACCAGCCAGATGCGCCCCTGGACTCAGGCTCAGGGCATAACCCCTCTCAGGGTTGACCAACCAAAGAGTCCCAGGATTCCTTTAACGGAATACCCATCACATAGGGATGGCCAGACCACTCTGTCACCCCTATCACCTGAACCAGAGCCTATCCGCAACCTTACAAGTTGTGACGATTTGCTACACGGCAGGCAAAACCCAAATGGCACCAGCCAATCAGCCAAGTGGGGAAAATTCCTGTCGTGCCCCTGGCCCAACGACAGACGACACATGACGGCATAGCAAGGTCATGCGTGCAAGCCCTAAATATAGGGAGATGTGGGCGGGTGTTCCGATGCACTGGCCCAAAAGAGGAAGCTCAGGGACACATGCATCAGCTTAAATAGAGGTCCCTCGACAGACTTTAGCTGGCATCCCATTGGTCTGATTGCACCCAGCATTGAGGGACCTCCAATAGGGTGTTGTGGCCATCCAAACGTTCCCACCCACAACACCGGGTCTGGTTGCCAGGTCACACTGCAACACGTGCCCTCTTGTTAGGGAGGACCTGATTTCCACATGGGGGGGCATCACAGTTTCTAGGCTTTGAGCATCCTTTCTGCACTAGAAGGCATGTCACAGCTAACTGGGTGGAGCAGGGGAGTTCCTGAACACCACCTACACACACACACTCCGGCGTATAAGACTGGGCATATAAGACGACCCCCAACTTTTCCACTTAAAATATAGAGTTTGGGATATACTCGCCGTATAAGAAATACGTATAAGAAATATGACCCGGCGTATAAGACGTCCCCTGACTTTTGAGAAGATTTTCCTGGGTTAAAAAGTAGTCTTATATGCAGGAATATACAGTGTGTATGTGTCCTTTTTAAAAACACACATCTGTCCATGACAAACGGCAGAGAGCTTGGAAGATATTCCAGTCTGGAAGGAGAATGCAAGGATTTATGGGGAAGCTGGACAGAAAACATAGGCTTTGTGGTAAATCTCGCCTGAAAACATTTCAGAGGCTGTTGGAAAAGATCTGGACTATGTTGCATTAAAAGGATTGGAAAGAACTTGGAACTTTGATTAGAATGGCAGCAATTATCGATATTCAGAACCCTCAGAATTTGAAGCATGGGGAAGCAAATTTTTTATAATTCGGCATAATATTTGGTTTAATAGATATATATTTGTATAATTTGGAATAATTGGTTCGATATGATTGATTTGTAAGTGAAAAATCTAATAAAAATTGATTTTAAAAACACACAGCAATGTTCTATTTCTGCTGCCTCTGGACACTACTGTGTTCTCACCACAAGTACCCCTGGCGGTTGGCCCAACCCAATACCTGGCTTGGCTCAGTTGGCAGAGCATGAGACTCTGAATCTCATGGTCCTGGGTTCAAGACCCACATTGGGCAAAAGTTTCCTGCAGTGCTGGTGGTTGGTCCTTGTGGCCCCTTCCAACTCTACAATTCCCAAACATTTCCCAGTAACAGCAGGGAATGCGCGTGAAGCATTGAAGAAGTCACAGAGAGACAGAGCATTGCATGATGTCATCCATGCCTTCTGCAGGACCCTTTCCACCATGTGCCTTAATTGGACTTTATCTTGTATGGCATCAGAGACACTACACCCAGCTGGTGTGCTTACTTTCCAAGTCCCGGACTGCAGAATCCGGGACCAGCAGCTGTGAAACACCGGAAGTTGCGTCGACGTAACTTCCGGTGTCGCTTTGCCCTTCTATGGGCACAAAAATGGCCGCCGCCGGCTTCAAAAGTAGCTTCTACGCATGACCGGAAGTGCGTCAATGCGACTTCCGGTGTCGGCAGTGGCCATTTTGGGTGGCCATAGATGGGCAAAGCGACACCGGAAGTTGTGTCGACGCACTTCCGGTCATGCGTAGAAGCTACTTTTGAAGCCGGCAGCGGCCATTTTTTGTGCCCATAGAAGGGCAAATCAGGGGAAAAAAATGGCCGCTGGCAGGAGAAAATAACGGAGAAAAACGGGAGACGAAGTGATACGGGGGACCACCGGGAAAAGGTAAGTAAAAACGGGGGTTTCCCAGGGAAAATGGGGTACTTGGCAACTATGCTGGTGTGGGAGCTAAAACAAAAATGCGAATAGCAGAGGTGAAACCAGAAAGTGCAACTACGTACCCTCCAACACTTCTCCAATGGAGAAAAAGAAGTCCTTGATGATGATGATGATTTTATTTATGTGCCACCGATTGGGACACGGGTGGCGCTGTGGCCTAAACCACAGAGCCTAGGGCTTGCCGATCAGTAGGTCGGCAGTGGGAAAAGGCTACAATAGGAAAAGCTTATGATGTGCAGGTGTAATCAGGATGTAATCAGGAATTATGGATTATGGATTATGTAATCAGGAACAGATGTAATCAGGAATTATGAGTCTTGTTCTATTTGCTTCTGATTTTTGACCATTTGATTTTATCATCAAAAGTTCATTGTACGGAATTCGTATTCTTTTTGGGTTGTCAATGTCTGTTCTTTTCTGTGCACTGCCTGTTTTATTGTTTCATAAAATAATAATGAACACTCGGAAGTTTGAGAAACCCTGGTTTAACACAGGAACAACATAATACTCTGAGTCCAAAGAGAAAATTAGACATTTCTTTATTGTAAACACAAAAGGTGCTGGAAACCCTAGAGCTGCTTCTTTGTATACAGAAATTTAATTTACCTTGGTACAAGGTGATAAGAGCCAAGAGATATTGCGCGTGAAGACCTCCAAAACCACCCCCAAATGAAGACACAATAGACACAAATTTTAGTTTGAGGTTTTTTGGCATTAAATTTTGGCCACAACTTTATTGAGCCTGTGAGTGGTTGCTTAGGCATTGGTTCCAGACTACCTGAACCTGCACGGTGGCAGGTCTGACACTGGGCATCACCATATGTCAGTAACATAGCTGTCAAGTTCTCCCTTTTTTTAAAGGGAAATTCCCTTATGCTGAATAGGCTTCCTCACGAGAAAAGGGAAAACTTGACAGCTATGGTCAGTAAGGGAAAGCATCATGGGGGAGCGAGAACTCCTTTGATCTCACAGCTCATCCCAGGTGCTCCCAGGGTCTCTGGCGTGGCCCTAGCTAGCCCCTTGGCAGGGTTCAGACAAAAGCAAGGCGAGCCCCTAGATTCCTTTAATGGAATTCCCTAGCAGCAGCAATGGAGGGGCAGGCACAGCCAACTATGTCCCCTCCTCAAAACATTGAACCAAATGCCTAATCGCCAACCTTACAAAGTTGTGATGATTTGTTACACGGTAGGGGACCCAAGTGGTGCTGTGGGTTAAACCACTGAGCCTAGGGCTTGCTGCTCAGAAGGTCAGCGATTCGAATCCCTGTGACGGGGTGAGCTCCCATTGCTCGGTCCCAGCTCCTGCCAACCTAGCAGTTCGAAAGCATGTCAAAATGCAAGTAGATAAATAGGAACTGCTACAGCGGGAAGGTAAATGGTGTTTCCGTGTGCTGCTCTGGTTCGCCAGAAGTGGCTTTGTCATGCTGGAAAGCTATCCATGACCTGGAAAGCTATACGCCGGCTCCCTCGGCCAATAATGCAAGATGAGCGCGCAACCCCAGAGTCGGTCACGACTGGACCTAATGGTCAGGGGTCCCTTTACCTTTACCTAGGCAAAAACCAAGTGGCACCAGCCAATCAGCCAAATGGCAAAATTCCTACTGGTCCCCTGCTACAAAACAGACGACCCCTAGACAGGCACAGCAAGGCCAAAAACCAACCCTAAATGTAGGGAGAGGAGGGTGGGTGATCCGCTGCACGTTGCAAGAAAGTGAAACTCTCCAGCAACGTGCAGCAGCTATAAGGAGCCCCTCAGCAGCCAATAGCCAACCCAAGTGACCAAATTTCTGCCCCAGCAACAGAGGGGCAAACAATGGGGTGTTGTGGCAATCCAAATGGTCCCGCCCCACAACGGGGAGGCAGTTTCTGGTCTCGTGCCCTCCATGATGGAGGACCCGACTTATACAGCTCCCCAATGGAAGAAGTTTTTGGTTCCTCCCTTCAAACTCTCTATTAAGCGACTCTGCCCTCCTGAAAAAAGCCAAGCCAATTCCCATTCTGGGAATTGCACCAATGCATTTGTTCTGCACTTCCAGTGACTACCGAAAAAGCCCTAAAATTGCACCACCTCTAGATTATGTGTTTTCTTTTTGGACCACTTGGTCTTCAGCAAGAAAATGCCCCTAAAATAACAGAGTTGTGTCCAAATAAAAAAATTCCCAAATCGAAATGAATGCAAGCACAGAAAAGCTTTTCTTCATTTCTGATTGCTGTTGTATTTTATGGTCTTTCAACATTTTCTCAGTCAATTCTATTTGCCTGTGATAGAGAGGGAACGGTAGGGGGGAGGTAGGGAGGAAGAGAGAGAGAGAGAGAATTTAAATTCAAGGAAGGTTTTATCAGTGAGAAACAACATAATTGAGCAGTGAGCATTTCCCTGTTTTGCAGAAAGGAATAAAATGTTATGTTCACAAGCTGCTTTCCAGTGGAGAAGTTCATTTTTGATCTTGCTTTGACGGTGAAGTATTCCCAGTAACTGCAAAGATTTTTTTTTTAACCTCAGGGTGCTTGTAAAACCTGGCGAGTGAGGACATTGATGGATGAAGGTCTTCTCAAGGCTTGACATCTAGTTTGGGAGAGGCGGTGGAGAATGTAAGGAGACTGGGACAAGGCAGGACAAGAGCAGAATTACCTGTTAGCCACACAGATGAAAGCTTTTCAGAATCAGAGAGTTCATTCTGAGACTCTAATCAGGGATGAGGGCAGAAAATTTCGAATGGGGCCCCTTTGAACCTCCTTGTATGAAGAGGTTTAGGCTGAGAAATCTCCAGATCTCTTCTAGCCCCAACATAAATGGTACTTTAGTAGGATTATGGCTCCGTATTTATTTGTAGCTCTCTTTCTTTCTCCCCATGTAAACACAGGTATTTGAGGGCATGACCTATCATAAAGAAGGGAACATGAGGGCTTCTACTCTAATCTTGTTGGATTTCAGTTGTTCATAGCCTTCTGAAACTTTCACCTTTCGTAGACTAAATTGCTCCAAGCACAGCTCTTTCTGGAGGTAAAAAGAAGTCGTTTCAGACTTTCTATGATTATTTCTAAGGCCTTAAAGGAAAAAGTAGAGTGGAAATACAACATGAAAGTGAATATAGAACAGAATATAGGTTTTATTATAATATACATTGTTGAGTGATCGGGAAACATCATGGAACGAATTCAGAATGAATGGGTTTAAATTGGGATCTCAAGAAGCACGCATGGACTGGACATTTTCAGATGTCCAGGGGACAAAAGATGTTGCTGATTTACATCAAGCTGGCATGTGCTAATTTTTATGTATAGCTACATATTTAGAAATAATTACAGTGGTACCTCTGGATCCACAGACCTCTGGTTGCCTATCCTTCGGGTTATGCATGCATCCCTATGTGAAGGGTATTCCGTTCCAGGGAATCCAGGGACTCAACTTGGTTTGGTCAACCCTCGAGAGGGGGTTGTGCTCGTGCCTGAGTCCAGGGGAGCATCTGGGGAGTGAACAGGGTCTGTTCATAGGCTCTTCACCAGCCTCAGGTGTTCACCCTTGGCTGACCTATGATAGAGCTCTGGGTCAGCGCTACCTGCAAGGGTCTAGGGAGCTAGTCGAACCAGAGCCTATGCAACCACTCACTTTTCTGTAATCAATAAAGTTGTGGCCTAAATTCTGCCAAAAACCAAAACTAAAATTTGAGTCAAATGTGTCTTCATTTAGGGGGGGAGGTCTCTGGGTCTGAACACGCAACAGTAGCATTTAGGGAAGAAAGAAAAACGCTCGTGATGCATTAGCTGAAGCCTGGAATGTCTCCACTCTGCTAGCCTTAAAACACCCAATAAAACCAAAGCCCTTGACTTTATTGCAACGTTGCTTCACTAATGGCAATCTTGTGCTGCAGAGATAAAGCTGCGATTGCACTGCTCGCTGTTTTATAGGTCCTACAACGGAATCGTTGTTTTTCCAAGAGAACATTGAAAAGTCAACACCTGATAATGAGTTTGTTCTAATTCATTAAGGAATATCTCTCTCGACTTCACCTTGTGTTCAATTGTTTTGCATCAAAGAATGGGGATAGCTAATGGTGCGAAAGGCTTGCCTCTGAGTGTAGCGTCAGCCCGAATGACACAGTTCTGTGGCTCTTACCTCTTCACTTCTATTTCATAGATACAAGCCTGATGCCGTTCTCTGCTGGGTAGATGTGTTAAATCCAGGGAGACTTTGTATACGTGTATTCTACTCATTCATCTATGCCCTGGTCTTTTTAAACAAACAACAGACCATCAACGGCCTGGACCAAAGTGGGGGCAGGGGAATGGCAGGAGGAACATTTGGCTAAGGTCCTCCAGATCAAAGGGGGCCTCACATTTAGACACTTGTTATTTTTTTGGCATTTGGAAAGTTCCACAACTTGTTTTTATGTGCAGCGGATCAAATTGTGACACATTCTCTCAGCTCAGAGGTGTGAATTTAAGTAAATAAGAGATGCGATTTAGTAAAAGACTTTTTTTTGTTAACTGAAATAGATTTTTGTCATATGATTAGCATCCACTTGACACTGCACAAAAGCGAGATTTGTCTTCAGTAATTAGAGCATTGCACAGAAGACAGATAGAAACTGTTGTGCTGTTTGGTTAGATTATAAATCCTGTCCTTTCATTCTTTATAATACTACACACACACACACACACACACACACACACACACACACACACACACACTTGTATATGCCTAATAATAATAATAATAATAATAATAATAATAATGTATTCCAACCCAACAGCAATACCTTCACTTAAAAGCAACTTCCCCCTTGTTTGTTGTTGTATCTATGTTGTAGTTTGGGCTGTGACTCGGTCCCAGTGTACTCATGTTAAGGACTCCTCAGGGCCCTCTGCCTAGATTTATTGACCCCCAAATCTTTGGGATCTGGAGTCTGAGGAGGAGCTCCTGAGAAACTTTCTGAACAGTAGAATGGGTTGTTGGGCTTTCAGCCAGGAGGAACAGCTCAGAAGTCTTGGCTACAGTAGGTCATTCAAAGCAACAGGTTCTTCAAAGTGGAGAGGACACAAGAAGAAGCCACTCAATGGCACCACACTGTGACTCTTCAAGCTCTGCTACCCATTCAAATTCATTGATTGGTGGTAGTTCAAGTCCTCCAACACTCTCAGTTTAGCTTCCCTAGAAGTTCCTACTACAGATCCTGAGGGTCTAACCTTACCTCTTGGGAACCTGTACTATGGACCTGCTATCTGGAATCTGGTACAGTTGTACCTCAGCTCCCAAATGCCTTGGGAGTCAAACATTCTGGCTCCCGAACAACTGAAAACCGGAAGTGAGTGTTCCGGTTTTCAAATGTTCTTTTTGAAGCTAAACGTCCAACGGGGCTTCCGCGCCTTCCAATTGGCTGCAGGAGCTTCCTGCAGCCAATCAAAAGCTGTGCTTTGGAAGTTGAACGTTTCAGAAATCAAACGGACTTCTGGAACAGATTCTGTTCAACTTCTGAGTTACGACTTTACTTGACACTGACAAACACCAGCTGAGGATCCATGTCCACAAGGTCCAGAATAATGCCCCACAGCATGAGAGTTTTGATCCAAAATTCCATGTTACTACAGAGTGCTGACAGCTGCTTAGGGTGGTCAAATGTCTTGGTCAGACCCTGCCTAAAGGACCAGAGAGAAATCACTCCTTGAATATAGATTGGCATGCGTCTATTAAAGAGAGAAAGACAAGTGTGGACCAGGGTTTCTTGAAACGTAGCAGAGGATAATGTCAGGGCCGTCTTAAACGCCCCTGCCGCTGTGGTGCGCCGGATCTCTCCGGCGCCCTCCCGCCCCGTTTCCCAGCGCGGTGGGCGGGTGGGCACAGTGGCGGGTGGGCGGGCAGGCACAGCGCGATCTCTCTGGCGCCCTCCCGCCCCATTTCCCAGCGCGGTGGGCGGGTGGGCGGGCGCAGCGCGGCTCCCACAGGCGCAGCTGCGCGGCGGACCGGCGGATCGGCTGGTCAGCGGGCGGGGGCAGCTCGCGGCGCCTTTCTGGCAGGCCGGCGCCATGGTGCCCTGCGCCACCGGGGGTCTACCTAGAGCCGGGCCTGGATAATGTGGTACAAGCCTTGCAGCTTGCACAACTATGTGTGGTCTGAGAGCTTTGCCCTGGGCAATATGAAGATGGATTCTGAGGGGGTTGCATGCTATTTCATCAGTGCCTCCCAAACATTATTGCTTACAAACACGAACATATTGTGGAATATTTCTGTTTTGCGAACAACAACAAAAAGGAGGGGTGCAGGAAACTTGAATTTCTCTCTCTCTTTCATTTATCCTTTCCTTTCCTTTATTTTTATTTTTTTATGTAGATTAGCTTGCTTTTAATTTCATTGCATGATGAAAAGTTTCAATTAAAAATTATGAAAAATGAAATCTGCAAGCTAAGCATCTGAAGTTGTTGACAGCATTATTATTATTATTATTATTATTATTATTATTATTATTATTATTATTATTACGGTATAGAAGAGGTAATTTTTCATGGCTTACATTAATACTTGTGTGAAGGCAAATTAATAAAGCGCTTTATATCATATAATATAAAGCGGATTGTGGTAGGGCTGATAGGAAATTTAGTTCAGGGTTTGGTGGTGTACAGGCCACAGGTCTTGCTGAGTAATGGGGGCGTGCGTATGCAAATCCCTGGGATTTAATTGGTTGGTGGGGCCCCCTTTTAAAGAGCTTGCCCTCCATTTTAGAATCACTTTTGCCTTTAGCGTTTGAATCCCCTCCCACCCACCCTTTTTTCTTGCAGGTTAGCACGACATTGCTATTGCCTTCGGGGACGCCTGTATTCAGGGGCCAGTAGGAATTTTTCCAATTGGCTGAATGGCTTTGCCTCTTGGTTTTCGCCTACTGCGCTAGCAAATTGTCACAACTTGTTAGGTTGGCGGTTAGGCTTTTGGTTGGTTAATCGGTTGGTAGAGGGGTGTGACACACAGATGCCTACCCCACCTCCGTTTGCTCCATATAGAAGTTATTTAAGGTAATTTCAGGTAAGCCTCGACACACAATGGGTTATCTGCCCCCTTCTTGGGGAAGGTTGTGGAGAGACTTGTGGTGGGGCAGTAGCAGGCATTCTTGAATAATAGGGAGTGTTTAGATCCAATGTAATCTGGATTCAGGCCTGGCCATGGAGCTGAGTCAGCCTTGGTTGCCCTCTTGGGAAAAAGGTAAAGGTAAAGGGACCCCTGACCATTAGGTCCAGTCGTGACTGACTCTGGGGTTGCGGTGCTCATCTCGCTTTATTGGCCGAGGGAGCTGGTGTACAGCGTCCGGGTCATGTAGCCACCATGACAAAGCCGCTTCTGGCGAACCAGAGCAGCACATGGAAATGCTGTTTACCTTCCCGCTGGAGTGGTACCTATTTATCTACTTGCACTTGACATGCTTTTGAACTGCTAGGTTGGCAGGAGCTGGGACCGAGCAACAGGAGCTCACCCCGTCGTGGGGATTCGAACCGCTGACCTTCTGATCAGCAAGCCCTAGGCTCAGTGGTTTAACCCACAGCACCACCCGCCCTCTTGGATAAAAATGCCTTTTTACCAGATGCACCTGTATGACAGTGATGGCTGGACCAGGAGAGCTCGATCACAGTAGTTCAGACCTCAAGACTGGATTACCCCAATGTACTCTCTGTGGGGCTCCCCTTGTGCATAACTTGGAAGTGGCAGTTATTGTAGAATGCTGCTGCACAATTGTTGAGAGGAGTGAGACCATGGGGGCATATTGCACCTCTGCTCAAAGATACGCACTGGTTGTTGATTCATCACTGGGCCAAGTTTAACTGCTTCAGATGTTGGTTGGAAATGTAAGGAGAAGGAAGGCACATTCTACCACATGTGGTGGACGTGCAAGATGACAAAAACATTATGGGGAATGATTCATAATGAGTTGGAAAAAAATGTTTAAAACAACGTTTGTGGAAAACCAGAGGTGTTTTTATTAGGTATTTAGGTGCAGAGATACCAAAGGAGCAAAAACGGTGATTTATGTATGCAACAACAGCAGCGATGAATGGTTGATGAAGAGGATGGACTACGCCGAAATGGTGAAAATGACCAGGAAAATCAGAAACCAGGAAGAGAAGACCTTTCAGAAGGAATGGGAAAAATTTACAATGTAAATTTAGAATGTAATTTACAATGTAAGAGAACACTGTAAACTACTAAAAACTTTGGCAGGATTTGAGTAATGCTTGTAATGTACTAAAAACTATGGTAAAAATGTATTACATTATGATTTTTTAAACATAGAAAATTAGTGAAGCAGCTGAAAAAAAGATTGATAATGGAAGGGCAGAGGGGAGTCAAAGGATTCAGGGAACCCTAAATGATGATGTTGATGTTTAATGTTTGGTTTTAAATTTGCAATGTAAAACTCAATAAAGAAAGATTTGACAAAAAAATGTTCAAGGCATTAAGATGGGCATATAAAACCCTTACTAGCTTGGGACGCCTTGCCCCATAAGTGCCCACTCCCACATATGGAACTGTCACCATTACAAACACCACATGACACTTGTTCTGCAAATGTAAGAAATCCATAGTTTATTGTGACAGTACCTACACACCGATACTCCCTGCCATCAGGCAGGCACCTTCACTTTTCAACACTTTTGTTTAAGTGAGTTTATCCGGACATGTAGATGCTGATGTGTTTTAATCTCTTTTTACTATTAATTCTAATTACCTTTAAATGTTTTTTTAAAATTGCTTCCAACTGTTTTTACTGATAACTTTAAGGTTCCTTGCAACCCACTTAGAGGTCTTATTACAGTCAAGCCGTACTGTATAGTCAATTTTCTTAAATAAATAAATAAGCTGCGGACAGTGTCGGTTGTGTTTAAGCGAGATCACTTTGCAAACTGCCCAGGTAGTAAGAAGATGAAATGCAAATGGCCTGAAGTACTGGTACATATACTTTCGCCCATATCCCATTAAGCAAGCTGTTACAGCCCAGATTATCTCCTGCTGGCAAATGACAAGTTTTACTTAGAGCCGGCTAATTATCAATTGAGTTCTAAATTAGTGTCAGGCAAGGTCTTCATCTCAGTTCAGAGTGGGCTAAGCTAAAATGGATTAATTGTTCCTTTTTTAAAGAAAGCCACAACCCAAGACTGTTCCAAAGTTTGGACCCTGGAATCATAGAGTTGGAAGGGACCCAAAGGATCATATAGTTCAACTCCCTGCAATGCGGGAAAATGAAGGTGTCCCATACATAGCTGCCAAGTTTTCCCTTTTCTCACGAGGAAGCCTATTCAGCATAAGGGAAAATCCCTTTAAAAAAGGGATAACTTGGCAGCTATGGTCCCATATGGGGATCAAACCAGCAACCTTGCTGTTAGCAGCACTAAGCTCTAACCAACTGAGCCAAGCAGTGCTGATGTGTTACAGATGTTCCAAAGACTATCACATTCACTCAATGGTGTAAGTGTTGATCACTTCTCCTACCTGGGCAGTTATCTTTCCACAAGGGCTGACATTGATGCCGAAATCCAGCATCGCCTGAGCTCTGCGAGTGCAGCTTTCTCCTAATCGAAGTGTGGAGTGTTTGAGGACCGAGACATTCGCAGGGAAACCAAATTGCTTGTTTAGAAAACTATTGTACTACCAACCTTAATGTATGCTTGTGAAACATGGACCACTTATAAACACTTTCTCCAACTCCTCGAAAGATTCCATCAACAGTGTCTCTGTAATTTTTTTACACATCACTTGGGAAGACAGACGAACTAATGCCAGTGTATTGGAAGAAGCAAAGATCACCAGTGTTGAAGCAATGATTCTTCAACATCAACTTCGTTGGACTGGTCATGTTGTGGCAGATGTCTGATTATAGTCTTCCAAAGCAACTACTCTATTCCGAACTTTAAAATGGAAAGTGTAATGCTGGTGGTCAACAAAAGAGGTTTAAAGACAAGGCAAATCTTTAAAAAGTAGTATAAACACCGACAACTGGGAAACACTTGCCTGGCGCTCTAATTGGAGAACAGCCTTTACCAATGGTGCCAAGGACTTTGCAGAAGCTCAAAGTCAGGACGAAAGGGAGAAACATGCTAAGAGGAAGGCACGCTTGGTAAACCCTCACCCTGATCAACTCCCGCCTGAAAACTTATGTCCCCGCTGTGGAAGGGTGTAGGGATCCAGAATTGGCCTCCGCAGTCACTTACAGACTCACTGTTAAGATCATAGTTACAGGTAGGTAGCCATGCTGGTCTGACGTAGGCGAAACAAAATAAAAAAAATTCCTTCCAGTAGCACCTTAGAGACCAACTAAGTTTGTCATTGGTATGAGCTTTCGTGTGCATGGTGCACACGAAAGTATCTGAAGAAGAAAGTATCTGAAGAAGAGAAACTTAGTTGGTCTCTAAGGTGCTACTGGAAGGAATCTTACTTGGCTATGAGTGATCGAAGAAGAAGAAGAAGAAGAAGAAGAAGAAGAAGAAGAAGAAGAAGAAGAAGAAGAAGATAGCAACAGAAGTGTACCAGAGCCCCAAGCACCCACATTTCCCATGGACCCTCCAAAACTACCAAGTCCGTTGTTGGTGGTAGCAATCCAAATTGCTAAACTTAGTAGCTAAACTTAGTAGCCTTCAGAATTATGAGAGCAGTGCAGAGCAGCAAAATTGATAGCTAAACAGAGAGGGAAGAATGATATGTAAGCTAGAACAAGCGTTAATGTTCATGAATGCAACATTAATATTTCTATGGGCAGAAGAAAGCTTTTTCTTTCTATAAACAGAAATGTGGCTGCTGTTCTTCCTGCCTCCCTAGCTGGCAAATCCTAGGGCACGGGTGTCAAACACAAGGCCCGGGGGCCAAATCCGGCCCGCCAGACCTTGTCATGTGGCCCGCCGAGCGCCCCAGCCAGCGGGACCCAGCAGCGGGACCTTGCTGCTGAAGCGCCACGCCGACAAAGCGCCGACAAACAGCTGGGGCGAGGGGGGGTAGAAAGGCGGCCAGAGCAGCGCCGCACAGAGAGTTCCGAGCCTCTGCGACGCAGTAGTGCTCTGTAGCACTTTGAATCCTCCTCCTGCCACGGCTCGGCGCCTGGAAACGGCTGCTGCTGCTGCTGAAGCACAGACAAAACACCCAGCAGCGCCGCGTGGAGGAGGAGGAGGATTCAAAGTGCTACAGAGCACTGCTGCGTCCCAGAGGCTCGGGACTCTCCGCACGGTGCTGCCGGGCACCGACCCGGCAAGCCTCCTCCTCCTCCTCCTCCTCTTGCCTCACCTCCTCCTCCTCCTGCCGCGGCTCAGCCCCATGAACATGCAACTCTGAGGCTTTACACACTTCTCCTAAAACGGACACCCGCTGACTCACGCTGCACGGGAAATGCTTTTTGCCCCTGGGTCCCTTCGCACTCTTTTATGGTGCTGAATCAAGGCGGCAACCCCCCCTTCCCTTTCTTTCTTCCTCTCTCTCGTTCTTATTCTTTCTTTCCCTCTCCTTCCTTCCTTCTTTATCTCTGTCTTCTCTCCCTCTTTCTTTTTCTTTCCTTCTTTATTCCTTCTTTCCTACTCTTCTTTCTCTCACCTCTTTCCTTCCTCTCTCCCTCCTGCTCCCTCTTTTCTTTCTTTCTTTCTTTCTTTCTTCCTTCCTTCCTTCCTTCCTTCCTTCCTTCCTTCCTTCCTTCCTTCCTTCCTTCCTTCCTTCCTTCCCATCTTTCTTTCTCTCCCTCATTCTTATTCTTTTCCCCCCTCTACTTCCTTATTTCTCCCTTTCCGTCTTCTCTCCCTCTTTCTTTTTCTTTCCTTCTTTATTCCCTTCCTTATTTCCTACTCTTCTTTCTATCCCCTCTTTCCTTCCTTCCTCTCTCCCTCCCACTCCCTCTTTTCTTCCTCCCTCCCTCCCTCCCCTCCCTCCCTCCCCTCCCTCTCCCTCTCCCTCTCCTCAGAAACATAGGATGCTGCTTTATACTTCTGGCCCTTAAACCCTGGAACCAGGAGAGCAGCTCCAGTGAGTCAACCTCAGCCAGTCCCTTTGGTGAAGGGTGGTGGCTCACTGCATGCAGAAGGACCCCAGCATCTCCAGGTACTAGTAGCTCTGCAAAGGTCCTGCATGAAACCCTAGCGAGCCTCCACCACCCAGTGCAGTTACCAAAAATCATTTTTCAATAAATTGTACAATAATTGTACATTTGAATATCTACTTGCCATTATTCTGACTATGTTTCTGCTTTCAGAGCTAGTTATTACTTACATTATTACAATAAACAGTAATAATTGAATGCAGTGACAATAATTTATGATAATAAAGAGTGGACACATAGTCCTACAGATACAACCGGCCCTTTGAGGGTGACCAAACTGCTGATGCGGCCCCCGATGAATTTGAGTTTGACACCCCTGTCCTAGGGGTTTGTTTTCATAAAAACAGGAGGAGTTGAAAGGGAAAGAGAGGGAGAAAGAGATCACAACTTTTATTATTCAACACTTTTGGCAGCTCTGGGTATTATTTATTGCAACTCTACTATGTGGATATTTTAGCTGCTCTGTCAAGATTAGGGGTGGGGAAGGGAGATGAATATATTACAGCTAGAGAATTCTGACAATATTTTCTTCTGCAAAACAGTTCTAGGACATCTTTACATGCTTTATCTTCAATTTTTCTTGGATTACGAGGCAAATGGAAGAGACAACTGTTTGTGCACCAGAATGGTAATAATATATATATTACCCTTAATTTCCTAGGAAGTAGTCCATTTAAATGTTGCATTTTATTTTCTTCTACATTGATTCTGAAAATGACTATTCTGAACCATAAATGTTGACAATAGCAGAGGATTATTTTGTTATGTTGGCGAGGGGGGGGGGAATGTGCCATAGCATTTTTGCCAGCAGGTTATGTTTTATTAAAATGATGCCCCAGCATTCATTCCTGTGGGCCACTTCATACATTTCTTATTAAGCTGTACACTGATAATGTTTAGTGTGCGCCTCTAAAAATTATTATTATTAATAATAGTAATATTTATTAAATTTATATACCGCCCTATACCCAGGGGTCTCAGGGCAGTTCACAGAATAAAATCAAGATATAAAACCACAAAATACATAATAAAAATATGAAAACAACAACCCAATAGCCCTCCCACAACCAAAACAACCAACAACACATTTTAAAAGGGCATAGGATGGAAATCTGATCAACCAAAAGGCCTGGTTAAAAAGGAATGTTTTTGCCTGGCACCTAAAGGTGTATAATGAAGGCACCAGGCAAACTTCCTTGGGGAGAGCATTCCACAGATGGAGAGCCACTGCAGAGACCCGTTCTCGTGTTGCCACCTTCCGGATCTCTCGAGGAGGAAGCACACAAAAGAGGGCCTCAGAAGGTGATCTCAGGGTCCGGGTAGGTTCATGTGGAAAGAGGCGGTCCTTGCAAAAGGTCAAATGAAAATGCAATAAGCATATTTGCACAAACACATTTAATAAAACCACCACAGGGTTTTCTTTTGGGGTGTATCCTGGGTGGCAATAATGCGTGAAAAATTTCTTATGGGTAACGAATAAAGACAAACCAAGGTCTGAGGAGGTTTCCAGTTCCATTTATTTTTGCAGCAACAATGAGATTCAACTCCACTCCGCCAGACCAAATGGATCCACGGTATTCTGTTAGTTGAATCTGGTACTTATGGAAGGATTTGCATCGAGGCATCGGCAACTGCCCAACACACCATTCAACTAACTTTTACCATGCTAACATAAAGCCGCTCAAAGTGATTTGTTTGGCCCTTATATATGCATTGAGCAATGAGCTTGGTTGTGCTGAAACAATCATATGTGTTCACTCAGACTGAATCCGCTTGGAGTACATATGCACTATGATCGAACACTATGAAGTCCAGTTGAGTGATTGAACTGAGTGATTTAAAATATGCTTAACTCTCCCGGGGCTTTAAAATGCTTAAGCTAGGATGAAATAGGGTCTTACATTAGTTTGGTCATGGGCATTGGACCTCAATCTAAATAGCAGAAGTCATAATGCTATTGGTGCTATTACCAGCTGTTTTCCATTTCCATAATGTCTGAATAAAGTTAATATAAGCAGACTTCAGTTGTGCTTGCAAACCCAATGCCAGCTTATCAGATGGGCTTTGTCACCATCATGCCACTATTATGATTCCTCTCTAGGATAAATGAGCCATGGGATCCACTTCCTGAAATAAAGGTCATACTTTGTTTGCCACGATCCTTAGTAATACCTTGCCCAGAGCTCTTTCCGGCATGGCAAATTCAACGATCTCCTATTCACTAATGCTTAAAAATAGTTATTTTATAGTGAGAGGTATCAATTTTTAATGCCGACAACTTTGTGTTCTTCCCAGTGTTTTCTTAAGCACTCAAGTTGTTTGGAAAAAGCTGAAGCGTAAACTTGGATGACCCTGGGAGAGAGGGGATTCCAGCTATAAAGCGTACTGTTCAATTTTAGAACTTTTACTCCCATATAAATTTCTTATACAAAAGCCATAACTTCCAGTCAATACAGAGCATCAGGTGAATGAGCAAGTACCCTGATACGGATGTGTTTTGTGTTCTGCCATAGACAGAGTGGATATTTTTGTGCTTTTATGGGAGTGGGGTGAAGAAAGGTCAAGGAGGCATTATTTATGAACATCCTTTTGCTATGGTTCAGTAATGCTATTATCCCCAAAGGCATTCAGGAGACTAGCCAAGTTCATGCTCTCTTTCATATGGAGAAGGGAGGAGAACGGAAAAATCCTGTCTACAGCTCCACTTATGGTGGGAGCTTTCCCTGCATAATGAGTCATGATCCATTATGGTGCTGTGGTCTAAACCACTGAGCCTCTTTCTTGGGCTTGCCGATCAGAAGGTTGGCGGTTCAAATCCCCATGATGGGGTGAGCTCCTGTTGCTCTGTCCCAGCTCCTGCCAACCTAGCAGGTCGAAAACACACCAGTGCAAGTAGATAAACAGGTACAGTGGTACCTCGGGTTACGAACACGATCTGTTCCAGGACGTAGTTCATAACCCGAAATGCCATTTTTGCGCATGCGCAAAGTGCGATTTACACAATTTTCACGCTGCATGCGCAAACTGCACACACAGCTTCTGCGCAAGTGCAGAACACATGTGCGGCAAAAAATACTTCCCGGTTTGCGGAGTTCGTAACCCGAGTTGTTCATAACCTGAGGTGGTTGTAACCCAAGGTACGACTGTACTACTGTGGCGGGAAGGTAAATGGTGTTTCTGTGCGCTCTGATTTCCGTCATGGTGCCCCATTGTGCTGGAAGCGGTTTAGTCATCCTGGCCACATGACCCAGAAAGCTGTCTGCAGACAATCGCTGGCTCCCTTGGCCTGAAGCAAGATGAGCGCCGCACCCCATAGTCGCCTTTGACTGGACTTAGCCTTACTGTATCAAATGAATAACTGAAGTGGATTGGATTCAACCACAAGCTCTTGTGTAATGATACTCCGTGGGTCCACAGAGACTTTTCCTGAAGTTCACAATCCTCCCCCCCCAAAAAAACCCTGAAATTAGTCTTAAAAGAAGCATTTTGTTGTAGACAATAGGTTGTGGTGTATGTGTGGTGCCCTCGGCAAATTCTCTGATTTGCAAGTGTGTCCACAGGCCTACAAAGTTGATGACCCTTGTACGAAGGATTCTTTGTCATATGCTCTGGTAACTTCAAGGTTGGATGATTGCAATGCATTATACGTAGGGCTGCCTCTGAAAGCGGTTCGGAAACTTCAGCTAGTGCAGAATTCAGTGGCCAGGTTGCTCCCCAGAGCAGGACTGTTTGAGCATATATTACACCTGTCAGGGTGTTGTTGCAGCTACTCTCGAGTAACGACGCTCCAGTCTGCACTGTCTTTAAGAGTTTTATTGTGCATACTATTTACAGTGCAGAATCCCTGTGACGGGGTGAGCTCCCGTTGCTTGGTCCCAGCTCCTGCCAACCTATCAGTTCGAAAGCACGTCAAAATGCAAGTAGATAAATAGGAACCGCTACAGCGGGAAGGTAAACGGCGTTTCCATGTGCTGCTCTGGTTTGCCAGAAGCGGCTTTGTCATGCTGGCCATATGACCTGGAAGCTATGCGCCGGCTCCCTCAGCCAATAATGCGAGATGAGCGCGCAACCCCAGAGTTGGTCACGACTGGACCTAATGGTCAGGGGTCCCTTTACCTTTACCTTTATTTACAGTGCAGAGATAACAGAAAACATGACCGCCTAGTCACTTTCAGAACCTGGCAATGGCTTCCGTCTGCTTTTCGGCCAGCATAAAAGCCTGGGCACCCCAAAACGCTGCCCCTTCTCCCTACGTGTGGGCGCGCGCCTCAATTCGGGCACCAGAAGGAAAGGTCTCCCCTCTTGCTGGCTGGGGCAGCGCCTGGGCTCCGATGTCTCGTTGAGCCCCTCATCCGCTGACCCTCAATCAGAGCGGTGCCAAGGCTCTGGCGCATCTCTGAGCCCCTCCTGCACGCTTTGTTCCCCATAGCATTGCCAGGGCTCAGATGCCTCACTGAGCCTTCTCTCCATTCCACTCCATTCCTCATTCCCCCCTCCTGACTCGCTACTTGTGCTGTCGCTGGGCGAAGTGCTGGTCAGGATGACGGGGGGGGGAGGCTCCCTGTAGGGAGTCCCCCTGACAACACCGATCCTGGTCTAACTGCACTGGCAACCAATTTATGGGCCCAATGCAAAGTGCTGGTTTTGACCTATGAAGCTTTAAATGGCTCAGGACTGCAATACCTCAAGGACCGCCTCTTTCCATATGAAAATACCCAGACCCTGAGATCATCTGAGGCCCTTCTTTGTGTGCTTCCTTCTCGAGAGGTCCAGAGGGTGGCAACATGAAAAAGGGCCTTCTCTGCAGTGGCTCCCCATCTGTGGAATGTTCTCCTCAGGGAAGTTCTCCTGGCACATTCACTATACACCTTTAGGTGCCAGGCAAAAACATTCCTTTTTAACCAGGCCTTTGGTTGATCTGATTTACATTCCATGCCCTTTTAAAAGGTTTTTTTTGTGTGTGGGGTGGACTATTGGGTTGTTGTTTTTATTTTTTATTATTTATTTTGTGGTTTTATATTTTGATTTTATTCTGTGAACTGCCCTGAGACCCCCAGATTTAGGGTAGTATATAAATTCAATAAATAGTAATAATAATAAACAATTCCTAAAGTGGATCAGTACAAAACCTCTACCACTATTGATAACCACTTTTTGGGGGGTGGGGTGGGGACTGTATTCATACCGAGGAGCTGAAGAAACTCATGTGAATGCACAATGTGGCCACGACATTCTGGATGTTTGTGGAATCCATTTTGGATTTTTGGGGATGATGTCCGGCTGTGAGGCTAAGCGGCACAATGAAATGTACAGTGCCAGCCATTCATTTCAGCAAAACACCGACTGAAGGAAAATAAATGTTTATACAATTGCCCTTCAGGCACTTTTTGACAGGTTTATCTGCTTTTTTATGAACTCTGATGGACAGTTCTGCGGTGGATCCGGAGCACGGAATCCTTGACCTTTTTACAAACTGACAGAGCTTGCTGTGAAGCAGGCAAGCAACTAAACAAAACACACAAAGACCTTTATGTCAATCACCATCAGTGCAAAAAAAATACAATTGTAGCAGCTGTTAAAAGCAAAACACTCCTGTTAGGTCTGAAAAGTAAACATTCATGCAAGCCACCATAGAAATTAGTTAGCTACTAGGTTCTCTATTGTACAACACAGGAATTGTACAACACATTCATGCAAGCCACCACAGAAATTAGTTACGTAGCTACTAGGTTCTCTATTGTACAACACAGGAATATGATTTTAACAGTTTTGTTGAATGGTTAGGAAAGCTTGGTCCAGATTCTGTTGCTTGGGTGTAGGTGAAAATAGCTCTGCAAAGTGACTTTAGCTAATATCCATAGTGGACCCAGGAATTACTTGTTCACTGAGTCAGGTTGGTTAAGGATTAGGGGTGGGGGTGGGGGTGGAATTCAGTTCAGTTTACATTTCAAGTTGAAACAAAACACAGCCATACAACAAACTCTCAGTTCTCCGAATTTTGCGAGACGATTTTGGAGCCAAGTAATGTGTATCAAAATGCACGCACACAAGGGTAAAGTGTGAATCAAAATCCACGTAATCAGTAATATTCTGCAATAAAAAAAGGTATATTGGACAAATTTGCATACAAGATTATGCTTATGAATTGAAATACACACACAAATGCTGATGAATTTTCAGGAGGACAGGCTCTTTAAAATGCAAACCAATGTGGAGAACTGATTTTAAGGCTGGGAAAATGAGAAACTGAAATTGACAGATTAAGCAATCCCTTTTAGGAACTGAGGACCCTTTCCAGCTTCCCAAATTTGTTTTTACCTTCTCCTGTTTTTATTTGGCTTAGCTACCTAGTTTACTATATGATCCCTTGCCTGCAAGCAACTCTGGCGTGGTGGATCCTGTTAGTTCCTGCTTCCTGCTTGTAGCATGTTATAATCCAGATAATGTGTGTTAATCTTTAGTGGATAAACATATACAAATTCTTGCCTCTGGGTAAGGGGTTTGGATGAGATACTCTTTCCATCCCTTTGAGCTCCTGTGTGTCTATGAATATCCTTCATAATTTCGAGGAGTGCTGGATAAGATTCTACCCCTACTGGTTTCATTACAGTGAATCCTTAAGTATCCTCCTTAATCTTATGCTTCCATGATACAAACAGTGATTGTTTTTAAGATGAAAAGAAACAGATTTCAATAGCCTGTTGTCCTTGAGGCTATAAGCAAAGCATGCTAACCTTATGACATTTCCAGATTACAGCCTCCTCCATCTTCTTCATAATAGGTAGGTAGCAGTGTTGGTCTGAGTCGAAGCAAAATAAAAAAAATTCCTTCAGTAGCACCTTAAAGACCAACTAAGTTTATATTTTGGTATGAGCTTTCGTGTGCATGCACACTTCTTCGTATCTGAAGAAGTGTGCATGCACACGAAAGCTCATACCAAAATATAAACTTAGTTGGTCTTTAAGGTGCTACTGAAGGAATTTTTTTATTTTGCTTCATAATAGGTAATTTGCTTAACCATAGACAATGCTTGTCATTCTCACACATCCCCTCAGTAGTTTCTAAACTGTTAACAATTGTTCAGGTATGACTGAAAATGGTTGTAAAATATGCATTGCAGTTGCACACATTTTCTGAATAACATTTACAGAGAAATCCTAAGAGGAAATTTCTCTTCGCAGGGGTTGAATAATGTGACAAATAGACCACTACATGCCAAGCCCTGCTCTATCATTGACAGCAAAAGGAGGGTGGGGTGGGGTGATTTTGTCATATTTCCCCCCCCCCTGGCAGCTCTAGAGTCTGGTAGCTGATGGACTGAAGAACCTGACTTTTGCGGGGAGCCATAGGCTTTGGAACCAGCAGATCCGAACCTGTCAGTGACCTGCCTCCCATCTCCAAACACCTAATTTGAGGGTTTTCTGCTTGTTTCCATTGGTGGTAGAATTGCCAGCAGTAGCTCTCCATCTGCTAGGGCAGCAGACTTTAAATCTGGGTCCCCAGATGTTGATGCCCCCAGTTAACTTAGTCAATGGTCTGAGATGATGAGAGTTGTAATTCAGCAACATTTAGGGACCCAAGGTTGAAGGCACTGTGTTAGGGTGCAAACAAAGCCTTCACTCTAGTTGAGTGCATAATAATAATATTTCTTATTTAGACCCCACCCATCTGGCTGGGTTATCCTCATGACCCATAGCGATCAACATGAGGGGATGTATTAGGGTTATAGTCTTGGCTCTTACTTAAAGCATTCATATTTTAACTACAGTGGAACCTCTACTTACGGACGTAATCAGTTCCGGAGGTCCGTCCATAAGTTGATCCGGGTCGCTGGTAGAAGTGCTGTTCTGTGCATGTGCATTCAACGGCAGCGCGCTTCTGCGCATGTGCAGATGGTGGCAGCCGCTTCTGCGTGTGTGCAAATGGCAGAAGCCACTTCTGCACGTGCACGAATCGCGGCAAACCCGGTACAGTATTTGCTTCTGGGTTTGCCGTGGTTGCAACTTGCATCAGGCCCAAGTAGAGGCGGTTGTTCTGTAAGTAGCGGTTCTACTGTACTGTGTTTCCAGTTGCTGTGATGTTCATTATGGTATTACCAGGCCCTGGGCCAATTTCATTTATTGTGCTGATGAAACACACTCTGTCTCTCTTCCCTCAATTCATCACTCCCCCACCCACCCATTCTTTTTTTCCTTTTAAGTGGAAATGACATTGTTCTGTGGAATAATTCACATTGTCTCTTTCACCCTACTTCAATATCACATCCCATGAGCTAATTCTGGATGTGGGCATACAGGGAGAGCAGCTAAAAAAGAAATATGCACAAACAGTTATTTTAAAGGTAAAGAAAATGCCACTATTTTGATGAGACGGGAGCTGAATGTCATCTCTGCCTAAGAAGTGTGTAGAACTACATTGGATGCTGCTGCTGCAAGACTCAAAACCTTAGCTGGTGGAAATGGAAATTTTGCATTTTTGTTACAGTGATAATAATTCCTATTTAGAATCAAGAGAAGGAATACTTGAAAATCTAGCCCATGTTCCAGAGATATAATCTGATATATAAATGGATTATATATTATATGATGAAATATGATGGCCAGCATCATATATGATGGATTGAAATGTGATGTTTTAATGTAACTTAAACTTTGCTTTTCCCCACAGAAGTGTGGTGTTGTGTGTGTAAGAGAAAGAGACAAAGAGTGAGAAAGTGTAGCGATCCATAATGATGGCCAGTGTGAATTAATATCAATGACTTCTCCCCCTAAATAAGTAAATAAATAAACTCACCATTCCATTGACCTAATAGGTAAGTGAGTCATAGGTGCTAAATTTGGGCTATGTCAGATGATGACTTCTGAGTGATCACATGTGAGGTTCCATGTGCATACTGCACCCCTCTGCAAAATGCAGTTGGTAGCCAGAAGAGAAATATATTTGGCCGTATCTTGCACCCAAAGCTACAAGGGTGTATTGGATACATGAGGGTCCATACAGTGTAAATGCCTAGCTGCATGAAACACTTGAATTGTGTGAGTACCAGCATGAATACCAACATCTCTACATCTAGGTTTTAGAGAGGAGGAGCAAATTGGGCACAGTGATGCTCAGATTTCCCATCTCCACTGCTGATGGGCCTGAAATGGCCATAGATCAGCCTTTCCCAAACTGGATTCCTACAAAGTTTTTTGGACCACAGCTTCCACTAAGCCTAGCTAGCAAGCTCTGTGATGAGGAGAGTTATAGTTGAAAATATTTGGAAGGCACCAGGTTGGAGGAAGCAGTGGTAGATGTTCCCATAAAGAACTGAGAAAGGGAAAGCTGTTATACAGTGGTTCCTTGGGTTAAGAACTTAATTCATTCTGAAGGTCCATTCTTAACCTGACTGTTCTTAACCTGAGGTACCACTTTAGCTAATGGGGCCTCCCGCTGGCTCCACCGCATGATTTCTGAAGCAAAGTTTTTAACCCGAGGTACTTTTTCTGGGTTAGCCAAGTCTGTAACCTGAAGCGTCTGTAACCTGAAGCATCTATAATCTGAGGACCACTGTAATAGCCTAGCCAAAAAGAACCCCGCCATTCGAATTCTGTGTGATATATGTTTGCCACTGAGAATTTAAGTCTAAAGGGGACTGCTTTGCGTTCCAAGGGAGTCTGCATATTTCAGTTTTCCATTTCCTTGACTATAAACTTTTGAGAAGTTACTTTCTTGGAAAGAAGGGTGGAGAGTTAAAAGACAAGACGACTATGAATAATTTAATTTTGAAATCATCAAAGTAGGAGAAACATTAGGGACCTGCCCCCCTCCCTAATGTAGGAATCCATGTGAAATGCAAATGGCTGGAAGACAGCCAAAGGTTTGGCTACAAGTCAAAAAAAAAAATCTCATTTTGAAAGGTTTTAGAGCACTGAATTATTTGCTCTTGCAGCAGAAAACAACAACAAGTTGTTTACTTTCACAGTATAGAATTTTCTCAAGATGAAGCATAATTTAAATATTCATTCACTTCAGTACTTTGAGGTTTATAGAGCTCCATACTAAGTAATAGGATTGAATCCATGTATACTATTACTAATCGGAGTGGAGGGAGCAAATAGAAGACTAGAGGGATGGAAACGTTATTGGCAACAGGACACCACAGTGAAGCTACAATGAGCTACAATATGTAACGGGATGAAATTAAAGAAGAGTAAAACTGTACCCATTAAAACACTGCTTTGATAGCCAGGTTGTATCTGTAGCAAAATTCAGAAGTTGGCAACTAACTTGCAATAGATATATCTATACAGTGGTACCTCGGGGTTAAAAACACCTTGGGTTACAAATGCTTTGGGTTACAAACTCTGCTAACCCGGAAGTAGTACCTCGGGTTATGAACTTTGCCCCAGGATGAGAACGGAAATTGTGCACTGAAGGCCCAGTGGCAGTGGGAGGCCCCATTAGTGAAAGCGTGCCTCAGGTTAAGAATGGTTTCAGGTTAAGAACGGACCTCCGGAACGAATTAAGTTCGTAACCCGAGGTACCACTGTATATGTACCATCAAAATGCATGGTAATGGTTCCATGCATATAAAAAAGCTAAAGAAATCACAGAATCATAGAATTGTAGAGTTGGAAGGACCTCAGTGACCTCAGTGGTCATCTAGTCCAATGCAGGAATTCTTCTCACAGTTTAACAAGTTTATCTACATGATTCACAAGATTTTTTATTTTTAATAATGAAGAAGAAGCCTGAATTCAGAAAGTGGTTTGGACAATCAACCTTGTTGATTATCTCACTGTTAAAATATTTCAACATATAAGCTTTTGCACTTGGTGGTTTTGTGTGGATGTTTAAAATCACTCGGGTTATATAATTTTATAAAGTTTTCTGTTTTACAATTTAAAATACTCATTTAACATCCTTAAGATATCAATGACTTCCCTTCTTCTCTTTCCATGGTTCATTTTACGTATCATAAATCCTTGCATATTTTTACAAAAACGATACCATTCAATATTCCATTCTTGCATCCATCAAAACTTGTTTACACTGTTGAATTTATCTTAATGCTGACAGCATTTTCAGCCTGTACACAATTATTTCCCATATATATAATAAATGTTTTCCAGTCTTCTTTAAACATATATTCTATATGTTAACATATTCTATATGTTAAGTCTGCGAGTTGTGCATATTCTGTCAACTTAAGTTGCCATTCTTCTTTGGTTGTGACCTCGCTCATTTTCCATTTTTGGGCTAACAAAACACGGGCCACAGTTGTTGCATACATAAATAACCTTTTTTGTCACCTGGGAATTTCAGTCTGAATTATCCCCAACAGAAAGGACTCTTTTTTTGGGGGGGGGAAAGTACTTTTAAACATTTTTTTTCCAATTCATTATGGATCATTTCCCAATACTCATTTACCCTTTTATAAGTAACTCAGGATAAATACAATTGAGCCGAGCACAGTGGACTCCTGGCACCACCTTCTGAAATCAGGCAGCTAGGTAGTAGAACTGAGAAACTTTCAACCTCCCCTCCAAATCCTTAAGCCATTCAAAGGAATGCTTCTAGATTTAGGTAGGTAGCTGTGTTGGTCTGACACAGTCGATTATATATATATATATATATATATATATATATATATATATATATATATATATTGTCTAGTAGCACCTTAGAGACCAATTAAGTTTAGACAGCCACCCAATTTTAAACAACTCCTCACCCACAATAATACAGCAAGAAGACTTAACACGGACACTGGTACCAGAGCCTGTAATAAACCCAGATGCCAACTTTCCTGCCACATACACCCAGACAACACCATCACTGGACCCAACAACATCAAACACACCATCTCATTTGAAACCTCCCATGTACTCACACAAACTCACACCAGCCGACATCCAAAATCATGACATCCATTCACGTTCGTGCCCTGGCTTCAGTCCACAAATATCCACTGGCTTATGTTGATTGTCTTCCAAAGGTGAACTTCCATTAGCCAACATCCATAAACACCAGTCTGCTTTAGCCTTGTATCCTCCACCAACTTCCGAATCCAAATGCCACTGACTTCCATCCACCAACATCTGCCCAGTGACTTAGGTCCATCATGAGACGTCTGCCAGCTTCTAATCACAGATACCAGCAGCCTTCAAGCAAGCAAATTTGTCTTATTATCACTCCCTAGTATCCCACTGCCAGAGGATTGCCTCCTTCCATTCACCACTTTGCCTCCCCTAAGTGGCAGAAACCTGGGCAGTGCTGAATGTCACATCCATTGCCAGGTGTGTCCTCTTGGAAATAGAAAAGGGCTTTCCCCTTGACCCACCTTAATATCCACTCAGTTATCAAGTGCTTTTGTGACATCACAAGAAAACCACAGCCAATGGCAACAGCTGGGGAGGCATCATCTTCATTGCTTTGAGCCTCACAATGGTGGGTGGACCTATCAGTCACTGTGTGCTTGTTTATTCGGGACATGGGTGGTGCTGTGGTCTAAACCACTGAGCCTCTTGAGCTGGCTGATCAGAAGGTTGGTGGTTCGAATCCCCGCGACATGGTGAGCTCCCATTGCTCTGTCCCTGCTCCTGCCAACCTAGCAGTTCGAAAGCGCACCAGTGCAAGTAGATAAATAGATCATTTACCTTTGACCTTATGTTACATATATGTTAAAGGTAGGGTTTTGTTATGTTTAAGCAACTGTCAAGTCAGTTTGTGTAGGGTTTTCTACTTTGCATTGAAGAGAATGGTTTCATTAGAAGAGGGAAAGTCTCAGTTAAGGCATGTGGTCTGTTTGTTTGTTTGTTTGTTTTACTCTGAAATGGTGCCATGAATAACAACTTCCACCAAGTTTTACTGGAACTTTTACTGGAACCAATACCATATTAGTGCTGTCATTTTTTTTGTTGACTGAGTATTAAAGGCAGCTAGATTGTAATACAGAAGATTTAGAAGGGCTACGTTTACAATGAATTTACCATAGTTTTCTAGGCTATGCCAAATATCATGCCCAAAGTTGTGTTTATGCCAATATCATTGCACCATATTCTTTTGATTATAAATTGTTTATAATTTGATTTTAATATTATGTTCTCCCATTGCTCTAACTTAGGAGCTTGCACATGAAGTGACGCTTAAAAAGCACCAAATAGAAGACACTTTCTCCACTTCATGGCTGAAATCCATGACTACAGCAACACAATAAGAAACAATTTCACTCAGTCCTTCAAACAGTTCTGCTACATAATGGAGGTATGTTTAAGCTCCAAAGATGACTCTCAAATGTTTTAATATTAAAACATTAAAATTCAATGTTGTGCCCTGGAACTTGGACACAAGAGGATGAGCTTTTATTATTTTTGCAATAATTTCAGTTTAGGAGCTTTGAGCAACATCGTGGTCTAATTCATAAAACACTTACCCTTTCATTAACATAGTTTTCCCAGTACACTTTTGAACCAAAGCCCTTGTTATATTTTCTAAATGGCTATATCTTCCCCCCTTTTCTTAAAGATCATGGGCGCAATGACTATTTTAACTGTGCAAAACTTACATTCCAGCCTAGTTGGAGAAAGGTTGTTTTCTGCTGCTCCAGAGAAGCGGACACGGAGCAATGGATTCAAACTTCAAGAAAGAAGATTCCACCTAAACATTAGGAAGAACTTCCTGACAGTAAGAGCTGTTCGGCAGTGGAATTTGCTACCAAGGAGTGTGGTGGAGTCTCCTTCTTTGGAGGTCTTTAAGCAGAGGCTTGACAGCCATATGTCAAGAATGCTTTGATGGTGTTTCCTGCTTGGCAGGGGGTTGGACTGGATGGCCCTTGTGGTCTCTTCCAACTCTATGATTCTATGATTCTAGTATATATCTGACCAAACAACACACTGTTCCAGATTCAGCCAACCCGGTGTGCTAGTAGAAGCCAGCACAAGGGCTCCCACTATCACAGTGGGGCTTCCCTTCTGTATGCCTCCCTTCCATCATTCACATCTGCTGTGGAGGGTCAAGGGAACCCCCAGAAATGTGTGCAGGGGGGGGAAGAGGGGGCATTGTGCTGATGAAATGATCAGAAGAGTGTGACATTAAATCCCACCCTCTGTCATACAAGGTTAAAGGACAAAATATTGATTAGAAGAAATCCAGGATTACACAGATAACAAAGATATTTGCAAGATAAGCAAAATATTTCTCCATTGGCAGCCAGTTGGAGCAGATGACCGTCTTCATGACATGAAGGCTGGCAACATTAACCCCACCATGTGGGAATAATAATAATAATAATAATAATAATAATAATAATAATAATAATAATAAATTTATTATTTATACCCCGCCCATCTGGGCGGCTTCCAACAAAACATTAAAATACAGAAATCCATCAAACATTAAAAGCTTCCCTAAACAGGGCTGCCTTGAGATGCCTTCTAAAGGTCTGGTAATTGTTGTTCTCTTTGACCTCTGGTGGGAGGGCATTCCACAGGAATCCCTTGCAGATGACTGCAGTGCCTGCAGACAGACCATCAGGTTGTGTATCCACAGCACTGACCAGAGGAGCAATGATTGCTGGGAGGAGCACAGAAAAATACCATGATACACCTGTATCAGCACAACTGGATGCCTTCATCTGCCCCAGCTGCAACAAAACATGTCTCTGCCAGACACTGCAACTCTCTAATGGTTTGACTTCACTGCCAAACATGCAATCTTCGATGGTCTCCCAAGACAGACAGATGCCAACAAACCATTCAGTGATCCTAGCAAACCAGTTTGGTTAAAAAAAAATGGCAGGGGAGGATAAATCAGGGCAGGGAGGTAAATATAATTGGCAGCAACATGTAATATAGGATGAGTAGAAAATATGCCAATGGCAAATTATGCAGGGTGGGGTCTCAATCTTAGGTATTTAACATCAATCTACTCTACCTTTGAGATCCACAAGAGATCGAGAACCAAAATGTGATCTTGAATATTTAAATGTCACCAAATGCAATTCCACCTTGAATCTGCAAAACCTGAATGGATGGACTCAAGCTCATATTGAATAAATCTTTTGATCTTACTCCAACATAAATTGGTACCCACATGCGAATTATAGATCAATAGTTGGCCTATTCCTAATCAAGTTGATTACATGATCAGGTGTATATCCAAGTTTAAGAGGTTGATAATAGCCCCGTAGAACGAGTGCCAAAGTGGTTTGGTCTCACTTGCTTCGCCAGATATCTTAGGACGGTCATTCACCGATCACTGACTCCCATTCTCTCCAGCAATTCACAGGTGAAAATAGTAGCACACTTTTATACGTGTAAACACTCCATGGGTCATTGCCTGGACATCCTTTAAACATATCTAAAGTCTCTTCCCTGCTTGCTCCACATTAAACCGACTTCAGCATTGTTATTTTAAAAAAAACAAATAAGAATGTTTAATCTCTCAATGGATCTGGTATAGCACAGCTGTAACTGGAACACATTCACCAACATTTACTATCTGAGCAAGCAGTCATGGGGGTGGATTGTGGTCTGTAGGGAAGCAGCGGTAGGTTTATCTGTGTCCATGCATGTGTATTAGAGTGAAGTTGCCTTTGCCTCCTCGGTGAGAGGTTTAGCTTTGAAACACTGGCTAGATGTGAGCTGAAACCACAGCAATTCTAGTGCATTTGTGCGCGCTTAGTAAACCTGTTTGAAAGCCACTCGCAACACCCCCTCAAAATGCAAAATAGGGCCAGGGTTTCTCCAGGGACAGGAATCAGAAAGTAGAGACCATATCTGGTAAACAGGGACAGGTGAGGCATTTGAGCTGTGTTTTGTAGGGGGATTTGCAAGAGTGTTGCAGGGAATAGGTCAAAGTCATGCTATTTGAGCAAAGTTAATTGAATGGCAACTCAGTGGTTTGCATCCTTTCTGGGTGTCCTGTTGGAAACGAGCACAATTTGGATTCTTTTTTGAAGTATATAATCTTTTGCTATTGGCTGGATTATATCATGCTAATCCTTTGAGAGTGCCTTACTACTGTCGAAACTGTTGTAAAGGGTGAATTTTAAAGTCAGGAACTTTTCATTAACAAGTGAAGGTCTTTTAGGAAATGCTTTTTTATTGAGTATTTAAACACTTCACATTTATTTAAAAAAACCTTGGAGATATTTCTATTGGGGAAAAGAAAGAACAGGATTGGGGAACAAATAAGTTTAGGCACTGATGGAAAGAAGTGAGGAAGAATGGGACAATTGAAGTCTTGAGCAGTAATACTAATTAAAACCAAAATTATAATTATAATAGCTGCTTTAAAAGTCTTCCATAATGCTGTTCAATATTCTTCTTCTTTGGAATGTTATACAGTATATTCCTGGCTTCATTGACCACATTGCTTGGTAAACTTCAATTATTCCTAATCTTTTATGAATTTCCATATCTGATAGTTTTCCTGTCCATTTTCCTCTTCTGGATAGTTCCCTATATTTCCAGTTTAATATTTCTATTCCTTTTGCTACCAAGGTATGTAGGGAATGCATTACATATCTTATTTTTCTCTGTATAATTAACATGAATAATTTGGTAAGCTATGCTTTGCTGTTTTCGTTTCACAGGGTAATTTTCAGCAAACAAAGGAGGGAAGCAAAAACAATTAACCACCTTATTGCATTAGCATTGTGTGTTCAGTATTCATCTCTCGGTAATTAGCTCATATAAATAAAAGCTGATATTTATTGACATAATTTGGCGGTATTCTGTAGTTATGAAATGGTGGAACTGAGTTTCATGTTTCATTACCTGGATGGTACCAAAGAATATTCATGAATGCAGAGAAATTTGCTGATCGGGCCAATTTTAATTTAATTTTTTGGGGAAAGCAATTTTTCAGGAAAAGTGTTACATGTTCACCCAAACAAATACTGGCAAGGAAGCACAAATATTTTTTAAAAATATATATTACATTCAATGTTTTGCTTGGTCTATCCCAAAAGCCATGTAAAAGTTGCCCAAATCCTGCATCCTCTTCCACACGTGGCTTGTAACCTGATAAGATCCTGCTACCGGTATGTAATAACAATGACAACAACAGCTTTCTCCAACCTGGTGCCCTCCAGATGTTTTTGACTACAATTCCCATTAGCCCCAGTAACCATGGCCAATGTTCAGGCATGACAGGAGTTTTAGCCCAAAACATCTGGAAGGGTAGCAAGTTGGGGAAAGCTTCCATGGAGATTGGCAGAGTGAATCTGCACATCTCTTTTCATGTATACTAAGAATAACAGCTGTAGTACAGTGAAGATAACCAGTCTGTCCTCTCAGATCAGCTATCAATATTTTGAGATAGCTGGCCAGTGTTTATCTGCCTATTACTGCTGATGCTTTGGTGAATACATACTTTGGCGAAAACTAGGGGTGTTCACCAACTACAATATTAAGTTTGTATTCTGTTTTGGTGTTCTTTATAATAGCCCCATTTTGCCGATGGTTGTCTGACTCAGTTTGGATCCAAATCTCGATTTAGAAAAACAAAGCACTGTGCCTTCCCCACTCACTGTTTTTGGAGAAGTTGTTTCTTTCCCCTTTGACAGAAAGGAACTTTCCTCATTTTGAAAGGATTGGATGAAATTGCAATCACGGTAGCCCCTTCAGATGGGACGAATTGTTAAGTATAATGGTTTAATTGACACAGAAATGGAAAAAAATGGCTAAAGGTATACTGCAGAAGGTTTAACATGGTGTTTTTCCACGGGGGCTATATTAAAGCCAAGGAGAGCACTTTGAGCTCTTGCTAAGTTAATGATCAACTAACTGATTGTTGTTTCTCTGTTAGCTAACATGTGAGTGTTGTAACCTTAGATCATGTGAGAGGTACTGAGTTGCAAATCTTCACTTTGAAGGGAGTTGCCTTTGAGGGATTCCCCCCCTCCCAAACTCAATGGAGTGAAGATGTAAGATGAAGCTCTCCTGAAGAGAGAGTGAACAGTTTGGAGGCTGGAATGCAGGCTGTGGAGGGAGACAGAGATCTTTGCTTTTACATCTGTCTGGGTTATTTCATATTTTCTGACAGAAAGCTTAAGTTCCACCAGCTGAAGCAGAATACTCCCAAGCTCAACTGGGTTGAGGGAGCTACACCAACATAGCCCCGGCTCAGCCAGGGCAGCCTATTCCAAACCCACTTGCTCTGAACTCCACAAAATCAGTAGAAGGCAATGAAGGGGATGCTCATGAGTGACATTTGAGAGATACACTGTCACTAGGGGTAACTGGGTTCCTATACTTGGGATTGCTCTGTAACCCCGTTGTATCAGAGAACTAAGGAAGACTGCAATAGAAAATTGGTCCTAAGATTGATGCGCCCTTGGCTAAGACAATATACTTGTGAGGGTGACATGCTACTCAAGCAAACTCCCTTTAAAAGCAGAGATTTTTCTACACATTTGCCACACCATTGCCAAACCCTCAGCAGCATGCAAACGTTAAAAAAGAAAGGAAAGAAATATTAATAGATGATTATTAGAGCTCCGTCTTCTTTTGTTGTCTTTTTATTGCAAAATCCATTTGAGGTCTATATCTTGAATGAATTTAGACACCCGGAGAATTCTTTGCAACGATTAAATCTAGATTGCATCCAAAGCACAGTAATTACCTGTAATTTAATAGGCACTCAAGTAGATGATAGAGATCCATTTCCAAATTGTTAATCAAACATGTTCTTCGTTTCTCAGTTCATTTTGTATTAAAATATCAATAGGTTTGTTTCTTTAACATCCTGGAACTTTTGAAAAGCTGTCTAAAATTCAGCTAAGAAAATACTTATGCACAGCACATTTCTTTTAAATACTTTTAAAAAAAAATTTTTTACCAGAAATTGTTGCATGTCAGGTTGAGATCAAATATGCCAGAAACATTAATTTTTAAAAAACAGTTATTAGGTATTTCTGACAGAATACACATATGCAGCTTAAAGCTTATTCCGGGGGGGCGGGGCGCGTTTAACAGTTCTTTATATGAAGAGAAGGCATCTTTGAGAACAAAATCAAATATATTATTTAAGATGCCCCATTTGTAATTTACATTGATGTCCTGTACATCATCAATTTTCAGGAAAGGTTTATTACCTGTATTTCCTGCTATAGGAGCTTTCCTAACAGGGACAAAAACTCAAAAGGCTTTCAGTTGTATATACAAGTTGAATAGAATTGTCTGTGTGTAATGTATAAGTTGATGCTTTTGAATTCTGGTGCTGGAGGAGACTCTTGAGAGTCCCATGAACTGCAAGAAGATCAAACCTATCCATTCTGAAGGAAATCAGCCCTGAGTGCTCACTGGAAGGACAGATCCTGAAGCTGAGGCTCCAATACTTTGGCCACATCATGAGAAGAGAAGACTCCCTGGAAAAGACCCTGATGTTGGGAAAGATTGAGGGCACTAGGAGAAGGGGACGACAGAGGACGAGATGGTTGGACAGTGTTCTCGAAGCTACGAACATGAGTTTGACCAAACTGCGGGAGGCAGTGCAAGACAGGAGTGCCTGGCGTCCTATGGTCCATGGGGGTCACGAAGAGTCGGACATGACTAAACGACTAAACAACAACAATGTATAAGTTTAAGAATGTATAATGGAATTTGATTACTGCAACATTTCCAGGTTGTACTTCAAAGAAATGAATGGAAAATCTGGGATTTATATGCAGAAATGTATATAACCCAGCTCTCAAGTCGAGGTGTCTATGTGTGTACTAGTTACTGAGTCAGGATCAAACATGATTTGGTTCTTATCCTAAAAATGACATCTTAGACTTTCTATTGGCTGCTACTGAACATGGTCTGAACATGGTCTGAACATTGATTCTTGGTATAACAGAGTATGGTCAATAGCATTGGCTGAGAAACTAACATGCCAGATGAGAGTGGCAAAGGGCAAACACGATCCATATTCCTTTTCTAACATATGACTAAATTTTATTGAATACATAAATTGTTTGGACTGTGTCGGTAATCCACCCAGTACTCATGGGTAAATGTGGTGTGATCTCTTAGAGTAATCAAATGAACCTTAACCACATGGCATGATAAAAGTCTGTAATTTTATCAGGACAAGTTACTTGTTGTTTGCTATGGTAACAATTGTTTTCACAAAAATTATCTTCTATGCCATGAAAATAAATAAAAACAGTATTTTTTATTTTTAAAAATAATCTGGTTCTCACTATAAGAATTAGTTGGTACAAGCCTCGGACTTGATCACCCCCCCAACCTGTCATCTCTTTCAAATTGAAAGTTTCTGTTTCCAGTTTTAAACCATCCACAGTTTCTTGGAATGTCTGAGCTGTGGTTTATTCAAACTATGGCATGGCAACACACCAGGATCTGAAAACAAAAAATTGTCTTGACTTGTTCTCACTAGCCAAAGAAGCCACGTTTTTCACTTCAGACACCACAGGAAATTGTGGTTAGTTTCAAATCACAAATCTTAGTGTCAGAAACCTGTATGCTGAATGGGAAAAGTAACTTTTTAAAAGTCTGCATTGTTGTACATTTTCTGTACAGGGGATTATAGATCTTTAGTTTGCTAAATATAAAGTGGAACCTGGCCTCACACTTATCTGATCTCATCCTGCGACACCTTACTCTGCTTATGAAATGTGAAGAATTAACTACTCTTGCATTTAATTGACTTTTAATTTATTGTTGAAATAAAATCAAGGGGGGGGAGGGATATCAGCTGTCTGAGGAAAAACCCTAATGGTAGAAAATGAAGTAGTTCAGGAAGAAGAAGAAGAAGAAGAAGAAGAAGAAGAAGAAGAAGAAGAAGAAGAAGAAGAAGAAGAAGAAGAAGAAGAAGAAGAAGAAGAGTTTGGATTTGATATCCCGCTTTATCACTACCCTAAGGAGTCTCAAAGCGGCTAATATTCTCCTTTCCCTTCCTCCCCCACAACAAACACTCTGTGAGGTGAGGCTGAGAGACTTCAGAGAAGTGTGACTAGCCCAAGGTCACCCAGCAGCTGCATGTGGAGGAGCAGGGAAGCGAACCCGGTTCCCCAGATTATAAGTCTACCGCTCTTAACCACCACACCACACTGGCTCTCTTGTAAATTAAAACAAGACAAAAGTGAAGCCAAGTCCTCCGTTTACCTTGTGACTGTTTCGATGTGCAGATTTTAAAAAAGGATTTCCTAGAATTATCTCATTATTTCTGCTGCGAATGCTGCTCAATAAACCCTTAATTTTTTATCAGTTCAGTGTGTAGGGAGCAGACAGAACTAATGGTGCCCTTGAGAATTTGGGTGGCACACACTGTGGTATTTTTTGTCTAATGGTAACTCTGGGCACTGCTTAGAATACATTGGTCGTTTGCCTTTCCCCTAAGCCTAGCCTTTTCATTGTTTGCTTATGGGTCATACAGAAAACACTGTTTGTTCCATAACAAAGGCAAAAAAAGCCCATTGCCTTAATAAAATTTTTTTATGGCATATTTATAATATGCGCCCCATGAAAAATAAAATGCTAGATATAGATATTACAGAGGGACGTCAGATGCAATTATTGCACATTTAGTGTAGTGTGCAATGAGAAAATGCATTCAAAATATCTAGCAATTTAAGCTATGCAAATTGTTTCAGCATCTTTGCCTAGGATGTATAATTGACAGCAATGGACATCATAACAATGTTAGTTGAACGAAACCAAATGAAAGCGAAATTGGACAGTGTCCCTTTCTCATGGAACATAATTGCATAGTTTTTGTCTGCAAATTGAAGTTTACATCAAAAATATCACTCAGCTACTGAGTCATTTTGCTGGTCTTTGATCACATACTTATATCTGTTAAGTACTTAAGCTTAATTTGTCTTTTTGCAATTTGCGTCCACATGCATTTTGAAATGGCAAGATCACTGACAGCTCTTGCTGAACCATTTAATTTATGATAGGTTATGATACAGTACTTATGTATTAAGAAAATAAGACTCTATACCTTGGTTGACATCTCTGCTAAATTTAGGTTCTGCTCTTACATGCATAATTTGGGGTTGCTGTAAAAAATAAAATAAAATAATGGCTTCCCAGTGTTTCACAGAAATCATTTATACACAACCAGACAATTTGCTCATGTAGCCTAATATTTTGTAAAAGTATGTCTGGCAGCAGCTCTTAGGTAACAACATAGGCTTTCCCATTGGTGCTTTTTACTGGAGATACGAATGGTTAGGGAATGAATGGCTGTGGTTCATTGGGAGAGCATCTGCTTTGCATGCAAAAGGTCCAAAGTTCAGTTCATGTTAGGCTGGGGATACATCAAAGTGCAAGTAGATAAATAGGGACCACTCCAGCGGGAAGGTAAACGGCATTTCCGCGCGCTGCTCTGGTTCACCAGAAGCAGCTTTGTCATGCTGGCCACATGACCCGGAAGCTGTCTGCGGACAAATGCCGGCTCCCTCGGCCTATAGAGCAAGATGGGCGCCGCAACCCCAGAGTCGGACACGACTGGACCTGAAGGTCAGGGGCCCCTTTACCTTTATTCTCTGTATGAAACCCTGGAGAGCCAGTCAGTGCTAGTCAGTGTCAACAGTACTGAACTATAGGAACACATGGTCCAATACAGTATAAAGCTTCTGCCTATATTTCTATGTTTTGCCTATTAATCTAATATTTTTTTTGTTGGCAGGCTGTGAGTAGGACCTCAAAGGCTGATCTTAGGGCCAGGGCAGGCTCATATGGATGCAGGCAATTCTTCAACTACGGGAGCTTGGTCCCAAACTGTTTATTGTTTTAATTGTAACCACAATTGGAAATGAATTGGCAACCAATTTAGCCGACACAAAATAGTTGCCATTTGTTTCGACATGCACCAACTCAGGGTTCTGAACTATTTCTAAAGATAGATCCACATGGAGTACAGCTAACATACTAACTTGGATCAGAATCTGACCATTCAATAAATCTTGCCAGCAGAGAAATATTTTACTACTTAACCAATGCTAACTGCTGCATTTTGCTTTCTCCTGCTACCTATTGTGAGAACAAATGGACAAATAGCAGTCAAAAAGCAAGATAGTATTGACCTCTGACATTGGAATTTCTCCGCAGCTAATGAAACCTGCTCAAGGTAATTATTTCCTTTGCAGAAACTTTTTCAGCTTTCTGTGTCATTATTGAACAACTAAGCCAAACAACTATTTTGTTTTTCTCTATTCTCCAATAACAGAATTGATTTTCTCAAATAAAACAATCAATCATTCCCCACTTTGCACCAAAGTGGAAAAACTATTATCCCCAGTGCAATCTCAGGTTCAGAATTGCACAGCTAGTTTCCATTTCCGAGACCATGAATGTCTCTTCCTTAATATAAAAAGCTTGTTAGAAAAGGAAAGAGGCACTTATTCCCTCACTTTCTACTTTTGATCTGTATGTATCTAATTTATCATTTAATAATAATCCAGTTTGATTTACTTGACTAAATACATGATTAACCTGGATTGATCCAGTTTGCTATTAGTTTTTCAAGTTAATACAGTACTGCAAAAAATAAAACCACTACCCTAGAAAACCTAAAATAGAATTGATTGCATACAACATTGCATGTGCAATCTCCTGCAGCTGATCTTTCTTTCCTTTTACACCCCCCATACCGTGTTGAAGATATCAGGGTAACCTCCAGACACTCTATGCTGTGTCATATGGGGCTGCACTAGAGGAGTGGGGTTTGCTTAAATTTGGGTGCTCATTTGGGGGCAATTTCCTCCTCCCACTGCAGCTTCATATGACCTGCAAGATCTGCTGGGTAAGCTTGCCTTCAGCTAGTATGATGCTAGATGCAATTCAATGTCTAGGTAAAGGACCCCTGGATGGTTTAGTCCAGTCAAAGGTGACTACGGGGTACATCTCTCTTCAGGGCAAGGGAGCCGGTGTTTGTCCACAGACAGCTTTCCAGGTCATGTGGCCAGCATGACTACACCACTTCTGGTGCAACTGAACACCATGACAAAAGCCAGCGCACATGGAAACGCTGTTTACCTTCCCACCGGAGCAGTACCTCTTTATCTACTTGCACTGGTGTGCTTTCAAACTGCTAGGATGGCAGAAGCTGGGATAAAGCAACAGGGACTCACCTTGTCATGGGGATTCAAACCGCCGACGTTCTGATTGGCAAGCCCAAGAGGCTCAGTGGTATTTTATTTTATTTTATTACAAAGCAAAACAGAGAACCACAGCTCCACTCGTGTCCCAAATAAACAAGCACACAATCACTGATAGGTCCACCCGCCATTGTTAAGCTCAAAGCAATGAAGATGATGCCTCCCCAGCTGTTGCCATTGGCTGTGGGTTTCTTGTGATGTCACAAAATCATTTGGCAACTGAGTGGATATCAAGGCAGGCCAAGGGGAAAGCCCTTTTCTATTTCCAGCAGGACACACCTGGCAATGGATGTGACATTCAGCACTGCCCAGGTTTCTTCCACTTGGAGGAGGCAAAGTGGTGAATGGAAGGAGGCAATCCTCTGGCAGTGGGATGCTATGGAGCGATAATAAGGCAAATTTGCTTGCTTGAAGGCTGCTGGTATCCGTGGTTGGAAGCTGGCGGACGTCTCATGATGAACTTAACAGAAGCTTCTGGCACAATGGGACACCGTGATGGAAACCAGAGCACACGGAAATACCATTTACCTTCCTGCCACTGCGGTACCGATTTATCTACTACCGTAGCACTGGTGTACTTTCGAACTGTTAGGTTGGCAGAAGCTGGGACAGAGCAACAGGAGCTCACCCTGTTGCGGGGATTTGAACCGCCAACCTTCTGATCTGCCAGCCCAACAGGCTCAGTGGTTTAGACCAGAGTGCCACCTGTGTCCCTAATTCAGTGTCTAGCTGCGTGTGACTGATAGCTGCTTGCAGGTTGCTCCACCCAGTTTTCACTCTGGCCATGTCCCCCCCCCCACTGATATATGACCACCACCACCTGAAATGATGCCTGTGAGAGAATGCAGCCCTCAGCCTCGAAAAGTTCCTTATCTGTGCTATAGCATTATGTTGAAGGAGATAGCAGAAACACTGGATGTTATATGGTCTTCAACTTCACATGAGCTATATAACCATTTCCCGTGTCTTCATCCCCAGCTGTTCAGTCCAGAAACTCTTGGACAGAAGACATGGACAGTGGATTGCAGCTAATGGTACGTAGTTGTTTTCTTACTTTAATTTTGTACAGTGCTGTTTTTAACTAGAGCAAGAACATCTCTCGAATATCTATGACCTAGCAATAAAGTATTAACCACATATTTTCCCTTTAATAATGCAGTAATCCCTCAAGTCACCGGATGGAGAACTGAATAAACACGTAAAGAAAGAGAGACTTCTATAATCTCTGCCTGGCACTCAGAGCAAACACATTTGTAGGAATCAAGTGAGAAAGCGCAGCCCTGCCGTATATTGAAAACGCAAGTCAAATAGAATTTAGCCTGATGTTTCTTTGCATTTACTTTTGAATTAACTGGTGTAATCAATGCTGCTATCTCTGTAGTCAATACATTAGAAGCCGACTTAAAATTAGGATCAGAACATTATTATTTTTTTAAAAAAGATCTTCTTGAAAAATAAACTTCAGTGCCTCTGGGGCATGAAGCAAACTGGGTTCATTTTGTGGATTTTCATACTACATTTTTATTAGGTATTCATAAAAGAGAGCAAGTTTCAAGATAACCCTTTTATCAGGCAATACATTTACCATTTATACATTTCAAAGAAAATTCTGGCATTTGAGTCCTTTATTAAATGTTGTAATTTAATAATTTGCAATGTTAGTTGTGCTCAGAATAGACCTCTTGAAATCAATGCATTTAAGTCCATTGATTTAATGTATGACTAATGTTAGAGATCACCCAAAATTTGTTTTGCAACCGCTACTGACATTTTATTTTATCATTAGTTTCCTTTTTCCTAAAACAAATAATCTCTGTACATTGTACTCATTCTAGCTGAAAATAATTTAGTATCCCCTCAATCACAAAATGCTAATTTATTCGCGTCTGTTTATTTTTTTGGTAGCCTGCATTTGGACCATGTCTTGGTTACAAATATCTCTATTCAGATTCAATAAGCTTTTTAATGGCATTTCCTGATTTCAAACTCTCTGATATTAAATTTTGGACATGAACCTCCTTTACAATATATTGCATTAACTTTAGTGTGCGCAGCTGGGGGAAAAAAATAAGCTGAGATTGTCAAGTAAAACTATGGTAAAAAAAAACCTTAGCATTTGGTAAGCAGGTTGTCTGCACTGGGCCATGACCCATTTACTAAGAGCTAAGTGTCAAGAAACCCGATACAGCTTGCAACCTTTGCCACACATTAGAATGAGTGTCGTAAAATGTTAACAAGTTTTAGTTAACTTCGACAACTCAGCCAAATTTTTCCACTTGCCTGTATGGGGTCACAATCATGTCAACAATGCAATGTGGAAACCTGGTTTTTCAGGAAAGAAAACCACTGCATTGCCACTTAATTGAGTATGTTGATTGACATTTCCATCCATGGGATGGAACATGGATATGATACTGCTATGGGTAAAAGGTAAAGGTAAAAGGCCCCTGGACAGTTAGGCTCAAAGGTGACTATGGGGTTGTGGTGCTCATCTTGCTTTAGGCTGAGGGAGCCGGCGTTTGTCCACAGAAAGCTTTCAGGGTCATGTGGCCAGCTTTTGGCACAACAGAACACCGTGACGGAAACCAGAGTGCATGGAAATGCCGTTTACCTTCCCACCACAGCGGTACCCATTTATCTACTTGCACTGGTGCACTTTCAAACTGCTAGGTGGGCAGGAGCTGGGACAGAGCAACGGGAGCTCATCCCATCACAGGGATTCAAACTGCTGGCCATCCGATTGGCAAGCCCAAGAGGCTCAGTGCTTTAGTGCTACCCTTGTCCTGAATAAACAAGCACACAATCACTGATAGGTCCACCCGCCACTGTGAGGCTCAAAGCAATGAAGGTGATGCCTCCCCAGCTGTTGCCATTGGCTGTGGGTTTCTTGTGATGTCAGAAAATCATTTGGCAACTGAGTGGATATAAAGGCAGGCCAAGGGGAAAGCCCTTTTCTATTTCCAGCAGGACACACCTGGCAATGGATGTGACATTCAGCACTGCCCAGGTTTCTTCCACTTGGAGGAGGCAAAGTGGTGAATGGAAGGAGGCAATCCTCTGGCAGTGGGATGCTAGGGAGCGATGATAAGGCAAGTTTGCTTGCTTGAAGCCTGTTGGTATCCATGGTTGGAAGCTGGTGGACATCTCATGGTGGACCTAAGAGAAGCTGGCAGGTGTTGGTGCAAACATTATCTGGAGAGCTCATTTCAGACTGCAGCAAGCAGATGAAGGGTGAAGGTAAAGGTAAAGGACCCCTGGACAGTTTAGTCAAGTCAAAGGCAACTATGGGGTTGTGGTGCTCATCTCGCTTTCAGGCCAAGGGAGCCGCCATTAGTCCACGGACAACTTTCCAGGTCATGTGGCTGGCATAACTAAACCGCTTCTGGCACAACAGAACACCGTTGTAATGGTGGTGTTTCCCCTTCACAGTAACACCTGGCACAATAACCATGATATTTGCCATCTTTATTACATTTATACAAGAAACAGCTACCGTTCAGAGTTACGCATCCAAACCTGTTGAGTCAGATTTGGGGAGTGGCTTCCTGCGGTTTCCGCGCCAACAAAGTAGATGTGGGAATCGCACGAGACGTCTTTGATCCTTACGTTTCATTTCCTTCCTTGTCTTGCTGATTTGAAAGCCCCCTCCCTTCCTGAGTCTGAGCTTCCTTCCGTAGCCTCTGGGTGGTTGCAGAGCTTTGCAGCATCTCTGAGCCCCTATTTCTCCTGGCTACTCTCCGTCCCCTCTTCCGCTTCCTCTGGGCGGTTGCAAGGCTCCTCGGCATCCCTGAGCCCCTGTTCTGCCTCCTCTGTCCATTGGTCCTCCGAATCCCTGACAACTGTGATGGAAGCCAGAGCACACAGAAACACCGTTTACCTTCCCATCGCAGCGGTACCTATTTATCTACTTGCAATGGCATGCTTTTGAACTACTAGGTTGGCAGGAGCTGGGACAGAGCAATGGGAGCTCACTCCATCGCAGGCTCAGTGGTGTAGACCACTGTCAGCATGTCCAGGAGCGTGCCTACTCATAAGTAAGGCCATGGCAGAGACACATACCCCCATATTTATCTCACATTAGTTCCCGACTAAGAGAACGGCAGGCAGCATATTTGCTAAACAAGCCCACTGGGAAAATAACCTTCTCGGTGGCTAAATTCCTCTTCCTGGCGCTCAAGTGTCGGAAACGTATAATCAAATGCCTTGATGTGGGTTACCTGTAGGAGGTTCAGTAGCTTGGTCATACTTCATTTATGTATCCCTCTGATGCCTTCAGTTTTATATTTTTTATATTTGTATTGAGAAATGTTTTTCTTTCTGACTATCGGTCGAATAAAGTATTTTGATTTGATTTGACTGGCATGTTCCCTCCCTCCTGGGAGATGGTTCGGGAGCTTCTTGAGCGTTCTTCAGCCCGAACATCACAATGTCTGGTGATGTGAAGCACCAGCACACTTTAGGGATCCGCAGAGGTTTGCACAGTTGCGTGACAGACTCAGCAGCACAGCATTCTGGCTAAGCTAGTTTATTCACATATAAACAGACTCAGAGCTCTTCATTATGGCTCCCTCTCTCTAGCACAGGGTCCCCAAACTATGGCCCCCAGGCCGGATGCGGGCCAATTGGCCTCCCAATCCGGCCCGCGACGACCCCCGCCGCCCGCTGCCGCCGCCCGCTCTTACGGCGCGCGGCGCGGCGACGATCTTAAAAATCAGCAAAAAATCGCCGAAAATCCTTTGTGCGCATGCGTATGGGCCTCTCCCGACCCAGAAGAGGTCATTTCCGATGCACTTCCAGGTTGGGGGAGGCCCATACGCATGCGCACAAAGGATTTTCGGCGATTTTTTGCCGACCGTGCGCGTGTGCGCATGCGCACGGGCGCGCACTCCCCTGCCCTCCGGCCCGCCGCGCGGTATGTCTGGGGACCCCTGCTCTAGCATCACAGGCAGTAAAGAGAATGAACAAAGAACAATAGTTCCACTTAGGAACGCAGTAAGACAAACATCCTGTCTACGTCACTTCCACTCTGTGGAATGAAAACACATACAGTCATATGACAGACAACAAACCTATGACTGCACACGGGGAATGAATCTCCCAACAGGCTCAGTGGTGTAGACCACAGCACCACCCGTGTCCCACCTCTGCTATGGCACAGTACCGTGAGTAGTCATTGGTAAGAATATAGAAGATCACATTTAACTTGGTTGTATGCATAAGCAAATCTGCATGTGCTGCACCGCTATGGAGCCATATTAATCCATATGTGAAGTGCTCAGTTTCTCCTTCATCCAGTATGGACTTATGCACCAGGAAGCTTGTTCTTACCCATACTAATCACTGCTCATGTTCAAATAACTCTGCTCTATGTGTGTGCATCCCCTATTATGGAAGCAAACCAGTTCCTAGATTGGAGTCAATGAATAAAGTGATTATTCATTATGACTCAGTGAACAGAGAGTTGGACTACTGGGAAATTTGGGTTCAGATTTCTACACAGCTTTTGGAAAGCTGCATTTATTGTATCATAATTGAAATAAATGGCATAAGTAGCAAGCACGTTGCAAAGACAGAAAGAGTTACTTCAGTATAAAGTGCTGATGAAGTTTATAAGTGTTGTATAGATAGCCTGCGGAATATATTTGAATTTTTAAAAAGTGAAATAGATGGCATTCATTGCAACTCTGGATTCAGGAAGGATGAAGTCTGTCACAGAAATTTGTGAGGATAATAAATGATAGATAATGTTGAGACATGAATAAGCTACTTTCCGAGTTAAGAGCTTTTCATCATCATCTTATTCCATCAGTGACTAGAAGATGTTAAATGTTTGTTAAAAAAATGGAAGTGAAAGTCAAGTTGAGAACATAGGAGATGGAGAAAGTTCTCAGGAATGTGACATATGCCACAAGGGGCATACGATAAATGTTTAAAATAGTACTGAAAAACACACACGAACAGCTTAAGTCTTATCCTCTGAGCTGAGGCTGTAGAATGCTAGAACACTGGGGGAGGTGAGGTGTTCTCAAGGAGGGATGTGTGTGGGTCAGCAAAGTGGGGTGGATGCATAAGAAACTACGAAAATGGGGTGGAGGGGGAGTCAACCCCATAGTCGCCTTTGACTGGACTTAACCATCCAGGGGTCCTTTACCTTTTATAACACACACCTGCACAGTGGAGACACCACTGAAAAGGCCCTCTCACTCATAGCTATCCAACACTTGGTGAGGGCATTCTAAGAAGGGGCTGAAATGAAGATGTCTTTGTGGATCCTTGTGAAAGAGGGATTCATCCAGGTCCTGAGGTCCCAAAGGCCAAACCCAACACTATGAGTTGAAACAGAAGCCAAGGAAAGATGGACGAGTACTGGCATAACATTTTCATAATGTCCAGTCCATTAACAATCTTACTGCCATATTCTGTGCCAGCTGCTGCTTCAGGAACACATTCCAAGGCTGCTGCTTCAGGAACACATTCCAGATCCAATGCATTGCAATAATTCAAGTGGGAGGTCACCAGGCCACAGACGGTTGAAGCAATGCTATTGCTGTCCTGATAGGGTCATAGATGTTAAGTTGGACAAAACTGGTAAAAGGCGCCCTGAGCTCTAGGAGCTGCTTGGTGAGGGTTCACTTTTCTCATCATAATTATAACATTTGTGAGGTTTTCTAAATGGGCGTTGGACCCCACTTTGTATGAATTTGTTTATTAAAAAGGGATCCTTTTAGCTTCGGGGGCTTCCCTTCATTTTCTAGCAGCTAATTTCTCATCAGCTACCCATTTCACATTATAAACCAATTTGCATCATAATGCATCTAAATAATGTAAAGACCTCGTTAATTCTAATAGCTAAAATTGCAAGACGAATGCAAGCAAGATATGATAACTGATTGTGATATGTTTGGAAAAGTTGTGTATGGGTTTTTCGGAGGCTACAAAAAAAGTATTCTCTAGCCAGCCGGATGCCTTTATCAGTGTTGTTAAAATCCTTCTCTTTGAAGTCACTGATGCTTGTCTCTGAAGGCCCATTGCACAATATGACTTGAGTGTATTCTATGATTTGGCATTCTATAGACCACAAAATTTCTCTTATAATATGCCTGCAGGATTACAGCTCTCAGATTGGTGCTATGGCATATGTCCAAAAGAGTGACAAGAATGGAGACATCCTTTCTTTTAGGTTAATCTCCATCTGAAAGCAGGAAGCCAACTACAGGCAGCAGCCACTTCATGTGGGGGTTCCACCCCCCCCCCACATCTCAGTGGAGTGTGCATAAGTGCCTCACCCCGTTATGCCCCAGTTATGCCCTCTTCCGGGTCCAAAAGGACACACAAATCGCCAATTGGATGTCAATTGGACGTGCCTAAAATTCGGATTGCGCAGCCCAGCTTTGTGAATGTATCTCTTTTCTCTATGTATTGTGTTGAGGTGGGGCTTTTCCACCAGGATCCCATGAGCTACTTTCGGCATGTCTGAAATGTAGGGATGAAGAGAAATTTGATTCAGTTTGCTTTTAAGGTGAAGTGACCTAATTCTCACTGTCCAAAACAATATGTGAACTGAAGCACAGTCACCCTGAAACACAATTCACTCCTACAAATTTTGCAATGACACATAGTCTATACAAAAATGCACATACCAGAGGTTTTCGACCTTTTTGGTTCCACGGCTCCCTTGACCAACTTCATTCTTTCTGTGGCACCCTTGTGGGGCTCAGAAGTCCAGTTATTTCACACCTTGCCTGCAGAGCTGGCAGCCATTCACCTCTTTTCGAATGCCCTCCCTTGTGGTGGGTTCCCTCAGCCTCCTCTCTTCTCCCCTCACCTTGGGAGCGCTCTGGGCAGCCACCCCTAGTCTCTGAGCTACCCCCTCTTCCCCAAAGAGAGGTGCCTCCTCACACCACCCCCCAGGGGCCTGGGAAGCACCTCCTGGCCAGCCCCATAGGCACCATTCACATGTGGACCTTATAGCCAGGGCTGCTGCGACAGCTGTGCAAGTCTTTGAGAGGCAGAGACGGAAGAGAGGGCATCCGAGGAGGGAGGGAAGGAAAGAAAAGAGGGACAGAGGCCAGGGTTGCCCAGGGCACCTCAACCATCATACAAGGCACCCTAGGGTGCCATGGCACACTGGTTGAAAACCAATGGCATATGCTAAAGTGTGCATATCTATATCTATATAAATATATAAAAACGTAAAAAGGGCATGTTTGTGTGTCTGGACATTTCTCTGAAACTGCTGGACCGATTGCGTTCAAATTTGGAGACAACGTCACATGCCAATATGAGAGTGTTTATATGCACTTTGTGTGGGCAGATGACACACCTGGGCCAGGTAAAAAGCCCAAACCCCCATGTTCCAGAACTCAAAACTCAGGCGAAAGTGCATGCTGGGAAATAGAAGCCAGAAGCCGCATCTCCAAGGCCGAGGCAAGATCATGATGTCACCAACCAACATGCTATAACCTCCACAAAGGCCGACACTGGGATCCTGCCCCTAGCCCCCTGCGTCCAACTGTCACAGACAGACCACACCATGTTGACACTGCGAAAAAAAGCAGCCCATGGCCCGCCGTTACCTCCCCCCCCCAACGTTGAATACCTGACACACAGGCCGGGATACACCGACACCGGTACTGGGGGAGTTGCAGGGATGAGCTGAGGGGTGGGGGAGAGGAGGGGGTTGCGGGGAGGGGGTGGGGCCAGTCACAGGGATGTGCTGGGGGTGGGGGGAGGAGGGGCCAGTCACAGGGATGTGCTGGGGGTGGGGGGAGGAGGCAGAATAGGTCATGGGTTGGGACAGAGTGGGGGGACTCACAGGGATGAGCCACAGCAACGCATGGCCAGGTTCAGCTAGTAAATGGATAAATTAGTAAAAATAACATACAAAATACATTATATCAAATCATAGAATTATAGAGTTGGAAGAGACCACAAGGGCCATCCAGTCTAACCCCCTGCCAAGCAGGAAACACCATCAAAGCATTCCTGACAGATGGCTGTCAAGTCTCTGCTTAAAAACCTCCAAAGAAGGGGACTCCACCACACTCCTTGGCAGCAAATTCCACTGCCGAACAGCTCTTACTGTCAGGACGTTCTTCCTAATGTTTAGGTGGAATCTTCTTTCTTGTAGCTTGAATCCATTGCTCCGTGCCCGCTTCTCTGGAGCAGCAGAAAACAACCTTTCTCCCTCCATATGACATCCTTTCATATATTTGAACATGGCTATCATATCACCCCTTAACCTTCTCTTCTCCAGGCTAAACATGCTCAGCTCCCTAAGCTGTTCCTCATAAGGCATCATTTCCAGGCCTTTGACCATTTTGGTTGCCCTCCTCTGGACACGTTCCAGTTTGTCAGTATCCTTCTTGAACTGTGGTGCCCAGAACTGGACACAGTCCTCCAGGTGAGGTCTGACCAGAGCAGAATACAGTGGTACTATTACTTCCCTTGATCTAGACGCTATACTCCTATTGATGCAGCCCAGAATTGCATTGGCTTTTTTAGCTGCCACATCACACTGTTGACTCATGTTAAGTTTGTGGTCTACTAAGACTCCTAGATCCTTTTCACATGTACTGCTCTCAAGCCAGGTGTCACCCATCCTGTATTTGTGCCTTTCAACCCCCCCCCCCCCCGGTATAGTACAGTACTTTACATTTCTCCCTCTTAAAATTCATCTTGTTTGCTTTGGCCCAGTTCTCTAATCTGTTAAGGTCATTTTGAAGTTTGCAAAAGGGCATATCAGCCTAATTGAGGCACCCTGGATTGCGGCCAAAGTGTGAAGGGCTGTGCACAGCCCTAACTAAAAACCCCACATTGATGTAAACATGTGGAGAAAGGAATGTAAGATTGGAAAAAATGAGAGACCAAGAGAAACCAAACTCGACAGACTCTGAATGTCCAGGTCCCTTGGGTATGTAGACCCTTTTCTTTTTGGACAGCAGACATAACGTGCCCTCTCACAAACTGCTTTCAGAAGAGATTTGCAATGTGGTGTACATGTCTGTTTCTGTATATGTGGGTGTTCCTTGAGAAATACAAGCCCAAACCTCTCTTGGCTGCATGTGCAAGATATGCTTGCTTAAATCCAGTCCTTGGTATGTCACAACCCACAACATTAATTTGGGCACCAACGGCCAACATACTCAAACGATGCACTTTTCTCGGCTGCATTCTGAGGATGCCTGTCCCATGTGTCGGACAGGATCCTGAAGTCTAGGTGCAGTTGCGTGCCACAAAATAATGACCACCAGAAATGGAAGTAATTGGTCCCTTTGCTTGACCATCTCCTACAGGCAGCCCATAGATTTCCAGCAGACAGAAACTCGATTGTACTCTGAATCCTAGGGAAGGTGGTTCAAAACCAAACTACAGTGGGGTTTACTGATGTTTGAATCTTCCTCAAAGTGCCATAGAAGTTCTGCAGATAGATTAACATTGTATATTCCAGGGCAGCCAACCTTACATTTTCCATTAGCTCTACCTTCGCTTTAAAAACTGAACTAAAATGTCAGAGATACAAGAAGGGGCATCTCATCTATCCTCCTGCAGCCCAAGGGAAATAGGCAGGGCAAATCCAACCTATTCGGTTTCTTTCCTTTTTTTGCTTTTGAATTGCAGGAAGAAGTCTGAGCAGTTGGCATTTTGAAAGGGGACAGGGTAACTTGCTCAGTACTGAATGATGGGGAGCCACTGCGGTGGCAGACGGCAGGCAATGCAGAAAAGAGGAGAGGTGGCTGGAGCGAAAGAAATCGCAGGAGGGTTGGAGGTAACCTGCAAAGGCTAGGATTCAGCACGGCCATTTTTGTTTGCATTCAGCATCAAGTCTGCTTAGAACTAAGAAGAGGGGGGGGGATTCATTGTGGTCAAACAAAGACAATTGGTTTTTTCCTTAAAGGAGAGACTGAAACAAAACAGCTGCAGGCAAGAAAGACTGGAAGCATGGAAGGGGCCTCCTGTGGAGCTTGTTCCTTTAATTTTCACATATGAGGATCAAATGAAGCCACGAGTTGACAAAAACCGATCCTGGCGAATGTCCTTTCTGAGAGTGAGACGTGTTGCTTCATTTTCCACATGGAGAGAAACGTCAGATTTCTAATTTGCCAGAGAAACATAAATGAGTGAAGGGATACAGGAAAAAGCTGAGATCCGGCAGGGCTCCATCTCATTCTCCTGTCGCCGTGTGTTAGGTATACACTGCCAGGGTATGTTATGGCATGTCATATTACGCTTGATATGATGTGACAGGACAGTGGAATGGAATGCAAAGAATATTAAAATAACATTGAGGCAAAGGCAATCTGTAGCTAGAGCTTTTTCTGATTGTTTCAAGAAGTATATAGCTCCCATTCTGGTAGATAAGATGCTTTGATAATCTAAACTGAAATAGCTTCCCTGTGGTATCTGTCAAGACCAGAAACCATCACAGAAATTCACAATGACATGGTGTTTTTCCTTGAGAAAATGGGGGCTTTCTGGGTGCTTTTGCTTGTCCCACTCACTCCAGAGAAGTTCTTCTCCCTCTCTCAATATAACAAAACCCAATGAAGGTGAAGGCTAGGAGCTTTGGCCACACAAAAGGAAGTTTACTTCATGCATCGCTATGGGATTCACTTCCACAAGCCGTAATGATGAAAGGCTGGAAAGCGGGATTGGACAGATCCATAGGGCAGGGCTTCCAAACCTGGCTCTCAAGCTGCTTTTGGACTACAACTCCCATCATCCCTAGCTAGCATGCGCAGTGGTCAGGGAGGATGGGATTTGTAGCCGAAAAACAGCTGGAGACCCAGATTTGGGAACCCATGCTATAGAGAATAAAGCTTTCAAATGGCTACTAGCAGGCTACATGGCCTCTGAGGGCTAAGGTAGCCGGGGGATAGGGGTTTCCAGGGTCCTGCCAGACTTACACTGTCATGCCAAGAACGCCCTGTGTCTCCCAGCCTCCCTGGGCCTTAGGAAGCTATGTGCAGGCCTGTCTACTAGTGGTAATAGCTATTATAGTACCTGCAGCATCTGAGGCAATGTGCTAATAATAATAATAATAATAATAATAATAATAATAATAGTTATATACTTGCCCTGTGGCAGGGGATAGCATTGGGTTGGGGGGGGGAGTAAGTGTCTCAGCCCCCTGCCCACAAATATTGAGGGGGCTGAAGCCCCTTCTGTCCCTATAGTTGGCTCCCCTGGTGCCACCCCCTGGCCAGATGCAAGTAAAAAGTCCAGCAGATGGGGGTCCTATTTGCCCCAACTGCAGAGCCATAGCTAGGTGATCTTGTGCCCCTGGCAGAACTGTCCAGATTGCACGCCCTCGCCACGGACAAATTAGCTCTTCTTTCCGCCTATCCTCCAACCCCGCCCCTCCACTCATTCAATTCGCCCTCTATTTCAGGCATAGGCAAACTTGGCCCTCCAGATGTTTTGGGACTACAACTCCCATCATCCCTAGCTAACAGGACCAGTGGTCAGGGATGATGGGAATTGTAGTCCCAAAACATCTGGAGGGCCGAGTTTGCCTATGCTTGCTCTATTTGAAACCATTTCTTATGAGGCAATAATCAATGTTTGTATTTATGGACATATTTTTAGCCAATTTTGTTCTCCCCATTGCCTGTGCCCCTAGCAGGGGCCCACCTCACCACCACCACCCCAGCTACGGCCCTGCCCAACAGAGAAGCTTCCACTATCTGTAGACAATGTCATTTTCGAAAGCTCATCAAAATCTAGCCCAGCAAAGAAAGGCTTTCTTTCCCGATGCACTAATTCTCTACGTGCAGAGATGTTTCAAATGACAGAAACCGGGGGGGGGGGATCCACTCCCCACCTATTTCAGGTAGTAGAACGCTCCCAGAATAACTCTCATATGACAATATGGGCATGTAGCTCACCTTTCTGAAAACTTGCCTTGGGAGGAAGTGAAATAAATCTGTCTTGGTGTAAGGAAAGGTATCCACAAAACAGGGCACACCTACATAAACTTTTGCCACCACTGTGACTGATATGGATCCTATTTTCTTATTAAAGAGGGGACTGGCATATGCCTTTGGCATAACACTTTTCAAAAAAATAGCTCATGACCTGTTCATAATGAGCAAATCATCTACACAGATGGGACAAAATGTAGAAGCAACTCAGTCTCCCTCCTTCTAATTAAGTTTGCCATTTCCCCCCTTTTTAATAGTGAAATACAAATGCACACCAGAGAACTTTTCAAAATCCAATTCTTCTCGCTAATGATTGTACTGTTAAGATACCCACACCTGTTTGCTGCTCACAAAAGAATGCTTTTATGTTTTGCTTGGAGTCTGGGCTGAATAACTAAAAGCATTGTACATAAGGGTTGCATAATTACACTAATCACCTGTTTCGATCAAAGAGCCAGGTGAGAGTTTGCAGTTTAGTATAGCTCTAATTGTGCTAACTGGAACTACTGTTTTTGAAGTGGGACACAGGTGGTGCTGTGGTCTAAACCACTGAGCCTCTTGGGCTTGCCGATCAGAAAGTTGGCAGTTTGAATCTCTGTTACGGAGTGAGTTCCCGTTGCTCTGCCCCAGCTCCTGCCAACCTAGCAGTTCGAAAGCACGCCAGCACAAGTAGATAAATAGGTAGCACTGTGGTGGGAATGTAAACGATATTTCCATGTGTTCTGGTTTCCGTCATGTTGTTGGTTTCCTGTTGTGCCAGAAGCTACTGTTAGGTCCATCATGAGACGTCCACCAGCTTCTAATCACAGATACCAGCAGCCTTCAAGCAAGCAAACGTGCCTTACTATCGCTCCATATCATCCCACTGCCAGAGGATTGCCTCCTTCCATTCACCACTTTGCCTCCTCCAAGTGGAAGAAACCTGAGCAGTGCTGAATGTCACATCCATTGCCAGGTGTGTCCTGTTGCAAATAGAAAAGGGCTTTCCCCTTGGCCTGCCTTGATATCCACTCAGTTGCCAAGTGCCTTTGTGACATCACAAGAAACCCACAGCCAATGGCAACAGCCAAGGAGGCATCATCTTCATTGCTTTGAGCCTCACAATGGCGGGTGGTCCTATCAGTGATTGTGTGCTTATTTATTCGGGATGTGGGTGGCACTGTGGGCTAAAGCACTGAGTCTCTTGGGCTTGCCGATCAGAAGGTCAGTGGTTTGTTGCACCAGAAGAGGTTTAGTCATGCTGGCAACATGACCCGGAAAGCTGCCTGTGGACAAACGCCAGCTCCCTCGGCCTAAAAGTGAGATGAGCACCACATCCCAGAGTCGCTTTGCACTGGACTTAACTCTCCAGAGGTCCTTTGTCGTGGGGTCCCTAAAGGGCATGGGACCCAATGGCTGGTGCCTACTCTGCCTATTTGTCAATCCAGCACTGCACCCCAGGTGTCAGGAATTGGCAGGCTACTGTCTTAGGTAATCAGCAAGCAGTAGATTACCAGCACGGTTGAGGTCTGATTGTGTGGGAGTCAGCCATTTCTCATCGCCGAAAACAGGAAGCGCTTGACGCCTTTCTTTAACCTTTGTTCATCTGCGAGCCCTTGGATTTTCGGGGTCATCTCCCACCTCTCCCTCTGACGAAGAGTTTGCCCTTCCCTGTGAGGTGACTAATGGCTGCTCCTCAGAGACTTGGCCTCTATCCAGCCCGCTCTCGCTATACTGGTTCAGTCTCTCCTCCTTCTGAAAAGGGTTTTTTTTAGTCCATTGCCTTCGGCTGGCTGAGAAAAAGGCAAGTCTTCTTCTTCCTCTTCTGACTGCCCACCCCTCACCATGATCAACTCCTGCCCGGAAACTTATGTTCCCACTGTGGAAGGAGATGTGGATCCAGAATTGACCTCCACAGTCACCTACGGACTCACTGTTAAGACTGTGTACATGGAAGACAATCTTAGTCTTCCAAAGAAGACTAAAGAAGTACTATAATTATTTTTACTAACCTCAGTGGTTTCTGAGCACTGCAGATTACTATGCTCTGTACATAAGAATGACCCTCTGAAAAATTCATAAATACCGCAAAGTAGGTTTGTCTTACATCATTACTTTGGTTTTCATCCTTTGTGAGCTGAATTTAAAATTAAATTATGTGTTTGGGCATGTTATTCATTGAAGCATTTCTAAATGCCCGTGGCACAGTGCTCCTTAGGATGGAAATATTTGCTTTTAAAATTTTCCATTCTGAAAGATGAGCTGTATTTAAATACTGTGCAATTTGTATGAATGGTTGTGTAAATATATGGCTACTATTGTTTTATGATCTATTTCAAACCTGAATCTCAATCTAAACTTATTATGTTGGGCGTGCTGTTTATGACAGATTTGTACATAAATTATTGTGTTATAAATTGTTTTGGGGGGCAAATATATCAAGAAACAAATAGGAGGCATACCATAATTGTGCAAGCCATTTCCTAGGCACATGGTTCAACGGCATGAAAATTACCCTGCTTGTGTGCCAAGCAGATGACTTGTCAAGCATCAACATAAGATTCTTCATTTGCTATGTGACAGGGAAGAAGTTTTGCACCGTTACTGCTAAACTCTCTCACAGTCAGAGGAGAACTGACTCATAATGAACTTTAGAGGCTTTAAAAACAAACAAACCACCAACCCAGACCTGTGGAGTTCTTACTTTCTTTCTTCACCCCTGAAGTGTTTTAAAGCAGAATGTAAATGCCTGCAAGGCATTTAGTAACCTTAATGTTTCATACAGTATTCAATAGATTTTATGCTATTTCTTCATGCTGGCAGCTAACATCTACAAAGCTCTCCAGAGGGACAGCCACTTCTAGACCTCTGATATTATGAACGTCGGTATCTTTGCTTGGGCTGTTTAGACTCATAAATAGCACAGTCAAATGTCTAAATTGCAACAGCATTGATGTACCTCTGGAATAACGGAAACTGCAATTCTTTTGTGTGCACCAAAGAGTCTGGGAAAGTCTCATTAATAAATTAGAAGTAAATCCTACTGCATTCAGTGGGGCTTACTCCCAGGTAAGTGAGGTTAGGATTGCAGCATAAAATGTTATATGAAGATAGAAAAGAGGTAGGGTGTGAGGAGAACCACCCAGTCTGAATCTGCCCCATTTGGCAGCAAAAGTTTAACAGTAAAATTGATTGCAAGTTGAGCTACGATATATGAAAGCAAAAGGCGTTCCCTAACCAAATGGAACTGTCAGAGCTGTCAGTTGTTTTTGCATATATTTATTGGTAAGCAGTTTCTATAAGGCTGATCTACAAATGGCACCATTGATGCACAGTAACTTGTGTTGAGTGCAGAGGCAATGTATGGTTGATATGAAAACATAAACTGCCATTCATTTGTAACATTGTTTTGCGTCTTTCTTGCCTTTTGGATTTCCTGGCTCATAAACAACACCCAGCATCCAATATCAAAAATAACAAGGGACGTTGCTCGCAGTTGTCGCCCCCCAAACCCGGACATTTGCTTAAAATTGTAAAAATCCCCCCGGATGAGCATGTAGGTCCCTCAAAAGAGGACGTGTCCGGGATTTCCCAGACATATGGCAACCCTAAGTACACAGCTTTCTCCCTCAGTATTCTCCAAGCAGAAGATATCATCTGGATTTAGAAAAATAACTGCGACAAAATTGCCAGACCTTTCCGCACTCTTTGGATTATGTGAGACCCTTTACAAAAAAAATATATTCTTGTTGGACTCCAACAAGTTGTCAGTTTTCATTGCGTATTTGGTGTGGTTGCTTTTTCAGCAATACCAAAGAGAAATGACTGATATCATGTATGACATTCCCCCCCCCCCAATACAAGATTCTGCTCAAAAACTGAGAAAAAGCATGAATGGCAGCTTTTCAAACTGTGAAAGGCGGAGGAGGTATTGTTCAGCATACATGAAAAGATGTAAGAACTATGGAACTGGTGAACATATGAATATCTAATGCACTAAAAGGGAACGATAGGAGATGATTGACTAGTAAAGTGAAATACTGAGTGAGCCCAGATTTGTCACTGAACATTTCCATGCCTGACTGAGTTGCTCTGATTATATGCAACTGTGCTTTGTACAATGGATGGTGGAGTTTAAGAGACAGTTTGTGTTGAAGCGTTAGCAGTGAATCGCTTCTGCTTTCATATTTCCATTACTCTGTAAAACGAGCTTCTTCTGAGTACATTGCTGCATGAGATTTGGAAGGATGGAGTCCACGAAGGCATCTTATGTTAAAAATGACAGGATGGATTGTAGTAAAGAATGACACACTTCTTTGACGCAGTCCCTTAGCATATTTGAGTGAGGCTGAAAGCAGCTGGCCTTGTCAAAGAAGAGATTACAAGAGACTCTCACGGCTTCGATGGACTTTTGCCCCAGGGCCTTTAGTCAACCATGATGGGGATATTGGGCATATGCTAAAGCAGTGAAAGTTAAAAAGTGGCGTGAGACAATTTTCTTATTACATTTTGGCATAGAAAAAGAGTCAGCAGAAGATGACATCATTTTGCACATTTTGAATATTTCTGAATGTACCTGATAGCTGAGGAAAACAGCATACAGCCTGCAGAATTTTTACATCCATGTACTCTTCAGGAATAGGGACACGGGTGGTGCTATGGTCTAAACCGCTGAGCCTCTTGGGCTTGCTGATCAGAAGGTCGACGGTTTGAATCCCCGCAGCAGGGTGAGCTCCCGTTGCTCTGTCCCAGCTCCTGCCAAGCTAGCAATTCAAAGCACGCCAGTGCAAGTAGATAAATAGATACTGCTCTGGCGGGAAGGTAAACAGTGTTTTCATGCACTGCTCTGGTTTCAGTGTTCCGTTGTGCTAGAAGCGGCTTAGTCATGCTGGCCACATGACCTGGAAAAACTGTCTGCGGACAAACGCCGGCTCCCTTGGCCTGTAAAGCGAGATGAGCGGCACAACCCCAGAGTCATCTGCGACTGGACTTAACTGTCATGGGTCCTTTACCTTTACCTTTTTTACTCTTTGGGAGCCTGTACATTTTAGTTTCTCGTTCTAACCAGGGAACATTCAGAGTACAGCTATGGGCAGGATTCCTGCATTGCAGGAGATCGCACTGACTAGAGGATCCTTAGGGTCACCTCCAAATCTATGATTCGATGATTCCAAAGCTATTTTATTTTGATTTTAACAGAATAAAGTCACCTTGAGTTTTGGTGATGGGACAATCACAAAAGTGTTTTGCTGGTGCATTGGAGCATGGTGACACTGTTATATCAGTGTAAAGGCTGTGCCATTGTAATTGTGCCAGTGTTGGGGGAAATGGATGTAGATTCAGCTAAACTGGTAAAGAAAAAGCAATTTATACGCGCTGCATATGTGATATAACATTGTGCCACGAGATGGCGATATGGAGCACTGTTTTTCTCTACTTGTTTTCCCTGTTTAAATTTATTAACTGAAACACTTTCTTTGATGTGTCTAGATCTAGCTGGGTTCTAGAGAAAAGCATTAGAGGGAGTGGCTAGCTTGGTTGAAATCTTATGCTTTTTTGTGGGTTGGTTATGCCTCTCCCTCAGCACATTAGACCCCTGTGGAAGTCCAAAATCTATGCATTATTAGTCTGTGTGGTTGTGAAGAGAAAAAATTCTGGGTTCTTGTTCTGTTGTCTCTGTTTTCCATTTGAACAGGCTGTTTTTCAAAACACACCAAAATATTAGGCTTGCCCCATAGATGTCCCTTCAACGTTTTCACAGACTGGAAACAAGAACCCACATTCTGAAGCCCTAACATACCGGTACATCCCACTGAGCTAGGAGCCAGATCACATTTCTTCTTGCGACCTTACTGATGTAAATTTTGAATTAGCCAAGAATAGGGTGGATGGAGAGAAATTGAATCCTTTTTTTTTCTTTTACAGGGATCTTTTAAAAAAGAAATTGGGGAACAGATTTTGAGACAACCCTAGGTGGACAGGGGGATTCACATAAGTGGACATACGTGGCTTCAGATAGGATCCTTCCCAAGCTGTTTAGGGCTTTAAAGATAATAATCAGCACTTTGAATTGCACCCAGAAATGATCTGGAAGTCAGTGCAGCTGACACAATAAGTGGCGTCACATGATCCCAGCCCCAATAGAGTTTTTAGCAGGAGAATTCTGTGTCAATTGAAGTTTCTGGATGGTTTTTAAGGGTGGCCTGATACCAAATAAGAGGAACTAATTTTACCATCTTATGAAATGGTGCTTTGTCTTTAAAGTCATGCTGACTAAGCCTTAACAGGCATGGCCAAGATGGGCCAGGTCCATCTCATATCGTCTTCAGAATCAAACAACTTTATGGAGGCTTGAGTTTCCACAGATCCGTTAGTAAGTTTTAAATACTCAACAGCAGAAGCAGCTCTCTCTAAAGCTTAATGAAATTAACGTGCTAATGAGTTTTTAATTTGAACTCTATTTTTCCTCACTTCATTTCACAATATGCTTCTAATTATCTGCCATCAGTGACATCAGGAAATACGGAATGCAGAAATTGTTCGTAATGTCTTCTAACCTGGTAGTTAATACAGGCTGACTGACAATGAGAACATATGCTCAGGTCATTTTTCTGGCGGCATTCAGATGCGAGGAGAATTGTGTTAGTTTTCCTGATTATATGGGTGATGTAGAAAAATAGCTAAAGAAGCTGGAAACCAAGACCAAATAAACCAAATGAAGACAACCTTTTCCTCAATTTTGCCTTTAATCTGCTGTCCTTTTAATTCGCTTCTCCCATTATTCCCCTCCTTCAAATCCATCTTTCTTTCCTCCCTGCACTGCACATTACCCTATTTCCTCAAGTTATCCTATCTCTATTTTTATAATTGTATCCAAGTATTCTTTTGTAATTGTAACCAGGTGTGTGTGTGTGTGTATGTGTGTGTGTGTGTGTGTGTGTGTATATAGTATCCAGGTAATTTGTATCTAGTTTTTGCTTTTTCCCTGTTGTAATTGTGTCTTTACTACTTGTCAATGTGAATCCTTACTGTGACCCTTATGCAATTGTAACATGTGGCGTCTTTGCAAATGGAATCGACCCCATTGTATCCTTGTGCCTTATCAGTGTTCAACTTCTCAATGACTGTAACTACTTTCAGAAGAATAAGAAGTGGAACCCATGTATTCAAATTGCATCACTTTATGGTAACCATGAAAGTATAAATGTTATTTTTAGCCTCAACCCAATCACTTCCACTCAGCTCCCCTTCCATTTTCACAAAGTGCTAGACGACCAGATCCATTTCCTTTGACTCTGTGGGGAGAGGAATCCAGATCTTAGATAAAACTCTTATCCAGGGGTAGGCAACCTAAGGCCCGGGAGCCAGATGCGGTCCAATCGCCTTCTCAATCCAGCCTGCGGACGGTCCGGGAATCAGTGTGTTTTTACATGAGTAGAATGTGACCTTTTATTTAAAATGCATCTCTGGGTTCTTTGTGGGGCATAGGAATTCGTTCATTTTCTCTCTCTCTCTTCAAAATATAGTCTGGCCCACCACATGGTCTGAGGGACAGTGGACCGGCCCCCTGCTGAAAAAGGTTGCTGACCTCTGCTCTTATCCCTATTGTGTGTTATACCATGGGTAGCATCTCTGCCCCATTTTCTAATGTTCCTGCCACACTGCGGTACCTATTGGGTTATGGAACTGGGGCTTTTTATCATGTCACACTAAATTTCATTCATACCAGTGGGTCTGGTGTAGCACAATAATGACCACCCCTGGACAATGTCACTCCTATACCACCCTTTCTTCATATGTGTGCTTCTGTTTCTTTATGACTCCCTCGTGAAAACAGCAGAAAATAATTGTATGCTGGTATATACTGACCCAGGGACCTAGGTGGCGCTGTGGGTTAAACCACAGGGTCTAGGGCTTGCTGATCATAAGGTCGACGGTTCGAATCCCTGCAACGGGGTGAGCTCCCGTTGCTCGGTCCCAGCTCCTGCCAACCTAGCAGTTCGAAAGCACCTCAAAGTGCAAGTAGATAAATAGGGACCGCTCCAGCGGGAAGGTAAACGGCGTTTCCGTGCGCTGCTCTGGATCGCCAGAAGCAGCTTTGTCATGCTGGCCACATGACCCGGAAGCTGTCTGCAGACAATCGCTGGCTCGCTCGGCCTATAGAGCGAGATGAGCGCTGCAACCCCAGAGTTGGGACATGACTGGACCTGATGGTCAGGGGCCCCTTTACCCTTTACCTTTATATACTGACCCATATTTTGTCACTTTACTCCTATGATTTTCTGAAGCTGCTAAAGGATCCCCCCCAATCAACTAACATTGAAATGAGTGCAAAACATGTTCTATATTCCATTTGTTTTCTGGAAGTGGGTTTGTGCCATATGAAATCTCAGATATAATTTTGAAATGAACAGTTAGGTGAACATTAGGGAAATGGAATAAACCATTGTGTGAATGCAGCCTTATTTGAAATCCTTTTACTTAAGACTTTGCTTTCTAACCTCTGAGGGATAAAAATCTCGAAATATTTTTGGCCTCACTTCTTGAACAAAATCTGTCTTGCAATGTTCCACTTCTTTTCATTTCTGAAGCACAGCAAATGAACTGAAGTGCAGCTCCGAAGCATCATTTGGCAAATGATTTGTTGTTTTAGATGACTGCATGAGGATATTGAACCACAATATGAGCTTACTGAGTTAACACTGTTAAAGGTTTATTCTTTTTAATGAAGGGCTATAAAAATGAACGTGGTCTTTCTTGAGTGCTGTATACACATTTCTTTTTTAAAGAAAGGGCAAGACTGCTCTTGGATTTAATCAAGAAATAAGTGGTCTCTGAAAAGCTAGCCCTGTTAAGTTTAATTACCAAAGTGTTTTTTCAGCTGTAGAAAATTGAGCTACGGGTGTTTGCTCTTTGGCGTGGTGTTAACGTGGTTTGGAATTTTAACTTATCAAAGAAAAAAAAAATTCAAGGGGTGGTAGGTGACATTAGTTAAGAAAGTGACAGGTGCAGACTTCATAAAAATGGCACAAAATGCAAGTCCAGGGCATCTGCAATTTATTTGCTGAGCCTCTCAGCAATCATCAGCTATCTTACTTTCAAAGCTGTTATCTTGAGGCTAAAATAGATATCTGCCCATAACTATCAAAGAGGAGGCTTGACCTTTCACAGGATGGGGGAAAGCCTACACAGTGTGGATGAGTCATTCCCAGATTTAGATACCTTTTTTTGCCATTTCTTTGCACACCAGTGAGGTCGGGCCATTCTATCATTGCCTTCATGGCAGCTTTGCAGAGCTCCATTGAAACTGTGCTCAAGAGGTGTTATATATTGCCTCTTACCTACAATTAGGCATAATAAATTAAAAAACCTTTCAAAATTTGCTTTGAAATTTGGTTTGATGAATAACTTGGAAAAGACCCTCTAGATCTTAAGAATAATAGTCTATCAGTTTGACAAATTTAAGAATTCTGCACTGCATTCTATAAGAGCATTGGAAAAACTTCACACTGGGAATAATAATAATAATAATAATAATAATAATAATAATAATAATAATATACAGGAGTTACATGGGCCAGGTTCCCCATAGCCTCTCACATGCTTTTTGATGCTTTGGCTCCCAGTAAATATAGTTCACATGACCTGTGATAAAATGTAACTTTAAACAGGTGGATAGGCTCAGAAAGTAGACATTAATTTAATAAAATTTCTCACACAAAATTTCTAATATGATCGCAGGAAGGGGTACAATTATAGGATAAAAGCAGATAAAAACATTACATGTAAAATAGCTCATTTTAAAATAAGAACAGGAAAAGTTGTATGAATTGGTCCTTGATATATATAAGTTCCAAGGAGCTTTATGTTCAATAAATAATAACCACAACTGAAAATGCTTTGGAATATTTTTGCCATCCTTTTCTTTACCGTTTACCAGTAATCCCAGGATGAAGACGCTAATTCCTTCAAATTCACTTATAATGGAACATCTGGTTTCCCTAAATAACATGTGCTCACGGCTCGTCCTTGGAGATGTTTGTATTGTGTGACTGATGAAAGCTGAGCTGAAGTGTCTTCTACCGCTCCCACTGCACCCTTTTTTCTCATTTAATTGTAGCGCTTATCGTGTAGGTCGGACATACATAGAAATTTAGTAATTTTGCATTACTAATGCTGTAAGCTCAAGAGAGTATTGAAAACCCTGGAGACTGGAGCGAGTAGTAATAATGAAGCAATGTATATGTTCACATATACGCTTGTCGACCCGGTGTGATACAGCTGTGAAAAAGTTGCTAAGGACCATTAGGAAAGGAATTGCATATTTTTAACAAACAAGCAAACAAGCAAACAAACAACAACTTATTTATACCCTGCCCATCCGGCTGGGTTTCCCCAGCCACTCTGGGCGGCTTCCAACCAAAGTTTAAAAATACATTAAAACATCAGTCATTAAAAACTTCCCTAAACAGGGCTGCCTTCAGATGTCTTCTAAACATCAGGTGGTTGTTTATTTCCTTGACATCTGATGGGAGGGTGTTCCAGAATGAGGGTGCCACTACCAAGAAGGCCCTCTGCCTGGTTCCCAGTAACTTCGCTTCTCGCAGCGAGGGAACCGCCAGAAGGCCCTCGCCGCTGGACCTCAAATGACAACTGCCAATGTCATAACTCAATTATACAACTCTATGGTGAGGCTGCATTTGGAATACTTCAAACCTCAAAAAGACATAATTACATATTTCTGCCTTATAATAGAAACACAGTAGCTTTTAAAGTGTGAGTAATAAGTATTTTGCTAATCTGTTTGATGCTGGAACACAATCTGTGCATTCTGTGGGCCTAACAGATTTTCTCCTGAGGAACATTTTCTGAAACTATCTCCTCAGGGAGCCATTATAACCTATGCTGATTACCTAAGTCACACTGTTCATCATGGGGTCTACTTAATTTTTTAAAAAAATACTTTTTATTAAATTTTCCTATTAAAACACAATTCAATTATTTCAATTATATCCAATTATACACATACATATCAATTAAGCCAAATATTATGCCAAATCATACAAAAATTTTTTAGCTTCCCATGCTTCAATGTTTGGGGATTCTAGATAACTGTTCGCACTGCCATCCTAGTCCTAATATCAAAATCTTGCTGTAAAACCACTTCCGCTATCACGGAGGTGGGGTTGTGGGCTTGGCCCGACAGAACTCTCGCGATGGGGGCTGAGTTTCAGCCCTCTCGCGAGGGGGGAAGCCCCGCCACGTCATAAACGGGCTGGCCAATCGGGTCAGCTGGGGCGGGGCTTCCGTCCATTTAAGCCGGGGCGGGGCGGGAACGCGTCCTCTTTCGCCCCGGATCCCAGAGCTGGAAGTTCAACCTTCGGACCTCGTCGTTGGATCTCGTCGTTGGATCGAAAACTCCTCCCTCTCCATTTCCCTCTTCCACCTACCTGTTGCGCTATTCTGTGGATCATTTGCAGCGCCGTGATCGCCGGCACGAGCCCCTGGACCGCCGGGCTTCCTGGATTGCTCGATCCGCCGCTGCGGCTACCTCCGCCGCTGCAGCCACCTCCGCCGCCGCAGACACCTCCGGACGCCCACTAGCACCGGCGCCTGGGCCTCCTTCTTCTCCCTGTGTGCGGGGCGCGTCTCTTTTCCGCAGCGGCAGCCGCCGCCCCCGCCATCGCCAGCAGGCTCCCGCAGTGCGCGCCACGGACGAGCTCTCCTTCGCCGGCTTCCCTAACCCGCTGCTGCAGCCGCCGCCGACACCTTTGGCGGGCCCGGGGCTCCGTCAGCTTCCGTTTGCCGTGGTGCGCGCCGCTAGCGCTTCCTCGTCGGTGACCTCCAGGCGGTAAAGGAGAGTGCCCCAGCTGATCCTCCCTCCGCGCAGCTGGTAGCGCTCTCATCTCCGCAGCCGCTTCCGGGTCGCCGGTGATTTGAGGTCGCTCTTGATCTGAGGTCGCAGTGAGTATTCTTCATTTTTAGGAGGGTCATTTCCAGCGGGGTTTTTTTGCTCCCTTGGCGCTTAGCCCGCTCCCTTTAAAGCTATAAAGCAAATAATTCAAAGTGCCCCCTCTTCACGTGACCCGGGTGAGGCAGCACCGGGCGCCATTTTGAGACTGGCCACGTGTCACGGCTGCGGTAGCCATCTTGCGTGGGTCATTCCCAGCGGCTGCCATTTTGAGAGTGGCCTCCTGTGCTGGCTGTGGCAACCATTTTAAGAGGGTCATTTCCAGCGGCCGCCATTTTGAGAGTGGCCTTCTGTGCTAGCTGTGGCATCCATTTTAAGAGGGTCAATTCCAGTGGCCGCCATTTTGAGAGTGGCCTTCTGTGCTAGCTGTGGCATCCATTTTAAGAGGGTCATTTCCAGCGGCCGCCATTTTGGGAGTGGCCTTCTGTGCTAGCTGTGGCATCCATTTTAAGAGGGTCATTTCCAGCGTCCGCCATTTTGAGAGTGGCCTTGCGTGCTGCCTGCGGCTGCCATTTTAGGAAGGTCATTTTAGTAGCAGGCTTAGCAGCGCACCCCGCTGCATCCTCTTGTGCTTGTTCTGAGTCTGGCCTTAATTGGCGTGGTGCTTGGGCGGGGTTTTCATATGTCAATTGTTTGTTGACCGAAATTGCGTTTGTGCCTGATTTACCGTCGATTTATTGGCGTTGCATTTGTTTGCTTGCTCTCGACAATTGATTACTGCTCCTTGCTTCCTTCTATCGTTGCCTGGCAGTTCATTGGGTCTCTTCTAGAATCTGATTGTAAAGGTTGCCTGCCTGCATTTGAGAATTTAGTTAGCATAGCATCGTTACTGGTAGTATCCTAGTTGATTTGCATAATAATTTAATATCCGAATTAATTTTAGTCATCACCGCATTATATTGTTGATTGGCGTAGGATTTGTTTAGCCTGACCGGCTTCATAGAAGGAATTTCCGATTCGTCCCTTCTCCACTCGAGTTAGCTATTGGGCACGGCGTTACTATATACCGTTGCTGCCTTTTTGATTTAGTTCAAATCCCTTGATAACCTGCAGGGCCATGGCTGGTCGCAGCCTGCGGAACAGAGCTAAGGGTGCAGCCCCTCCAGCCGCCATTAATAACGCATCAGTGGGCCCCGCTCCGGCCTTCAACCCTGAGGCCCTCGCCCAGGTGGCTTCTAATTTGCAAAATATCTGTAATCAGCTTGGTCCTCTGTGCAGCACATTGGCCCCATTGTGTGTATCTCTCGCCTCGGCGAACCGGGCGTCGCAAAGCAGTGTTTCCAGCTCCCAGACATGTGTCGCTGAGACTCCTCCGGAAGATAGTCAAGCATCTAGCTCCTCCAATTTCTCCCTTCTTAGTTCGCAGACTAGCAGTGGGGGAGCCCCTGGCCCCTTGCTTACCAGCACGCAGCGGGATGATGGTGCCCGCCCGGGCACATCGATGTCTTTCGCGAATAATTTCTCCCTTCTCAGTTCTCAGGCCAGTAGTGGGGATGCTCTCGGCGCATCTGCCGCTTTTTTCCCTAGTCAGCGGCAGGACGCAGAGGCACGAGGGGGCACATCTGCCTCCTCCCTGCCTAACCCTCATCAGGTCCAGGCTACAGCTGCCTCCTTCATGCCTAACCCTCATCAGGTCCAGGCTACAGCGCAGCCTTCTCAACAGGCTATTGGAGCCTCCTTCATGGCTAACTCGCATCAGGTCCAGGTCTTAGCGCAGCCTTCTCAACAGGCTAGCGGAGTCTCGCAAGGTACATCGGTTTCATTCATCCATAACTCACAGCAGGTTACCAACACGCCACAGGCAGCGCAAGCAGGTGTTCAGACCCCCCACCAAGGTCCACGCGACTCCTCTCAAGACGTGGGTCGGGCCCCTCCGTCCCCCCTCCTGTCTGCTCAGTCTGTTTCAGATCACCTCAGGTCTCAGATGGTGCAGGCGCAGACGCGCCCTGGACCGCTTCAGCCGGCTGCAGGTTGGAGCTCGGCTCCAGAGGCCATCAGCTCGGGGCCTGAGCCCGCCAGTGTGGCCCCAGCCACCGAAGAGGGACATCAAGGTGGGAAGGCGAAGAAGAAGACCGACAAGCGGAAGCGCAGCAGGAAGGACGACTCCGATGATGAATCAGGTACGTCTTCCGACTCGGACGCGGACATCCCTATGGAGGATTATTGGGGGGTGGCTGAGGACCAGATGGGCCTCCCGGCCTGGGTGCATAGGAGGAGGGCTAGCTCCCATCGGAAGTCCTTTAATGGTACGCTAGAGTGCCGGGGCGGTGCTGTGGTTCCCGAAGTAAAAGTCTCCACCTGTGCGGACACTGACATAGTGCTGGGGTCCCACCTTTCAAACCGTAAGCGGGAAAAGATACTGAACGGGGACTTCATAGATGTCTTCACTCTCCTGCCCTTGTCCCACATGTTAGGGAAAGGGGAGAAGAGGAAGCAGTATGGCAGGCGCAAGTTTAGAACCCCACGCGCAGAGCGTACTTTTGACAACTGGCACGAGGGCATACATATTTGGGTGGCTGTGATTTCGGCAGCGTACCCCAAGAGGGCCATGCATTTGATGGCTTACATAGCAGATGTCAGGTTGGCCTATTCAATGGCCGGGGAGGCAGCGGCACTAAACTATGATGAAGATTTCCGTAGAAACGCCTCTCAAAACGCAAAGACTCGCTGGGACCAGAGGAATCAGCATTTCTGGAGCAACCACGTGGTCCCCTATGTCGAAAAGAAGCAGGTGGAGCCTCAAAAGTCTCTCAGGTTGGAACCCAGGAAGGACCCCCGTCGTAGGGTCTGCTGGGAATTTAACAGGGGCCTTTGTCAGAGGCCCAATTGTAAGTACGCGCATGAGTGCGACAAGTGTCTCGGACAGCACTCTGGGGTATCTTGCTTCAAGGGGAGGCAGCCCTTTCGGGGAGGAAGAGGCGGTGGCTCCAACCAGGGTTCCAGGAACCCTCAGGGAAGTGCGCAAGGATCAGCCCCTGGCCAAAATAGATACTAGCACATCGTTGACGATAGCACGCTCCCCCATAAAGCTCCCCCCCCTGCGTTCACTCCTAGACCTCTACCCCAACATCAGTGCATCTAAGTACATCTGGGACGGTTTCTCTCAAGGCTTCAGAATCCCGGTCCTTTTCCCACCTTTAACGGGCAACCCGCCCAACCAAAAGTCTCTGCGGGAGAGACCAGACATAGCAATCAAGAAAATCAATAAGGAAATAGCTGCCGGTCGGGTGGCGGGCCCCTTCGAGGCACCGCCCATTCCCGGACTCCACATTTCCCCCCTAGGAATTGTGCCAAAAAAGACACCGGGTGAATTCAGACTCATTCACAACCTCTCTTTCCCTATTGGTAAATCGGTGAACGATGGAATCCCGCAGGAACTTTGTACAGTGAAATACGCTTCCTTTGACCAAGCCGTTAAGTTGGTTAGACAATTTGGGAAAGGGGCCTTGATGGCCAAATGTGATATTGAGTCGGCATTTCGCCTTCTGCCAGTTCACCCTCACGACTTCAAATGGTTGGGCTTTAGGTTTGAGGGGGCGTACTTCATAGACAAAGCCATGCCCATGGGCTGTTCGGTTGCGTGCGCAGCATTTGAGGCTTTCAGCACGTTTCTGGACTGGGCCCTCCGCTTTAGAACAGGATTAGCGGGCGTCACACATTACTTAGACGACTTCCTCTTCGTGGGTAAGGGAAATAACGCGGACTGCGCAGGCCTGATGCGGGCCTTCGCTGCCCTTACTCAGGAACTTGGGGTGCCCCTGGCGGCCGATAAAACCGAAGGGCCCGTGGTTAGATTAACTTACTTAGGGATAGAATTGGACACCGTGGCGCAAACATCGCGCTTACCGATGGATAAGCTCACTGCCCTTAAGGAACTAATCTCGCAACTCATCCCCCTCAAAAAGGTTACCCTTAAACAAATTCAATCGCTAGTTGGCCATCTTAACTTCGCATGCAGGGTCATTTCGCCGGGACGCCCTTTCTGCCGTCGACTAGCGAGGCTGTCAGTGGGTCTCAAGCGGCCATACCATAGAGTCCGCTTGCCCAAGGGGGTAAGAGCCGACCTCGAGGCCTGGCTGACCTTTCTGGATCATTTCAACGGGGTGTCACTTTGGCAGGACAATCTGAGCTTGAGTTCCGATTTCCAGGTGCAGTCGGACGCAGCAGGGTCCTTGGGTTTTGGTGTTTACTTTAAGGGCAGATGGTGCGCTCAGCCTTGGCCAGCAAGCTGGCATGACTCAGACATCACACGTGACCTGACTTTCTTAGAATTTTCTCCAATAGTGGCCGCGGTGCACTTGTGGGCTGCGGAAATCAGGAACCGCCAGGTCTGCTTTAGGACCGACAACCAGGCGGTGGTCAGCGTCCTTTCGCGACAATCATCCCGTTCCACCAGGGTTTCCGCCCTTCTGCGGGCTTTTGTGCTGCGCAGCCTAGAATTAAACATGCAATTCACAGCAAAGTTCGTTCCAGGGGTAAATAACGATATCGCGGATGCATTATCTCGTTTCCAGATGGACCGCTTCCGCTCGCTGGCACCGGAGGCACAGCAGTGGCCAGAGCCGTTCCCGGAGTCCCTATGGAGCCTTGGGAGCGAGAAATCTTGAAGGGAGTATTTGCATCAGTTGCCCCCTCCACGTTTAACTCTTATAAGCGCGCGTGGAACGAATTTTTGAGTTTCAGACTTAAGGGTCCCGTTTCCGCACCACTGGACCCCCCTTCGGAAAGGGAGGTAATGCAATATGCGGTTCACCTCAAGGAATTGGGTCGCGCAGCTAAAACACTCAATTTGCACACGGCGGCCATTTCATTCTTTTGCAAATCACTCTACTCCAGGGACCCCTGTGACAATTTCCATCTACGCAGAGCCATGGAAGGATGGCGCAGGTTGCAGCCGCCGGCTCGCGACCCAAGAAGGCCCATCACTTTCGATCTCCTGTGTCAAATTCACACCCACCTGAGTCCCCTTTGCTGGTCCGACTACGAATCCAGTCTGTTTGCAGCAGCCTTTTCTTTAGCTTTTTTCAGGGCCCTAAGGGTAGGAGAGGTAGTGTGTGAAGACCACCCCAATGGTCTCTCCCGGGGGATCAGGATGCAGGATGTGTCCTTATCCAATTCCTTAGCGGTCGTGCACATTCGCCGATCGAAAACTGACCAGCGGGGATTGGGGGCCACCATTCGCCTGCCAGCAACTGGCAGTCACGGCCCATGTCCAGTACGAGATCTAAGGCGTTTCCTTTCCCTGAGGCCGGCTGGCACTGACCCTCTGTTGGTTCACGAAGACAATTCCAAACTCACGCGTACCCAGTTCACCCGAGTTCTTCGTAAAGCTATAGCAGCATGTGGCCTGGAACCCAGCCATTTCTCGGCCCACTCCTTTCGTATTGGAGCAGCTACCTCCGCTATGCACATGGGTTTGTCGTCCGAAAGGATTCAGGACCTGGGGAGGTGGAAATCGAATGCTTACAAGGGATACCTGCGCCCCACCCCTTAGCCCTCTCCCCGACTGATCCCCGCCTGTCATCTTCTTCTTTCAGGTGGGCACTCCATCTCGGTGTGGATAGCGGGTCACAGCATCGTCCATTGGGCCCAGAAAAGGGCAGTTGAAACGGGTCTGGGGAACGGTCTCAGCCTCCCAGAAAATGTGAAAGTCTCATGGATTTCCCGGAGGGGAATGCGATGGAGCGAACTCTTGCCAGCTGTCCAGGCCAGGGCTGCTTCAGTTGGGCCCCCCCACGCGCTGGTCATACAGCTGGGGGAGAATGATTTGGCGTACAGGAACGCCGTGGATTTGAAATTAAGCATCTTTGAGGACTTTGATAAGTTGCTGGCTTCCTTCCCTGGGATGACGCTGCTGTGGTCCTGCCTTTTGCAGAGACGTGTTTGGCGTGACGGGCACTGCCCTAAAGCTTTGAACAAATCCAGGAGGCTTCTGAATTCGTTTGTGATGCGCAGGGTGCTGGACCTTAACGGTCAGATAATCGCTCACCCGGAATTGATACGCACTGAAGCAGCCCTTTATCGCGAAGATGGGGTTCAGTTATCACCACGGGGGAACGATATTTGGTTGGGGGACCTAGTCAGGGGGTTAGAGCATTGGTTGCGGGTGTGAGGGTATTGGCGGCGAGCCTTTGGGGCTCGATTGGCGGTTAGGCATTGGAAATTTGCATAAGAGAAATGGGGGGGCAGATTGCGTCATCCTCTGCCCGCGATTTGGAGATTTAACCCCGTTAAAGGGGTTCCGGGGGCGGTTGCTTTGTCCTGGGCCTACGGAGGTCAGGGCCTGATGGCACCCCCCAACGGTGGCCACAGGAGGTGTCTCAGTAGATTTACATCACTGGGCTCCTTTCTGGTGGTTAATTTCTCCCAGACTGTAACACACGGGTTACAGTCAGATATAGTCGGTTAGGTTCCAATGCCTAAGCCAATACCGCTCAACATCCGAAACCAATAAAGTTGTGGCCTTTTCGCCCACTTAAATTTATTCACTGTGTCCTGTGTTTCATTTCCTGGGGAGGGAGGGACATTGCTACACAAAACCACTTCCGCTATCACGGAGGTGGGGTTGTGGGCTTGGCCCGACAGAACTCTCGCGATGGGGGCTGAGTTTCAGCCCTCTCGCGAGGGGGGAAGCCCCGCCACGTCATAAACGGGCTGGCCAATCGGGTCAGCTGGGGCGGGGCTTCCGTCCATTTAAGCCGGGGCGGGGCGGGAACGCGTCCTCTTTCGCCCCGGATCCCAGAGCTGGAAGTTCACCCACCCTCCCACCCTTTAGGCTAGGCAGGTCAGGCAGGTTAGGCCGACGCTGCTGTGGACCTCGGTCGGTCGCCTCGGTTGGCCGGGGGGCCGGGTAGGACTTTTTCCACTTGGGCTAGCCAAACTGGTTTTTTCGCCTACCTCATGGCAATTCGTCACAACTTGGTTTTGCGGTTAGGCATTGGAAATTTGCATAAGAGAAATGGGGGGGGCAGATTGCGTCATCCTCTGCCCGCGATTTGGAGATTTAACCCCGTTAAAGGGGTTCCGGGGGCGGTTGCTTTGTCCTGGGCCTACGGAGGTCAGGGCCTGATGGCACCCCCCCAACGGTGGCCACAGGAGGTGTCTCAGTAGATTTACATCACTGGGCTCCTTTCTGGTGGTTAATTTCTCCCAGACTGTAACACACGGGTTACAGTCAGATATAGTCGGTTAGGTTCCAATGCCTAAGCCAATACCGCTCAACATCCGAAACCAATAAAGTTGTAGCCTTTTCGCCCACTTAAATTTATTCACTGTGTCCTGTGTTTCATTTCCTGGGGAGGGAGGGACATTGCTACACAATCCACAATAGTCCCGATTTTTCCAACAATCCCTCTAGATGTTTTCTTCTCTCTGTCTTTTGTCGCAGCTTCTGAGATAGGCATCAAACAAGATTTAACACATATCCATTCTTCCTGTGTGGGTTTTTTTTATCCAGTTCAACCTCCCCATAAATCTCTCTTGATCTGGAGTGCCTTTCTTGCCGCGTCAACAGTCCGACACAAGCCAGCGCCATCTTGAACGCCTCAGATTGTATTCCATCTTCTTCTAAACTGTCCGTCGATCGCCAGAGTACAGCTTTTTGGCACATCATGGGGTCTACTTAAGACATTCATAAATATCAACTACCAATATGATTATTTTGTTGCTTTCGGAGGAGGGGAAAGATGCCAAAAGGATATGAAAGCTTTGCCAGTATTCTCCTACCAGAGAAGAATAGCAGATGAAGTTGATGGACTATGCTGAAATGGCTGAAATGACCGGAAGAGTCAGAAATCAGGAAGAAAGATCAAAATTTTAACAAGGCATGCATGGAGAAAATTTATAACTTATCTTAAAGACCATTGGAAACAGTTACAATCATTAGTAGGATTGGAATATCACTTGTAGTTTAAGGATGAATTCTGGACACAATGGAGATGTAAAGAATTTGGATTATCATAAAAGAGGTGGGAGGAACTGATTAATAATAGGACCGACAAAGGGGAGGATGGAAGTCCAGGAGATTCCTTAGAATCTTGTTTTTTTATGATTCATGTTGGATATATCTCTGTAACATTGTAAATTGAAAAACCAAATAAATACAATACATATATACTGTGTATATAATACACACACACACACAAACACACACACTATATACTATATACTATATACTCTCTCTCTCAGTAATGACACATCCCATCATGAACAATGTTCAGGGATGATGAGACCTATGTTGTTTTTGTTGTTTAGTTGTTTAGTCGTGTCCGACTCTTCGTGACCCCATGGACCATAACACGCCAGGCACTCCTGTCTTGCACTGCCTCCCGCAGTTTGGTCAAACTCATGTTCGTAGCTTCGAGAACACTGTCCAACCATCTCATCCTCTGTTGTCCCCTTCTCCTAGTGCCCTCAATCTTTCCCAACATCAGGGTCTTTTCCAGGGAGTCTTCTCTTCTCATGAGGTGGCCAAAGTATTGGAGCCTCAGCTTCACGATCTGTCCTTCCAGTGAGCACTCAGGGCTGATTTCCTTCAGAATGGATAGGTTTGATCTTCTTGCAGTCCATGGGACTCTCAAGAGTCTCCTCCAGCACCATAATTCAAAAGTATCAATTCTTCAGCGATCAGCCTTCTTTATGGTCCAGCTCTCACTTCCATACATCACTACTGGGAAAACCATAGCTTTAACGATGAGACCTATAGCGCAAAAATTCTGGGAGCCCCACAGGTTTCCACAACTACAGTATGGCCCTATAAAGCAGGTCATGGGAATAGTGTATGCATATTAAGTGATTGTGTTGAGAATATAACGAGGGGTGCCACGACATTTTCCACTGGCTTAGAAGTCCAGTTTCACCAGCCGAGACACTTATTGAAATGTTGTGTCAGAATGAATGGCATGCCACAAACTGCTCTGGTGGTAGAAAATGCTTCCTTCTCTGTGGCCGGTTAACCCTCACCAATCTGCGAGGACGCTACGTATGAGAGGGACTGCATGGTATATTAAGAAGTACTCCTAGGTTGTAAGCTATGGGCCTAATTCAGTCCAGAAGGGGTTATATTTAACACCTGATGTAGCTCCCAGCAAAAACCGGCCTTGTAGACACTGTCTTTTTTTTTTGGTTTTTTTTTTTAATAATAAGCTTTTATTTCAGAAAATCTTTTAAAATTACATATTAAAAGAGAAAAAGAAAGAAATAAATACAAAAGAAAAACCAACAGAAGATTACAAAATGAAAAAAATGAAAAAAAGGGATTCAACAATCCCTCCTTCTCAAATTTACATAAATCATATCTTATTCTAATCATGCATACTTCCACACATACAAAAATATACTAATCAAATCATAATAACAGAAGATATATATATATATATATTAAATCAAAATTCCAAACATTCACCACCTGATTCATGCCACAATTATTAAACACCATTTATAAGACATAAACACAAAACAACAACAATAATAATAATAGAAAATGCCAACAAAAATAAAGATACAAAAGATAAAGATACAGATGAGAACAAAAGTGAAAAAAAGAAAAAAAAAGAAAAATACAAGAGTACTTCCGATTGTCTGTCCACTGTTATCTTACAGTACTGTATGCTCTTCCTCTTACTTGTTACATTCCCACTTTCCTTTCCGGCTATTTCCGGATAATTTTTCCTTACTTTAACCTAACATATATTATCTCTTTGTACGGATCTTAATTTAAACATATCACCAGCTCCGAATTTAAGCCCTCTTTTATTAAATAGTCCTCTAATAGTTTCCACTCGCTTTGGATTTTTTGTTTCGGGGTGTTTCTTATATACGCTGTCATCTTTGCTAAATTCATGTACTCTATTACTTTGTTTTGCCACTCACATACCGTCGGTATCTCCTCCCTTTTCCATCTCTGTGCTATGAGGGTCCTTGCTGCTACCACCGCATATAGTAAAATATTCCTCCTATCCTTAGGTATATCTTTGGGGACTATACTTAGTAAAAACAGCTCTGGGGATTTCCCAAATGTACACTTTAACATCCTCTTTAACTTCTCATAAATTATGTTCCAGAACCCTTGTATTTTTTTACACTGCCACCAACAGTGCATGTACATTCCGATTTGTTCGTGGCATTTCCAACACTTATTTGAACGTTCTTTATATATCTTCCTTAATTTCTCTGGTGTCAGATGCCACCTATATACCATCTTCATTATATTCTCCTTAATTGCTGTGCAAGCTGTAAATCTTATACTTTCAATCCACAAATTCTCCCATTTTGTACACTCAATAGTCCTACCGAAATCTTGTGCCCATTTTACCATGACATCTTTAACTAATTCATCCTTTAGATTCCACTCCAACAGAAATTTATATATTACTGCCAATTGTTTTCCCTCATTTTCAATTAACAATTCTTGTAATTTTGATTTATTTTTCTGAAAACCGACTTCCCTATGTTTCCTAAATAAACTCTGTATTTGAGTATATTGTAACCAGCTTGTACAGTGATTTTTCACCTCCTCATATGGTGTCAATGTATACTGCTTGTCTACCTCCTTTATCAGGTCCTGGTACGTTAGCCACTTTTCCTTATTTCTCCCCCCCCCCCAGGGCCGTTATTTCAAAGGGTGATGCCCACCACGGTGTCTTTGGTTCTAATAATTTCCTAAATTCCAACCATACCCTGAATATTGAATTTTTGATTACGTGGTCAGTGAATTCCTTATGTATCCTTTCATTTTCTTGCAGAAGGTATGTATGCCACCCAAGAGAGTTTCTAAATCCCTCCAGATCTAAAATTTCCCTATTGTCTAACACTATCCACTCTTTTAACCAGCACAAATTTGCCGCTGCATAATATAATTTTAAATCCGGCACACCCCAGCCTCCCCTCTCTTTGCTATCCGTTAATAATTTGAACTGTATTCTAGGTTTCTTTTTGCCCCAGATAAATCTGCTTAAAATTCTCTTCCAATTATTAAAGATCTCCAATTTCCCGATAATTGGCAACATCTGAAACAAAAATAAAATTTTTGGCAATATCATCATTTTTATCGTTGAAATTCTTCCCATTATGGATAGGTGTAGATTGTCCCATTTTTCTAAATCTTTTTCAATTTCCTTCCACAGCCTTCTATAATTGTTCTCATATAAATTAACATTATTCTTTGTCACTATTATTCCCAAATATTTTACCTTTTTCACCACCTCCCAGCCCGTAGCCAATTCCAATTCCTTCGCTTCCTTTTCCCTCAAATTTTTAACAATCATTTTGGTTTTCCCCATATTGACTTTAAATCCTGCTATTTCCCCATAATTTTTTAATTTAAATTTCAATTTACCTACCGAATCTGCTGGGTCCTCCATTATTATTAAGATATCGTCCGCAAAAGCCTTAAGTTTGATCTCACTCTTCCTGACTCTCTTTTTTTTTTTAATTCATTTTTATTAGAATTTTCAAAATTTACATACAGAAAAATACACAAAAAGAGAAAGTCAAAAACATCAAAAACAACACAGAAAAAGAAAGGGAAAAAAAAACAAAAAAGAAAGAAAAATCCACTAATCATATTTCAAATTTTCTATCTTATCTATAGTGGACCTCCTCGAGGTCCCCCTCTACCGGTTCATTGTATATCAAACCTCACAGATTCTAATCCTATTTTCTTTCCCTGTATACATTTTTCAATTTCCCTTGTATTTTACTATTAAGGTCCGTTTATCACTCTAAATTTCCAAAACACAATTTCTAAATCATTAACCTGCAGCATCCATATTTGCTTAAATTACTCTTCAAATATCAATTTTACAATATTTTTCATAATAAATTCGAAATTTCTTCCACTCTTCCTCCATCTTCTCTTCTCCCCGGTTGCGTAGTCTTCCGGTCAGATCAGCAAGCTCACTCTTCCTGACTCTCAATCCTTTAATATTCCTGTCCTCTTTTATCTCCGTGATTAAACATTCAATTGATAAGATAAATAGGAGAGGGGACAGTGGACATCCCTGCCTCGTACCTTTTTTAATCTCAAATTCCTCTGTAGCTTCGCCGTTTATTAATAATTTAGCTGATTGCTTTTTATATATCACATTAATTCCCCTTAGAAAATTTCTCTCAATCCCAATCTCTTCTATTGTTTTCTTCATAAATTTCCAGATCAGATTATCAAACGCTTTCTCAGCGTCGAGGAAAACAAAGGCTGCTTTTTGACTCGGGTTCCAATCAAGGAACTCAATCGCATCTAGGAGAATTCTCATATTATTATGCATCTTACGTTTGGGCAAAAATCCCTGCTGATCTTTGCCCAATATCCTATTTAATACTTTCTTCAATCTATTTGCAAGGATCAGCGCAAAAATTTTGTAGTCCGAGTTTAACAGGGATATAGGTCTAAAATTTCCAACCTCCTCCTTTTTATTATTTTCCTTTGGGATCAAAACAATAAAAGCTTCTTGCCAGGTGTTGGGAAAAACTCCCCTTTCCAAAATCTCATTAACCAATTTTTGATATATTTCTAATAGTTCATCTTTAAAAATTTTGTAATGTTGATTTGCTAAGCCATCTGTCCCGGGCGACTTTCCTTGTTTTAATCTATTTATTGCATCTAATATTTCTTCTTTTAATATTCTGGGAGCCCCACTGTCAATCAAATGACAACCAGGTCCCAACGACAAGAAAAAGAATTTAGACCAAACATTAGGAAGAATTTCTTTGCTGCCAGTAATTGTTCAACAGTGAAAAGGCTGCCTCATAAGGTGATATACTCTCTTTCATCAGAGGATGTGAAGCAGAGGCCTAACAATGACAGGGGCAGAGAGGGTCAGACTAAGTGACTTTTGGGGCACCTTCCAATTATAAGATTCTATTTTTGTTACACGAATCTGTTGAAGCAGGGTCTACTTAGCAGGTTCATATCTAAAGAAAAAAGTCCAGGCCGGACGACTCTTCGGTCTTTTTCTCTTCTTCCTCCCCCATCCCTTTATTTTCTCGTCCTCCTTTATTCTATAAAGGAAGATGTCACGAAATGCAGCAACATTTCCTGAATGCTGTGACTACCTTTGCTAAATTCACTGTTTGTTTCCCCTTTGTAAATGAATTTGTAATTTACATTATAGCATGCAGTTATGCATTGGTGTTGAACGATGCGTTCTAGCAGCTTTAATGAAAAAACAGGGAGGTGGCCTTATTGCTTGTTCAATGGTAAGGCCTTAAAAATCCATCCTGTAATATATTTGCTAGATAATTTAAGTAAAAAGAGGTGGTTGAATTTGACCCTAATCTGGCTAAATTCTGTACAGCTAACAGCAGAATCCTAGGCTAAATTCTGTACAGCTAACAGCAGAATCCTATGCATGCTTACTCAAATGTAATCCCTATGGAGTTCAGTGGGACTTATTCTCAGGTTTGTACAAGGTTGTTGTTGTTGTTGTTGTTGCTTTAGTATAATAGTAGTAGTATCTCTTACCCTTCCTCGCAAAGCATTGCAACCGTAGTTTCATTAGAGGCCAACAGAACAGGTTAATTGTAAATAACTTGTTTATTTCAGTGCAATTCCGTGCACACCTTTGCAAGAGTGAGTTCCATTCAGTTAATGGGACTTCCGAATAAAAATGTGTCGGATCGCCCTGATAGTCATGATTAACTTTAACTGAACTGAAGCCTTTTCATCATGTCTCTAGCAGTGCAATAACTGCACAGACAACAACAGACTGGGGAAATGTAAAGTAATGGAACGTAATTGTGTGCTTCTGAATTCATACACTTGCACATAAAAAGGTTTCTGGAACAATGTATTTTGTGGATTATCAAGAATGAATACCTTCCCAAATACATGTCTAAAATATTTATTTTTGTAGATGGAAAAATTCATCATAATCAGTATTCAGAATTACATACTGTGGGCTTTTGTAGAGAGGTACTCGGAATAAATAGCACATTTTCTCTGTTGTTTTAAGGCATACTTCAGAATAATGCAGCCTGATTTTTGCTAATAGTTCTAACAAATATTGTGTCTGTTGGGGTTTGTGAATATTTCCAGCGTATCTATCTTAAAAATCAACAGAAGACTGTAGCTCCATACTGACAATGTCAATGGTGACATTCCCCCCCCCCATTTTCTGTGTTGGCTAAATGCACATAGCTTGCCTTTAACAGGCACACAAGGACTGTAGGTCAGTGAAAGGTTGTATGTTGCATGCAGGATATATGTTTATATCACGCAGCTCCAAGATGAGATGCGTTGAACCACTTATGAGATGCATAAATGGGCCATTAGCTGCTGACACTCACATAGCTGCCAAGTTTTCCCTTTTCTCGCGAGGAAGCCTATTCAGCATAAGGGAATTTCCCTTAAAAAAAGGGAGAACTTGGCAGCTATGCACTCAGCTATATTTCATAAGAACAAATCATGTCCTCCCTAAAAGAGGGCACATGTTGCGGTGAGACCTGGAGACTGACCTCCTGGTTGTGGGTGGGTCTATTGGATAGCCACAACACCTGATTGGTAGGTCCCTCGTTGCTGGGTTTAATCTGGCCAATGGGGTGCAGTCTAAATGTATTGAGGGACCTATATAAACCCATGCATGTGTCCCAGAGCTTCCTCTTTTGGCTCGTGCATCAGAACACCCACCCACCTCTCCCTAATTTTAGGGCATTTAGCGATTGACCTTGCTATGCCGTCGTGTGTCGTCTGTTGTTGGGACAGGGGCACGGCAGGAATTTTCCCCACTTGGCTGATGGGCTGTAACCATTTGGGATTTGCCTGCCGCATAGCAATTCGTCACAACTTGTAAGGTTGTGGATAGGCACTGTTTCATGTGGTAGGGATGGGAGAACGGTCTCGGCATCCCTATGTGAAGGGTGTTCCGTTAAAGGAATCCAGGGACTCAACTTGGTTTGGTCAACCCCCAAAAGGGGGTTGTGCCCATGCCTGAGTCCAGGGGAGCATCTGGGGGAGTGAACAGAGTCTGTTCCCAGGCTTTTCACCTGCCTCAGGTGTTCACCCTTGGCTGACCTATGATTGAGCTCTGGGTTAGCACTACCTGCAAGGGTCTAGGGAGCTAGTCTAACCAGAGCCTATGCAACCACTCACTTTCCTGTAATCAATAAAGTTGTGGCCTAAATTCTACCCAAAACCCAAACTAAAATTTGAGTCAAATGTGTCTTTATTTAGGGGGGAGGGGTCCATCCTGACTGGGCTGTCCCAGCCACTCTGGGTGACTTCCAAAAGAATGTAAAGAACACACAATACATTAGACATTGAAAACATCCCGATACAGGGCTGCCTTCAGATGTTTATGGCAAGTTGTATAAACGTTTATCTCTTTGACATCTGAGAGGAGGGCATTCCACAGGGTGCCACTACCAAGAACGCCTCCTGCCTGGTTTCCTGTAACTTCACTTCTTGCAAGGAGGGAACCTCCAGAAGGCCCTTGGAGCCAGACCTTAGAGTCCAGGCTGAACAACAGCCCAGGTGTCTGAACACTCGTCCCCCAAACCATTTTCTGGACACGGCCCAGGAGGAAGGAGTGGACCCATGGTATAAACAGTGCCCCCAACTCCTAGACGGTCCAAAACATCGGAATCAGAAGAGGCCATGCAGAGCTTGGTTGTGAGATGGATGGAGAGAAACACGCTGAGTCAGCATCCTGGCAAGATGGAGACACTGTGGGCGAGTAGCTCCCATGTCTGAGAAACTGGTCAATTGCCTACCCTGGATGGACTTGCATTCCCCTTGAAGGAGAAGGTTTGCAGTTTGAGGATGCTTCTAGATCCTGTTTTGGAGGGTCAAGTAGTCTCAGTCGCTAGAAGCACCCGTTTCCATGTGAGTTGGTTTGACAACTATGACCATGCCTGGATTGGGAGAGCTCGGCTTTTAATTCAAAATGCAAATAGTATTGCAAAGAAGCGTTGCACTGAGCACTGAGATGAAGTAAGTACTCCCATGAAAGAAAGAGGGGAAATGGGACTTCCGGTTCAGCGCCAGTGTCGATCGGCGGGGTTTTGTCTCGTTCCGAGACAGCCCGCCTTCGCTAGAGGGGGGGAGGGCAGCGGGAGCAATGCTGCGCCCCATAGAACCTCGGGTCGAGCGTCCCGGAGGCGAATTGCTCAGCGGAGCCCCAAATCCGGACTCCCCAGACCCCCTGGCAGCGCTAGTAAGTGCACCGGGGCGAGAAGGGTCGAAGTCGCGGGGGCCATTTTGAGCGCCATCGTTGCTCTAGCGAAGGGAAGCTCCAAGCCGGAGACGGGGAGCGCTGGATTCTTCCAAAGAAGAAATTAAAGAATTGGACTGTAAGTAATTCGGTTATATAATTTTAAATTTCAATTCGGAACTGGGAGAGAGAGAAAAAAAACGGAAGCCATCTCCTCTCGCCGGTGGTTTGAAGAAACAGTAAAGTAAATTCCCTAACCGGGGGTAAAGAAGACTTTTTAATAAGGAAAACCTCAAAGACGAAAGAGTACCCCCCCTGGAAGCAGGGTGAAAGGGGGAGCGGATTATACAAAAAGTAAAAATGCCCTGCAAAGAAATTGGAAAAACCCTATTACTCCCTGGAGACTGGCAGCCCATTTGCCCCAGCGAGAGGAGTGAGATTATAAAGAATAAGAAAGTTGGATTTTATTATAGACATTTTAACATCATTTGGAATTTTATATGGAAAAGACAGCCAGTTGGCTCTAAAAGTGGATGAGAAAAACAACAGTAACTATTTCCCACCATGCAAGATAAGCGGTGACCTTGACGGGACTGAACGATGCCAGCAGAAAGATATTCCCCTGAGTTCCAAAAGACTGTTCTGGAACTCTTGAAGTGTTTAAAGAGTGACATTATTGAAGAGTATCTACAATCACAAGATTCAACGCAGCATACTCAGATGGTGGACTGTGAAAAGGACCTTGTAGAGGACCCTGCAGATGAGGAATATATGGACTTTGAGCAGATTGAGAATAGTGACAAAAACTGTGAGATTACAATTCAAAATGATGCCCACCACGACAGAGAAGATTCTTTACTGCAAAACAACAAGAGGATTGTCCTCCTTCTTCGAAGGGGATGACAGGAGTTGGTAGAACTTCAGATTTACCACAAGAGAAAGGAAAAAGGCAATCAAAGAAGAATTGAAACTCAGGGGGGCTTCAATGAGGCTTAGAAGATGAAATATGGGAAAAAAGGGGTGGGATGAAGAGAGAATGTAAATGAGATTGTTAAGATGGTTTAACAGGTTTGAAACAGGACTGTGAACTGGATTTCGCTGGAAGGAGGGGGTGTTAGTTAATGGGCAGGGCAGGGCAGTTGGAGAACAATTATAATATAAATTAGAATTGAGATATGAAACAAAGATCTAAAAATAGGTTAGGGTAGGAAAAGAATTGGTGATAATATTTGAGTAAGGTATTCTATGAAAGTGATAAAAGTGAATTTTTAGAAGTTGTATGACAAATTGAAAGGATTTATCATTATTTCAAATAAGGTTAGTATAATTGGTAAAGATGATTAGAGATATGGAGAAATGAAACTGTTAAGATGATTTAAAATAATGAAAATAGGAAAAGGGGGAGATTGGGGAAGTCCCCTAAAATAATGTTATGGACAATGAAAAATTATGTATTTTTTCTTTTCTTTTTCTTCTTTTTTCGTGTTTTTCTTGGTTTTTCCTTTTTTCTTTTTGTGGGTTTTGGGGTGGGGGGCTAGGGATTCTATTTTCTAATTTTTTCTTTTTCTTTTTTCACATATGATAAGTGTTTGGAATGTTGGCTGGGCGGACACCCGGCTCTGTCTTACCCTGTTACTCTGGGGCCCACCGGTGGCAGGGGTGGGCGTTGGGGAGGGGAGGAGGGGTAGGGGAGAAACCCAGCCACTTAAAATGAACCACCTCCGACTATTTGCTCAGCATGGGTCTTTCTTGTGGCAGGAGGGGACTCATGGGGGGGATGGAAGAAGGTGTGAAATTACGATTGTTTATTTCTCTGTATTTTTTTTCTTTATTATAAAATCAATAAAAATTATATTTAAAAAAAAGAAAGAAAGAGGGGAAATGTCACCTGCCTTTGCTGGACTATTTTTCCCATTCTTTGACTTCCTTTATACAAATTTGTCACAAACTTGAAAGCTTTATTATCACTCCTCATTCCCTTGGCAGTGTAAGGAGTGTCCATCAGTTACCTTGGTGTTCTGGCACATGACATGGAATCATAGACTTGCAGAGTTGGAAAGGACCATCTAGTCCAACCCCTTGTAGTGCAAGAATCCTTTGCCCAACATGGGGCTTGAACCCATAGCCCTGAGATTAAGAGTCTCATGTTATACTGAGCTATCTGTTGCTTAGAACCCCCCCCCCAAAAACCCCACATTTTGGACCTGCAATACTCTGTTACTTGTTTTCCCCTCCTCTATCCTCTTCCACCTGAGATATTAATTCTACTCTCAATTTGGCTTCTTAAAAATCAAGTCTCTTTCTAAATTTCCTAGTTTACTGGAAGAGAACAAAGGTCATCAACAGTTGTTTGATTGAATTCATTGAGATTGCCCAAATATTTTTAAAAAGTGACCAAAAATTATTTTTGTATGCCACCACAGGGGCCAGGATATTATTAGCTCAAGTTTGGAAACAGCAACAGATTCCCCCAGTAGAGGAGTAGAGACAAGAAATCATGGAATATCTGGGCATTGCCAAATTAACTGTGATAATTAGATATCAAGGAGAGGAAAATTTTAATAAGGAATGGAAGAAATTCATAGAATATGCTGAGAAAGTATTGTAAAGACCGAATTGACAAATCAGTAGACACGGAACGATGTAAATAAAAATCTCTTTACTGATGTTATATTGAACAGAGGCTGGAACAAAAAAAAGAGAGAATGTGTGCATAATACAATAATATACAAACAAAAGTGTAACCAGAAAAATAAAGGGTAAAGGGTAAAGGGACCCCTGACCATTAGGTCCAGTCATGACCGACTCTGGGTTTGCGCGCTCATCTCGCATTATTGGCTGAGGGAGCCGGCGTATAGCTTCCAGGTCATGTGGCCAGCATGACAAAGCCACTTCTGGTGAACCAGAGCAGCACATGGAAACGCCGTTTATCTTCCCGCTGTAGCAGTTCCTATTTATCTACTTGCATTTTGACGTGCTTTCGAACTGCTAGGTTGGCAGGAGCTGGGACCGAGCAACGGGAGCTCACCCCATCACAGGGATTCGAACCTCCGACCTTCTGATCAGCAAGCCCTGGGCTCAGTGGTTTAACCACAGCGCCACCTGGGTCCCATACCAGAAAAATACATAATGGCAAATACTTGTATATAGATTAATAATTGCGCAAAGATGTTGGAAATTATAAAGGCTGCAAAGAAAGGGGGGAGGTCAACAAAGGACATAAATTTGATATTGTATAACGAAAGAGGAAATGTTTTGCACACTTTACAGAGATTGTGAAATACAATGCTGTAAATGGTTTTTTTTTGGGGGGGTGTGAAACAGAAAACCAATAAAAATTATGATTTTTAAAAAAAGAGATTGCCCAAATATTTTAAGACTTGCCTTGTTTAATGCACATTTGAGTCTCTTTGCCTCTGTTCCTGTCAATATTGCTGGTTGAAACATTGCAGCAAACCTCCTTCGCAAAGGTGAAAGCACAGCTGACACAGAGTCGTTCTGTTTTCTTGGCATCACCTGTCACTATGTTTCCCTCTGAGCTAAGCGGCTGACATTGTGTATCCCTCAATGCCCTCCTTGGCTTTGAACAAATTTCTAAATCCCCCTCTTATTGTTCTACATCCCACACTCGGTGAGGTTCATACTGCGGTCATATTACTTCAGTATGCTTGACTGAGAAAAATGCAATGCCTCCCTTTGGGACTGTGGTGTTATGCAAATAATATGACACACTGGCTTGCTGACATTGTTTTATGGCAGTATCATTTTGGTATATGCATGGGGTGGTTGTCAATGCAAGCACTACTCAGAGTAGACCCACTGACGTTAATGGGCATGATGTACATTAATTTTTATGGCTGTACAGTGGTACCTCGGGTTAAGAACTGAATTCGTTCTGGAGCTCCGTTCTTAACCTGAAACTGTTCTTAACCTGAGGTACCACTTTAGCTAATGGGGCCTCCCGCCGCCACCCCGCCGCCGCCGCCGCGTGATTTCTCTTCTCATCCGGAAGCAAAGTTCTTAACCTGAGGTACTATTTCTGGGAAAGCGGAGTCTGAAACCTGAAGCGTCTGTAACCTAAAGCGCCTGTAACCAGAGTCACCACTGTACTCTTAGTACAGTGGTACCTCGGTATACAAACACAATTGGTTCTGGAAGTCTGCTTCAGTTTAAGTACTCCACAGATCGTCTGGATCGGATTCATCCACTTTCCATTACTTTCAATGGGAAAGTTTGCTTCAGGTTAAGTACGCTTCAGGTTAAACGTACTTAACCTGAAGCGAACTTTCCCATTGAAAATAATGGAAAGTGGATTAATCTGTTCCAGACGGGTCCACAGAGTACTCAACCTGAAGCGTACTTAACCCGAAGCATGGGTGTAATTGGTTCCGGAAGTCTGTACTTAACCTGAAGCGTACTTAACCTGAAGCGAACTTTCCCATTGAAAGTAATGGAAAGTTGATTAATTCATTCCAGACAGGTCCGCGGAGTACTTAAACTGAAAATACTCAAACCGAGGCGTACTTAAACCGAGGTATGACTGTAGAACTTAAACCGAGGTATGACTAAGCTGAACACAACCCATAGACCAATATGTACAACAACAACAACATGATGTCCATCTGACTGTGTTGCCCTGGCCACTCTGGCCTGCTCCCAACAAAATACTAAAAACACAATAAAGCATAAACCATTACAAAGAGGGCTGCCTTCAGATGTCTTCTAAAAGTCAAATACTTCCTCATATCCTTAACATCTGGTGGGAGGGCGTTCCACAGAGCATACCACAGAGTGGGTGCCACTACCGAGAAGGCCCTCTGCCTGGTTCCCTGTAGTTTCATGTCTCACAGTGAGGGAACCACCAGAAGTCCCTCAGAGCAGATAGTGGATATATATGCCTTTAACAACCAGGTGGATGTTCCTGAGAACCACTGTTTGATTTATACTTTTTTTTTTAGTTATTTGTTTTATCTTCTTCCCTTTCAAAGGAGCCCAGGGCAGCAGGTGCAATAAGATACTGTATGTGATTAGGTGAATGGTAACTTGCTTTCCCCAATAAATAAATCCAGAGTAGACTCTTTTGACAAGTGAAAAGAAATATGAGAAATTAGGAAAAAGTCAGATAGGATGAGCTTGCTGAAGTCAGTTGAACCAATCCAGTTATTTCCTTGCAACTGAACCACACTGTCATATTGTTCTGAAGTACTTTATATTTTTGCTTTCCTTTTCATATCAAAGGCTTCTCTCTCTCTCTCCCTCACTCTCTCTCTGCATTTTAGGCTTCACAGTGAATCTATTTAATATGTATTACTTTACTTTCATTTGCTTATTTGGCTTCAGTGAAGCCTATGTCGTTGCACCGCTTTCTAGCAAGGCCTGCTTCCTAGCCCACAAACATCCCAATTCACATCCTTTTTCTTTTGAAAAATATTTTTACACACTTTGGGATGTTTTGTCTACTTACCTGACCATTCATTTCCCATGATACCTGCCACAACTCTTTTAAAAATGTAACTTGAAACATCTGATTTCATTTGAATGTGTTTCTTTTGGTTAGATTAGGAGGACAACTCAAATGATGTATCTGTTTTGAGTGCAAGTGAAAAATACAGTGAACAGGATGTGCCTTTTGATAATATTTCTCTTAAAGGTTTAAAAATAACATGTGCTAATAGTATGTAAATCAGGAACATTTTTGTCTGGTGCCTAAAGGTGTATAATGAAGGCACCAGGCGAACTTCCCTGGGGAGAGCATTCCACAGATGGGGAGCCACTGCAGAGAAGGCCCTGTTCTCGTGTTGCCACCCTCCGAACCTCTCATGCCTTCCTCTCTCCTGCCCCAGGGCTATAAAACTTAAATCAATCTCCTCTCTTTTTAGCAACGTATTTGACACTGAAATGGGGATAAAGATCTGGTTTCGAAAGTGCTGCTGCTTTTAGACCACTTCGTGATGAGCTCACTTACCACTTATGAAATAACAGAGGTAAACAGTCACCGGCACATGCCTTGGAAAAGCCTTCAACGCATGTTTAATGTCTAGGCCCCCCGATAGAATGAGGATAACCACCGAGAGAGGCAGCCATCTCGAGGGCATGCCATTTTCTGCCCACCCTCCGTCTTACTCAAACACATTCAGGTCACAAAGTACAGTTAATTAAGCGGTCTATTTTCCATGCTGCAAGCACAGCTGAATATTCTAGTCATTTTAATTTGTTTCACTTCCAGAGCTCGAAGGGGAGAAAACAATTATATACTGTACAGCGATCCAATTGCTTGGCAATTATCTATGTTATTATCCCATTGGCTCGTTCTGAACGCTGGTAATGGCCAGCAAAGCTGGGATATATTAGTCGGAGACAACTTTTATTCAAATTGATGAGGCTCAACTTCACAGGGGATTGTTGCAAAATTTATACCACGTTGTTATCTCGGGGAATTGAATAAATCGGACATTTTAAGGGGCTTATTGGCAGGGCTATCCTATGAAAGGAAATCTCATCGAGTCAGATCCTTCCCCCACAAGAGATCTTGATGACAATAAGCATGCTGTCTTCCATCGAAGCCTGACAGGCATATGTCAAGAAGGCTTTGATGCTGTTTCCTGCTTGGCAGGGGTTTGGACAGGATGGCCCTTGTGGTCTCTTCCAACTCTATGATTCTGTTTGCAGACAGGGGGAAAGGAGGCCAGATTACAATTTGATTCAGTGTGCAATAGGCCTTATAAACACTGAGGTAGAACAATGAGCTTAATAAGAATAAGAATAAAATAAGAATAAAATAAATAAATAAATAAATAAATAAATAATAATAATAATAATTTATACTTCACCCATCTGGCTGGGTTTCCTCAGCCACTCTGGGCAGCTCCCAACAGAATATTAAAAACCCAATAAAATATCAAACATGAAAAACCTCCCCAAACAGGACTGCCTTCAGATGTCTTCTAAAAGTCAGATAGTTGTTTATTTCCTTGACATCTGATGGGAGGGCGTTCCACAGGGCGGGCGCCACCACCGAGAAGGCCCTCTGCCTGGTTCCCTGTAACCTCACTTCTTGCCAGGGAGGGAACCGCCAGAAGGCCCTCGGAGCTGAACAATGGGATGGAGATGCCTCTCCAGGTATACTGGGCCAAGGCTGCTTCAAACTAATGTGTATCCCTTCCCTTTGATGCATGTAGCAGAATCAATACAGGTGTAGGCCAAAACCTGCAAGAATCTGTCTATCAGAATGGACCCTGGAAAAGACCCTGATGTTGGGAAAGATTGAGGGCACTAGGAGAAGGGGACAACAGAGGACGAGATGGTTGGACAGTGTTCTTGAAGCTACGAACATGAGTCTGACCAAACTGCAGGAGGCAGTGCAAGACAGGAGTGCCTGGCGTGCTCTGGTCCATGGGGTCACGAAGAGTCGGACACAACTAAACAACTAAACAACAACAAAACCCCATGAAAACAGAATCAGGTCTTAACCTATAAAGCAAAAGCAGGTTTAGTGCCAGCCAGGCCAAACTCTAGGAGGACCTTCCATAATTGGGATGTGAACATGGAGAAGCCAGGAAGACATAATACTTCATGAGATTCAGAAAGGCATCTTACCTGCTTTATTTATCATGAATTTCCCTCTCCACAGGATTATGAATAAAAACCAATTGTTATTTATTTGCTTACTTATGTAAATTGTACTGTGTACATCTCAACGCCTTTGTTTCCCTGAATAGGCATCTCTCTCTTTCACGATAGCTTGCAAGAATAGAAAGCATTGTACAGAGGAAGTAAGTGTATGCAGATCTATATAATTTTGTTTGTATTCTGTTTTTCCTGCTGTGGAATTGTACTATTTTTAGTCCAGAGATTATTCTAACTCCCGCCTCAGCTGTTTTTGCACATCTTCAGCTAAGCACAACACGGAAAGCAGCCTTCATTGTCAATTTAAATGTCACAGTCCTGTGCACCCTCAGAAACTTTTGTGGAGGGCTGAAAGACAATCTGGAACAGATTTGGGGGCACACGGGTGTCTGCAGGTGAGGAAAGCAAGGAGAAGTCTCATTGCACGTGTGAACTCCATTCATGCAGCATGTGGTACGTACAACCCTGTGCAGGTATGCATTCGTTCTTCTATTGTGGTCTTGATATATGGTACCATAAACCTTCCCAACGTGTCATAGTGTAGGGTTGTGCTGTGGTCTAAACCACTGAGCCTCTTGGGTATGTTTGTACTTTCATGGGAGTGGAGCGAGGAAAGGTCAAGGAGGAATTATTTATGGCATTTCTGTGCGCTCTGGCTTCCATCATGGTGTCATGTTGTGCCAGAAGCGGTTTAGTCCTGCTGGCCACATGACCCGGAAAGCTGTCTGTGGACAAACGCTGGCTCCTTCAGCATGAAGCGAGATGAGCACTGCACCCCATAGTCACCTTTGACTAGTCTTAACTGTCCAGGGGTTCATTACTTTTACCTTACTTTAGTGTTACGTTGGAAAATGTTGATCACTTCTCCTACCTGAGCAGTTATCTTCCCACAAGGGCTGACATTGATGCCGAAATCCAGCATCACCTGAGCTCTGCGAGTGCAACTTTCTCCCAAATGAAGTGCAGAATATTTGAGGATTGGGACATTCGCAGGGAAACCAAAATACTTGTTTACAAAACTATTGTAATTCCAACCTTACTGTATGTTTTTTAAACATGGACCACTTATAAACACCATCTCCAACTCCTTGAAAGATTCCATCAACGGTGTCTCCAATTTTTTTTACACATCATAGAATCATAGAATTGTAGAGTTGGAAGAGACCACAAGGGCCATCCAGTCCAACCCCCTGCCGAGCAGGAAACACCATCAAATCATTCTTGACTGTCAAGCCTGTCAAGCCTCTGCTTAAAGACCTCCAAAGAAGGAGACTCCACCACACTCCTTGGTAGCAAATTCCACTGCCGAACAGCTCTTACTGTCAGGAAGTTCTTCCTAATGTTTAAGTGGAATCTTCTTTCTTGTAGAAGACAGGCGAACTAATTGGGAAGGAGAGGCGAACTAATGCCAGTGTACTGGAAGAAGCAAAGATCACCAGTGTTGAAGCAATGATTCTTCAACATCAACTTTGTTGGACTGGTCATGTTGTGCAGATGGCTGATTATCGTCTTCCAAAGCAACTACTCTATTCTGAACTTAAAAATGGAAAGTGTAATATGGGCGGTCAACAAAAGAGGTTTAAAGACTCTCTCAAGACAAATATTTTAAAAATGTAATATAAACACTGACAACTGGGAAATACTGGCCTGCGAGCCCTCCAGTTAGAGAACAGCCTTTACCAAAGGGCTTTGAATACGCTCGAACTCAGGACGAAAGGGAGAAATTTGCTAAGAGGAAGTCATGCTTGGCAAACCCTCACTGTGATCAACTCCTGCCCGGAAACCTATGTCCCCACTGTGGAAGGATGTGTGGATCCAGAACTGGCCTCCACAGTCACTTACAGACTTACTGTTAAAACCGTGTTCATGGAAGACAATCCTACTTGGCTATGAGTGATCACCAAAGAAGAAAGACTTTAGTGTAAAACACCTGTTAGGCACACACTCTTCATTAGAGCATTTTGGACGTATTTATGCTTGTGACATTTACCATGTAGAGCAATGAGTGTCCTGTGGGAATAATCATCTTGGCAGCTTGACTCACAGGCCAGTATTAACAGCGTTGAGAATAAATAGATAAAATATAACCCACTATACGAGAAACAAACATTTTTGTTTACTAAGATGGGGACGGATATTGGTCCCTATGATAACAATATAAAGATATGTTTGGAATAACAGCCTTTTATAAGTATAATTTTAAGAACCACTCTGAAATCCACTGCAAATTGGCTTACAATTGAATCAAAACAATACAAACAATTGTCCACGGAAGTCAGGGATTGCTAGCAGCACATTATTGAAAGCAGGATTATGCTTGGTCTTTGGTTTAATGTAAGAAGGCAAAGTCTGGGGCTGAGAAACTTTAGTTACTATTGCTTCACAATTATAAGCAATTGTGAAGTTGCAGGTTAAGAAATTAAGTGAGATAGAATTGAAAATAGGTTAGAATATTATAATGAGTTGTAAAATTGAGAAAAGGATGTTGTAATTGTAATTAGGTTTAGAAAATAAGATATAGAATTTGCCAAGAATGTTATGCAATGATCCGTTAGAAGGGGGACTCGGGGAAGTCCCCTACCAAAATGAGAAAAAAATGGAACGTATATGATGCTGTTTTTTTTCCTTTCCCCCCCTTTTTTCTTTTTTGTCTTTTTTCTAATATGGATGTTATAATAATGTACAATTATATGGACGCGATTCTTTTCTTTTTATAAAATTTAATAAAAATTATTTTTTTAAAAAAGAACCTTTAGTTACTTGCAATGTTTTTAAATTGAAATGTGTTTGACTGCTACATATTTCTTTCTTTCTTTTCTTTTTGGTGATGTAATGGCCATTACTAACAACTGAAGTGTGCAGTAGCAAGGTGTTCCCCATACAATATACAAAGCAAGCAACAAATAAATAACAGGAGGAAGAAATTGTAACACGCTAATAGAAATCCAGACACCCATATTTTCCAGAAACATTTTCTATGTGTGAAAGCAAGAGCCACATTTTTGTGGCACCTTGAAGACTATCCTATTGTGATGATAGATTAGAGCTCTGTTAATTGCATGAAATATTATCCACGATTGGCAGATGAACATATACATAGAATCATAGAATCATAGAATCATAGAGTTGGAAGAGACCACAAGGGCCATCCAGTCCAACCCCCTGCCAAGCAGGAAACACCATCAAAGCATTCCTGACAGATGGCTGTCAAGCCTCTGCTTAAAGACCTCCAAAGAAGGAGACTCCACCACACTCCTTGGCAGCAAATTCCACTGCCGAACAGCTCTTACTGTCAGGAAGTTCTTCCTAATGTTTAGGTGGAATTTTCTTTCTTGTAGTTTGAATCCGTTGCTCCGTGTCCGCTTCTCTGGAGCAGCAGAAAACAACCTTTCTCCCTCCTCTATATGACATCCTTTTATATATTTGAACATGGTTATCATATCACCCCTTAACCTTCTCTTCTCCAGGCTAAACATACCCAGCTCCCTAAGCCGTTCCTCATAAGGCATCGTTTCCAGGCCTTTGACCATTTTGGTTGCCCTCTTCTGGACACGTTCCAGCTTATCAGTATCCTTCTTGAACTGTGGTGCCCAGAACTGGACACAGTACTCCAGGTGAGGTCTGACCAGAGCAGAATACAGTGGTACTATTACTTCCCTTGATCTAGATGCTATACTCCTATATATATGGGAATCATATATATATATGATTCCCATATATATATACATGGGAACAGGAGGAGGTGGGGAACTTATTTTAGGTGTTTGACTAGGTGTGAAGTCTGTTGGACAAAAGCTAAAAAAGGTAAAGGACCCCTGGTTAAGTCCAGCCAAAGGCAACTATGGAGTTGCAGCGCTCATCTCGCTTTCATGCTGAGGGGGCTGGCGTTTGTCCACAGACAGCTTTCCATGTCATGTGGCCAGTATGACTAAACTGCTTCTGGCACAATGGGACACCGTGACGGACATCAGAGCGACGGACATCCGCCGCAACGGTACCTATTTATCTACTTGCATTGGCATGCTTTTGAACTGCTAGGTTGGCAGAAGCTGAGACAGAGCAACAGGAGCTCACCCCGTCATGGGGATTTGAACCGCCAACCTTCTGATCGGCAAGCCCAAGGGGCTCAGTGGTTTAGACCACAGCGCATCCCCCCCCCACTGTTGGACAAGCAACTACTGGTACACATGCTTCTCTGTCCTTGTGGTATGTGTTGCAATAGTCCAGCAATATCTGAAGGTCCTCTGCTGTATGCTGAACAACGATGGGGACAGGGCTGGACTGGGCTATGCAAATACTGTCCCTGTACAATGTCAGACATTCTTGCTTGTTCTGGCACAACAGGACCATGTTCCTCCCAATCTGCATAGGTACAAGGCATAGTGTAGCTTTTTAGATTGGGGCAGAAGGAGGTTTATTTCTATAATATTCTGTACAGGCACTTCAGATTTTGGTGATGGTTTCCCTTTCCATGCAGTTCCATACAGATTGAAACCAGTTGTGGTTTGAATCACCTTTTCATTGCAATTTGTTTCAAGAGTGCCACCCTCCCTTGAACGCCTTGATTTATTGTCTGTCTTCAGAATAGAGAAAGATAACAATGATGTGTTGTAGAGTTCTGAATTCAAAGCATTTGGACATTTTCCAAATATTTTCAGGAACGCCAAACCAAAAAGGGACCAATATTGTGAAATGCTCCATTAGAATCAAAATCCTTTCCTTTTGATCATTTTTCCTTGTGAAGGGGCTGAGAAAGTGTTGGTTTCTAGATTTATCCCTGATTGCCCATGAGATTCTGTATAGGTAACATTGTCACACTCTGAGGGGTTGCATTTGCCCTTAATATCCTCACAATATAGCTGGATCCGATTGGCTCATGATGTTCTGACAATGTCCAATCCAGTACGTAAACCCTTATTACTTGAGGAGGAACACAACAGTCAATATTGCAGCTGATTAGTAGCATGGAGGAAAAACAATGTCAGAAAACAGTTCAATACAACTGTTTAGCAACTGCAAACAGCCACAGAAAAGGCTACTGGAAGAGGGAGTGCCAGTTATCCTAGAAATCACTACTTTCGTGGTAAAAATCAAACCCAGACAGCATTTGGCATGGTGCTAATTTTCAAGCCTTTCTGCTGAATTGCATTCAATACACCACCAGGGCAATGAGCTCACTAAACAGAAGTCTAACAATACTAACACTGATGTTAGAGAAGAGACACTTGGCTAAAACATAATGTAATTGCCAATTTCTTTAATGTGCATTTGTAATGAGTTTTTATCAGAAGCCTGATTCACATGAACATGCACAATTAGCTCTGACCAAGGCAAATGCGCCACTCTTGCCACATTAGCCGCAGTTTCATTACCGTTCAGAAGTTTGTTTTCCAATGCGTAACTGGGCTGTGAAGCAAACCTCTCGAGTCTTCCTTAATACACTGTGCAGTCTTGAAAGACACCTGCCTTTCAAGTAGAGAGGCTCCACATGCCCAACTGGGCAGATAATTACTTGGGGGAAAACTGAGGGTGAAGTCGCCTCATCACTGCCTGGTTTCAGAAGCAGGTAGCAGGATGAGACACCACTGTTGAGCCAGCCTTCCAGCAGCACCATCATAACCACTAATGGTGATGGTGCAAAGGTGGGACTGGATAAGTGGTGAGGTTGCAGAGATAGCTCTAGCGCTCTTGACGCCACAAACCATTTACATTGAAGGAGACTCCTTTGAAATGGGTCCCCATTGTGCCTTGCAATGAAACCAGATCTTCTGCTTTGGGTACACCATTTCCTTAAGGGTCAATAAACTGATTTTTGGTTGTACCAGTTGAGCTCCAGACCCTACCAACAGATCTACCTGATCTTGGGCAAAATGAATCCCTATTTGCTTCTGTTCTGAGCAAAGAAGTAGCATTTGATCCAATGGAACCTAGTTCATTTGGATTTAAATTTCTAAAATCCTTCCAATCCTTGAGGCTTGGTTGTTTCGGTATTGACGAAGTCGATATCCTAAGGAGGGGCACCATCAACTGTCAGTTCTAAATCTCAACTACCTTTATAAGAAAATGAATGACTAACTAGGTGGCATCAACTAGGTGAACTCAAGCCCTGAAGCTGGAGCTTACTCTCTTTGCATCATCTTTGCAAAATAACCTTCTGCTGGAGAGGTAGCTGAGCATTCAAAGCTATGGTAATACTTTCCAATATTGCTTGTAATTGCCAACTCCAGTTTCAGGCTTTTACAGAGGAGTTTGCTTATCACCAAATGAGAGCTACTATATGTGTGGCACTGTGTTGCTGCCCTCCTGACAGGTCTTGAATGATGGGAAATAGTTGCAGGCAGAATCAAAGAAGAAATAAAGCAAGAACTTAAGTAGAAATGAAGGGTTTAAAATGTGATTTTGTAGGAGCACACCGTCAACTGATTAGATGGTTCTCAGGATACCTTCCAACTCTATGATTCTATGATTAGGTAGACTAGTTTTAGTAAGAAAGCAGGGAACTGATTCAGATGGATCAATAGGCTTTGGCTAGGCAGGGCTTCCATTAACAAGGCTGTTGCTGAGCTCATGCTCCCAGCTGCAATCCTGTTGTCCACATGGTCAGAACTCTCTTCCCATTTGCCAGCCTGGTCTGGTCCTCTAGTGGGAAGAATAGTAGCTAGTGCAATGGAGCAGTGTTGATCTGCCATCCTCCTGAGGATGCTGTTCCCTCTACAAAATAATTTTTGTTGGAGGGACATGGCAGGGGGTTGCCGGGGAGTGAGAGAATTTGAGAAAATTGACCCTCTACCCAGTCTACAGAAGGATGCCTTCTCTCAGCAAAGGAACACCAGTTGGATCCAACCCAGAAAGTTGGTGTATGTATGTGTTTTACTTCTCTTGTTCCTCTTCCCTTGTCCACTCTCACTAAACCCCAATGGTTCAGATAGCCATTAAAAGCCTAGATTTCTCTCTCTTGGTTTTTCTTTTGCACATTGTCCTACATCAAAACCTTTTTGTTTGTTTGTTTTAATTCACTTTATATACTTTATACACTTTATATATTATCTACAAAACTGTTCTGTAATGGCATATTATACAGTTTCATGGGATGCACTTTTATTTTACAATTTGCTGTCTTGCATCTTATCAAGAAAGGGAATATTTTCTCTTTTATTGTCCTCAGAATTTAGAGCAAGCCATATACACAACTTTGGAAACCCTCAAAGCTGATATCTTTTTTTGCAATAAGTTATGCTGAAGAAAGTCCCTTTGAAATTCTGATAGAAACTATTTCCCCCTGTTGATAATGAGGAATGAGAATCTATTAACACTGATTATTTTCATGACGCCAATTCATTACTTTTTGTGGATAATCAAATCAAAATTCATCATATAAATTGACTATCCTTTTTCATCTGGCAATGATCCATTTTTCTTTCTAATTACTGTCTTAATTCTCTCCAAGCTGTGCACCAAACTATTCAGATTCCCTCCCCCACAACTTCCTGACAAGTACTATTAGAACTAAAAGCCTTTCAGAAGAGAGAATTTCAGTGAAAGGGAAAGCAGCTCCTCCAAAACAAGCCCAGAGTTATTATGGCAGGCATCAATAAGCAATAATCTATAATCACTGCATTGCCAAATGGATGAAAAAGGAACCTTATATCTTTCTAAAATAAGCTGTTGTGTGAGCTAGTTAGATTTAATGGTCAATAAGCAAATTCAGATTCAGAATATTTATTTGTGCTAAGATGACATCTCTTTGGAAACCTCCATTACGATCGAGGGCAACAGATGGGAAAGCAAAGTGATGATTTTCAGGTTATGTAATATTGCACCAATTTATTGCCAAGCTGTCCTTTTAAAAGCATAGCCCCCCGCCTGCATCAAGACAGAAACATCTGCCCCTCGGATCCGGCGCTTGGGTCCTCCTCGCAAGTTAGCCAGCATAAACCAGCTTGACTTGGTGGTGTTTGCGAGCAGAGAGAAGGGATATGCAGAGCAAATCAATACAGATGACTCCAGCCAAAAGAGCAAGAGGCAGCTAAGGGACCAAGGTCTTTAGCCAATAAAATCCAAAATGAATCCCATATATCCCCAGTTGCAGAAGGTGGAAAAAATGAAGCACTGGTGACACGGAGGCTGCATCTAGACACATCACAAAATCATTTCAGTTAAAAGCGTAAATTTAAACAGCGAAAACAGGTAGAAAAGGTGGCAAGTGGGGAGAGGGCAGGCGATCATGACTTTGAGCAGAAAAGTTATGTCTCTGGTTGCAGAGCTCGGTCGTTGTTATAGGAAAATCCTTGGGCTCACTTGGATTGCCAAACAAAGACATCAGCCAAGAATATAGGAGCAAAACAGCAGCCTGTAGGCCTGATCTTTATTCAAGGAACTGTTGCAACAGGACTTCTACCCACCACATGGAAGCAACAGGAAGAAGCCCAGAACAAAGGATGGCTCCAACTTTTATAAGTTTCCCTTTTTACCCACAACACCCTTAGTGAAGCATCACACCTACACCATTTTTACATCACAGCTATGTCATAATCTGGGAGGGGTCTTCTGGCAAAAACCTGAGCGTCCGGTTTCCCCCAATCCCTCCGTTGACTTCCACCTCACACTCATTAAGTAAAACAAAAGGTGAGTATGTACAGGTTCCTGTTCCCCCAGTCAAGTCAATCACACTCCTTTGTCTTGACCAAGGTCCTAATCAACTGAGGTTGGGTTTACCATTGCCTCTGGAATAGCTCTACCTGCCTGGTGCTCAGGGGCCAGGATGTCAGAGATTATCTCCTGTGCAAGAGGCTGCTGAGCACATGGTCTCAGGCTTGAGGGATTATGGCTGCCCACATCCCAGGCTTTCCCCTTGGTAGCCATTCCTTCCCTGAACAGAACAAAGTTGGAATGGTGCAATTCTGATACTGGAGCGACTATATATGACTTTCTAAAGTTTTCCCATTGAGCCAGTAAAGGTAAAGGTACTCCTGACCGTTAGGTCCACTCACAGACGACTGTGAGGTTGCGGCACTCATCTCGCTCTATAGGCCGAGAGAACCGGCGTTTGTCCACAGACAGCTTCCGGGTCATGTGGCCAGCATGATGAAGCCATTTCTGGTGAACAAGAGAAGCACACGGAAACGCTGTTTACCTTCCCGCTGGAGTGGTACCTATTTATCTACTTGCACTTTGATGTGCTTTTGAACTGCTAGGTGGGCAGGAGCTGGGACCGAGCAACGTGAGCTCACCCCTTTGGGTGATTCGAACCGCCGACCTTCCGATCGGCAAGCCCTAGGCTCTGTGATTTAGACCACAGCGCCACCCTTATCGAGCCAGTACATAGATACATTTGTCAATGAATTGTTACATTTGGTGATGTGCAACGGAGGTCCTTTGAATAGAGATAGGAAAAGAATTGTGTGATAAAGTGTTTTGTGAGGACGTTTGCAGGAGTGGTTGTGTTGATTTTGGTAGTCGAGGGGGGTGTATGATGTCTGCTGGATGTGCAACCCCCCCAACCTTTCTCCAAATTCTGGTAACAGTCATGGATCAAATGCTTTGCTTGAAGCAGATCCCGGGTTCAGTCTTCAGCATCTCCAGCTAAGGGAGCAGGTGTTGTGAAAAACCTCAGTTAGAAAACTGCTGCCAATCAGAGAGTGTTGTGAGCCCTGTGGAGATGTCATGGAGGGAGGGAGTGGATCCTGAGAAGCGGGGGGTGGGGGTGGGGAAGAGATCAGGGAGTTTGAGATGATCCAGGGGAGGGTGAAATCAGGGCCTCAAGGAATGTCTGAGTTGAAAGAGAAGGTCAGTGATGAAGACAGTGGCAGCCAGGACCATATAACATCAGTCCTAAAGGATCTTCATTGGCTCCCAGTACATTTCCAAGACAATTCAAAGATGCTGACCTTTAAAGCCCTAAACAGCCTTGGCCCAGTATACCTGAAGGATATACCCCAAGTATACCAAATCGTTCTGCCCGGACACTGAAGTCCAGCTCCAAAGGCCTTCCATACCTGCCAAGTCCTGGACGGAAAAATCCGGGATCCGCAGCCCGCTTTGCCCTTCTATGGGCACCAGAAATGGCGGCGCCAGCGCCGGAAGTCGCTTCTATGCATGACTAGAAACGCGTAAAAGCGATTTCTGGCGTCATCGTCGTCATTTTCTGGTGCCCATAGAAGGGCAAAGCGGCACCAGAAAAATGGCCGCTGGCAGAAGTGGATTTAAGGGAGAATAACGGGATAAAAACCTATACGGGAGACTGCCGGGAAACAGTAGGAAAAAAGGGGGGTTTTCTGGCAAAAACGGGATACTTGGCAGCTATGAGGCCTTCTGGTGGTTCCCTCACTGCAAGAAGTGAGGTTACAGGGAACCAGGCAGAGGGCCTTCTTGGTAGTGGTGCCCGCCCTGTGGAACACCCTCCCATCAGATGTCAAGGAAATAAGCAACTTTCTGACTTTGGGAAGACATCTGAAGGCAGTCCTGTTTAGGGAAGTTTTTAATGTTTGATGTTTTATCATGTTTTTAATATTTTTTGGGGAGCCACACAGAGTGGCTGGGGAAACCCAGCCAGATGGGTGGGGTATAAATAAATAAATATCATCATCATTATTAGCATGCCCCAAATAATCCCTGTTACTATCATTTGCCCCTCACAGAGCTACCATTTCCAGTGCCGTTAACAAACTACAGTTTCCAGGATTATCGTGTGTGTGTGTATGTGTGTGAGAGATTTAAATTTATGTTCTGTATGCAGCCCATAATTCTTTTTTCCAAGTTTGTTTTAAATGAAACGTAATGGGGGGGCGGCGGCTCAGAAATCTAGAGCAGAGGATCTGTAGGGGGTGAAAAGCCTGCTTGATGTTTTATCTGCTTGCTGCTCATAAAATTCACCTCCTGTCCCAGCTGCTTTCCCACCCGTATCTCTGTCCCCACCCCCGGGTGCAAACTGCAGCTCAGGTGCATGTGAAGCTGAGCAGTCAAACAGCAGGCTGGGAAACAGTTATGTTGCCCCTTAGCCCTGGGGGTTATTCTTCACTCCTGTTTTTAGCCAGGATTTGGGAGGAAAAAACCCTGGGAATGCTCATCGCACAAAGTTCCGTCTTTGGTGTTAACGCTTGCCTTGGGCAAGCTGAACCGCCAAACTGAATTTCTTTACCCACTGAGCTCCAGCTAAAGGAGAAGAAAAAGTTTTCTTAAATTAAGTATTATACACCTTTGTGCATTATTTGGAATGATAACGACACATGGATTTCCTAAGCCTCTGCCGTTTCCCGGGAGGACTGCAAGAAGACAATCAGTATATTTGCTGGAAGAGAGACCAACTTTTGCCGCTGAGAGTCTGACCACTTTTCAGGCTACGTGGATCTCTAATTGGTAGTGAATATCTGGTTAAAAGCTGCAGGAGAAGGAATCCGAATGGACTGATTAAAATAACAAAAAAAGTTAATAGCTAATCTATTCTTTCCTGTGACATTACTTTGTTAATCCATTTAATCAGATCCAATAATTAGCCCTTGCTGAAAGAGTGAACATTTCATTTGAGAGCAGTACGAAGCCAGGAGGAGGTAGGATTTAAAAACCTGTCCCCGTGCTCCTTGTTCTTCAGTCTTCGCTGTGAGAGATCCATTATTATTTTTTCCCCTGAGAAAAGCATCCAAGAAGGGGAATGAGCCAGCTTTTCCTTTGTGAACTGAGGAATTAACTCCAAGCAGAAATATATATTAATTAGAGAACCAGCATGATTAAACAAAAACACACACACCCCAAAAAACCACTTCTCTGAAGTAAATTAAATGGAATCATCGGACCTCTATTAATCTCGAGTAGTTCATTGCGTTGAAAAGTGTTGTGAAATGGATAACATCGGGAAGAGGATGCTAGAAGAATAAAGTAATAAAGGAGGGAATGGGGATGCAGCCTGGAAAACCAATGGAAGTTCATCTAAAGCAGGGATGGTTAACAGGGCGTCCTCCAGATGTTGTTGAGCTCGCAGTTCCACCAGCTCTAGCTGGCAAGGCCAATGGTCAGGGATGATGGCAATCATTCATCAGCAACATCTGGAGGGTAAATTTTTGGTTTTGCTTGTATGCATATACAACTACAATGCGTCAGTTGTCGATGCTAAGGTGGTTTGTCCCAACATTTCTGAGCAGGGACCCCTCATTCATTCATTCATTGCAGGACACCCTCCCATGATAATTATTGTAATTTTAGGCCCCCTTGACCAAAAGAACAAATAATCTAAATTTATAGTGTTTTATAGACTATATTCCAAGCCAGAATTAAGATTGCCGGAAAAAATATCAACAACCTCAGATATGCAGATGACACAACCTTGATGGCAGAAAGTGAGGAAGAATTAAAGAACCTTTTAATGAGGGTGAAAGAGGAGAGCGCAAAATATGGACTGAAGCTCAACATCAAAAAAACCAAGATCATGGCCACTGGTCCCATCACCTCCTGGCAAATAGAAGGGGAAGAAATGGAGGCAGTGAGAGATTTTACTTTCTTGGGCTCCTTGATCACGGCAGATGGTGACAGCAGTCACGAAATTAAAAGATGCCTGCTTCGTGGGAGAAAAGCAATGACAAACCTAGACAGCATCTTAAAAAGCAGAGACATCACCTTGCCGACAAAGGTCCGTATAGTTAAAGCTATGGTTTTCCCAGTAGTGCTGTAGGGAAGTGAGAGCTGGACCATAAAGAAGGCTGATCGCCGAAGAATAGATTCTTTTGAATTATGGTGCTGGAGGAGACTCTTGAGAGTCCCATGGACTGCAAGAAGATCAAACCTATCCATTCTGAAGGAAATCAGCACTGAGTGCTCCCTGGAAGGACAGATCCTGAAGCTGAGGCTCCAATACTTTGGCCACCTCATGAGAAGAGAAGAATCCTTGGAAAAGACCCTGATGTTGGGAAAGATGGAGGGCACAAGGAGAAGGGGACGACAGAGGACGAGATGGTTGGACAGTGTTCTCGAAGCTACCAACATGAGTTTGACCAAACTGCAGGAGGCAGTGGAAGACAGGAGTGCCTGGCGTGCTCTGGTCCATGGGGTCACGAAGAGTCAGACACGACTAAACGACTAAACAACAACAACAACAACAACATAGACTATGCTTATTACTTCAAGATACAATGCCAAGGGCACCAGGTCACAACATAAAATTGAAAAGAATAGTGTTATTGCTGCTTTCTCCCCTTTCACAATGCTTACTATGGGCAGGGGACTGAGCCCCCCGATATTGAAGGAGCCAGTATCCCCTGCCACTGCTGGGCACCCTCTGCGAGCCCCCATCTGGGAACCCAGGAGTCGAGGAGGGGCTGGGATGAGCGAGGGTGAAGATTGCATCTCCGCCCACCAGCCCGGGCACCCCAGCCTCCGCCTGCCAGCCCAGGAGCCCAGGAGCTAGCTGGGGGCTGGGATGAGCCAAGGCAAAGATCGCCCGCTGTGAATCCTGCCCCTGCCTGGCACATGCCAGGCGGTGTCACGTGACATGGCCAGGCCCCCTCAGTGCGGGGGGAGGCAAATCAGCTCCCCTGCTTGAGCAACTCCACCCTGAGGCAAGTGGGCGAACACCCATCATGAGCTCCACCTCGCTGGCAGAAAGCAGCAGGCCAAGTCTGCAGAGATATCCCCATCACCCCATCCTTCCTTCCTTCTTTCCCTCTCCATTTTTTTTTTAAGAATAAAAATGTCCCAGCACAGGGCAAAGGAGGTTTCTCACACAAAAAACGAGAGGATTGTGTGTGTGCATTTCGTCTTATATTTCTGTTTCTATAAATGCAATAGCCTTTAAAAAGAAGAAGCTTCTTTTGAACACGATAGCCTATTTCATAATGTTTGTTGCTAGATTTTCATGGGTGATGTATACCTTTCATTTATTATCATATTTTTGTATGCATGTATCTGGTCACAATCTCTCAAGGTCACTCACATATTGTTTGTTGAATGGGCACCACCAGTGTTGCAAATTTCTACACAAATCATTGCAGGTCAGTGTGTTGCCAGCTTTGCAAGTGAAGACAAACTGTTCCCACCATTTATTTCAGCTGCAGAGTGCATAGATTAGTAAATAGCCCTTGAAAGACATTCTGCAAGCCTTACGCCTCATGTTTTCAGTTTGGTATCTTACCCTCTGTTGTCTTTGTCCATGGAGTTTTCTTGGCAGGGATACTGGAGTGGCTTGCCAGTTCCTTCTCCAGGTGGATCACGTTTAGTCAAAACTCTCCACTATGACCTGTCCATCTTGGGTGGCCCTGCATGGCATAGCTCATAGCTTCTCTGAGTTATTCAAGCCCCTTCGCCACGACAAGGCATTGATCCATGAAGGGGAATTGATGCTTTTGAATTATGGTGCTGGAGGAGACTCTTGAGAGTCCCATGGACTGCAAGAAGATCAAACCTATCCATTCTTAAGGAAATCAGCCCTGAGTGCTCACTGTAAGGACAGATCGTGAAGCTGAGGCTCCAATACTTTGGCCACCTCATGAGAAGAGAAGAATCCTTGGAAAAGACCCTGATGTTGGGAAAGATTGAGGGCACTAGGAGAAGGGGAAGACAGAGGACAAGATGGTTGGACAGTGTTCTCGAAGCTACGAAGAAACTTCAGGAGGCAGTGGAAGACAGGAGTGCCTGGCGTGCTCTGTTCCATGGGATCACCAAGAGTCGGACACGACTAAACGACTAAACAACAACAACAGCAACATCTTACCCTCTTCTCCTAGCTGGGACACTACCATTTTGGATGTGACACTATGGATGTGACACTACCATTCTGAGGTAGGAAATAAGTGTTTCTGTGGAACTTTACCTGCAGTAGAGCAATTCATAATGTTTTGGATATTACTTAATGCAATAATACTTAATGCAGTACTGAGGTGGGAAGTGGTGCAAGGTGATTCTAGACGAAGCTATCAATCTGGAAATAAAAGTTTTTACACAAGTTTGTCAACTGCAAAATCCAAAAGGCACATTGTATCAACGCCTACCGAAGAGTAGCTCTGTGTTAGCTAAAAAGCCTTTGTTACAGGGAGAGGGCAGAGAAAGGTCCACATTAATACTTTTCACAATTGTTTGCTTTGTTCCAGGATGAATACTGGTGAAATTATACAGATGAAAGAGAACGACTTTCTCCCCAGCATTGATCAAATGGCATGGAAGACAGGAGAACCCAAATTATCACTTGCTGATTTACTGTAAGCGAAATTGAAATGTCACATCGTTTTGAAAGGAATATGCAAACCTTAAAAGCAAACAAGAAACCTATAATCTATGGTTCAGTTGATAGAATATTAAAAATAAGAAAAAAAATTGGGAAGAACTTTACCACAAATTGCAGCCAAAGAGTCACACAAACACACACCCCTTTCCAGCAACTACTCAGAGTTTGTATTTGCTGAACCTGCATTTAAGTAAAAAGCACTTGTGTTGCCCTCATTACGATTCCCATGCTGTGCTTTTCTATATATATGCTGATCTTAATATTTGACAAGCGATGGTTTTATATTGGGGTGGGGTTAAGAGAGATCTCAGCAGGGATTTCATTTCTCTTCGGCAGCTCTTCCTCTGAGTAGGAACAATTTTTCCCCTTGGAGACGTGATACTCAGAGCTTTGCTCATGGCACAAATCCTAGATCAGCAGCAGAGCAAATTGCAAAGCATTTCAAGGTGCTTCTGATGCAGCAGTGCTGTGCTCTTCTTCTTAGGATTACTCAGGGCCTTTCCTTAGTGCAATTGGAGGATGAGATGGTTGAACAGTGTTCTTGAAGCTACGAACATGAGTTTGACCAAACTGCGGGAGGCAGTGGAAGACAGGAGTGCCTGGCGTGCTCTGGTCCACGGGGTCACGAAGAGTCGGACACAACTAAACGACAACAAATAGTGCACTAAATGAACCATGGGATGCGGGTGGCGCTGTGGGTTAAACCACAGAGTCTAGGGCTTGCCGATCAGAAGGTCAGTGGTTCAAATTCCCACGATGGGGTGAACTCCCGTTGCTCGGTCCCCGCTCCTGCCAACATAGCAGTTCGAAAGCACGTCAAAGTGCAAGTAGATAAATAGGTACCGCTCTGGCGGGAAGGTAAACGGCGTTTCCGTGTGCTGCTCTGGTTTGCCAGAAGTGGCTTAGTCATGCTGGCCACATGACCTGGAAGCTGTATGCCGGCTCCCTTGGCCAATAAAGCGAGATGAGTGCCACAACACCAGAGTCGTCCACGATTGGACCTAATGGTCAGGGGTCCCTTTACCTTTTTAAAATGAACCATGGCTCCTTATTCTGCGGCATTACAATTTCCCCTCACATCCTTTCTGTTGCATGGGTGCCATTTTTTCCACCATACTAATCTAAATATATTGTATTACCGGGGACATGTAACATTTTCTTCAGTGATCATATCCCATTCAATATCAGGTCCTGTGTGAATGTCAGAGGCACCAATTGGATCGTGCCAGAAATGTCTCTAATACGTGAACATTTATGTCACCAGCGGCTGTATGCTCCCCATAGCATGGCCATAAGATTTGAGTCCTCATGGAAGAACTAGTTTTTGTTTTTATTTATTGTGCTTTACATCTAAAGCTTGGAAAGCAACCAGGGTGTATTCCTTTCTCCTTGTGACCATCCAAGGAATTTGTAGGGCGGGAACAGGTCAGATCTAGCTTGAATGCATTTTTTTTTTTTTTGCTTCTTCTTCTTTGGCGATCACTCATAGCCGAGTAAGATGAACATGGTTTTAACAGTGAGTCCGTAAGTGACCTTGGAGGCCAATTCTGGATCCACATATCCTTCCACAGTGGGGACATAGGTTTCTGGGTAGGAGATGATCACGATGTGGATTTGCCAAGCGTGCCTTCCTCTTAGCAAATTTCTCCCTTTTGTCCTGAGTTTGAGAGTCTTCAAAGTCCATGAGCGCTCGCAGACCAGTGTTTCCTAGTTGTTCGTGTTTATACTACATTTTATTAGATTTGCCTTGAGAGAGTCTAGAACCTCTTTTGTTGACCACCAGCATTACACTTTCCATTTTTAAGTGCAACAGGATGTTGATAAATCTGAAGGAAGAAAACTTGGAATGAGTTACAGCCTTTCAAGCATGTAGGGTTTTCAACATGCAGGGAACTTAAAGTGTATACAACCTCCTGAGGGGAATTAATTCTCCTTGCCCCTCAAACTATTGTCTTTGATGACTGTAATTTGGTCCTTTCTCTACTATCATAATGATGATCATTTGCTGAGCCTTTTCACTGCTTCGTAGGTATTTAGAATGCAAATATGAGACATTACTGATTATTGCCTGTTTACACCAAAGGCTCTGCATAGCTTGGGTGCTGTGGCTGAGGTTTTTGACAGTCTAGGTGTGACAGCATTGCACATAACAGCAAAGCAAATATATATACCGTGTTTCTCATATTATAAGACACGTCTTATATTTATTTTTTCCTCAAAAAAACACACTATGGCTTATTTTCAAGGGATGTCTTACTTTTTTTTCCTCCTCCTCCTGCCGCGGCCGGCATTGCTGCTGCGCCTATCACTATGTCTTATTTTAGGGGTATGGCTTATATTCCTTGAATGCTTAAAAATCCTGCTATGGCTTATTTTATGGGTATGTCTTAAAATATGAGAAACAGGGTATACCGTATTACATTTGATCCTGTTTCCACCAGCCCTTTGCATTCAGAATTTGGCCATCTCTAATTCTGGCTGTCCTGGAGTGCCTTGATTTTTATCACAGTTATTTGAATTCCCAACCATTTTCTCATATATATATATATATATATATATATATATATAGTGAGAGGGTAATGCAAATCTGTTGTTGTTTAGAAAAAAGCATCAGCATCCCACTCTAATCACCCTACTGTTTTTTTATCTGTGGGTTCAGAAAGATTGCATGAACAACATATGTCTCTTCAAACTATAATAGGCGGGGGGAGGAAAGAAGGTTCTGGTTGTGCGTTTGTGTGTTGTTGTGAGGGGGAAGGAAAAAAAGAGGATGAACGAGCACACTTCTACACTATAAAACACAGTTGGCCATATGATACTTTAAAAGTGGTGAATAGCAATTTCCAGTAACATACTGCTGCTGTTTAATTGCCTTCAATTTTGCGCATGCAGAAAATGTAAATAAAAATGAGGCCCTGGTGTCTTCGGTGCTAGGGCTGACGAGTCAATTGTTCTGATGTCTCATCTTCAGTGCTAGAATTTGCCTTGAATTTTCCTCCGAAAGGGTCGTACACAGTCCTCTCCACCTACAACAAGGGTATCTGAGGATGCCAAATAAAAAATTTCCTTCAGTAGCACCTTAAAGACCAACTAAGTTTATATTTTGGTATGAGCTTTCGTGTGCATGCACACTTCTTCAGATACACAGAAGATGCCAGGCAGTCTTCAGGGGAAGAGTGATCTCTTACGTAGAAAGTTGCAGAGCTAATTTTCTGAAGCCTCCATGAGCTCTGCTCTGTCACATGAAGTATGTGCTGTGTGCTAGGATGCTTCAGAAAGCCAGGTCGCTTGGTGTGAGAATAGCTCTAGATTAAGGCGACCAGATTTTTTTTCAATGAATCTGGGGACACTTTTAAACTTCAATGGATTTTGTATGGGGACTGATTTGTAAATCCGGGGACTGTCCCTGGGAAATGGGGACGTCTGGTAACCTTACTTAAGCTAACAAATCAATGCAATTCATTTGCATAAGAAGAGCATGATAATCTGAGCAAGATGACATCTTGGAGGAAACAATGCAAAAGCAAGATAACATTAATAGAAGAAGCCAATAAATTCAGGAGTGCTGCCGTGCTTTTAATCCTGAGGTGTTGTGTGCTACCAAATGTCTTCATATAATTCTTTGGCAGAAGCCCTCTCCAACACAAACAATCCCACACTGAATGTATAAATAGCAAATGTACTTCAAGTAACATATTTCCTTCCCTAATGACTTTTGAGTTGTAGAGACATAATTGTTCCCCTACACACAAAGCGAAGCAATTTGATACTCTAGTAGTGAGCATTTCAGTTCGAAGCTCTTGTGTTATAACTCTGCTTTACCAAATAATGAAAGCATTAAATCCTAAGCACTCAGCAGAGGTTCTATATAGATAAATAGCTATCTCATCATGTCCTCTTTTCTCAGAAGGGCTGCTTTTCATTTAAAACAACCAAATGAAGAATTCCTTAATCTCTCTGGCTGTGACAAGCAGCATTTTGATGTTCTGAGCGCAATATGCCCATGGAGCTTGTCTGGTTTCAGGTGCAAACATTTTTGTCCAGTGGCTCTGGCATAGCCTCCAACATTTCTCCGATGAAAATAGGGACGTCCCATTCCATAATGATAATTTTCCTATTTATATCCCACACATTGTACTGGGTTGCCCCAGCCAGGGGCGTCTTGCCCATAGAGCCAGGGTGCCAAGTTCTAGAGGGCGCCAGGGAAGAGGCGGAGGCTTCCCAGCATCAGCTAGCTGCCCTCGCCCATCTTGCTGAAGCAGCGCCGCACCCAGAGCCTCCACCTCTTCCCCACCAGAGGAGCCACTGCCCACCTCCTCCAGCCCTGCAAAGGTGCCGGCAGTGCTGTAAAAAGGTTGGGAACTCTGGAAAATGGGGGCGGGGCGGCGGCAGAGGGATCTTCGACCATGGTGCCTGGTATACTTAAGACGGCCCTGGCCCCGGCCCCTTTGATCAACTTCCAACATATATAAAAACAAAATAAAACATTAAACTTTTTTTAAAAAAACCTTCCCTATACAGTACTGCCTTCAGAGAGCTTGGGGGTTGGATAACTCCATACCTTTCAACATTTTTCCAATGAAAATAAGTGCATCCTAAGGAAAAGTGGGACATTCTGGGATCAAATCAGAAACTGGGATGATTTCTCTAAATTAGGGACACCCCTGGAAAATAGGGACCCTTGGAGGGTCTGAACTGGGGTTCAACTGCATTCCAGTTCAGCCCAGGCAATGCATTTGTTGCAGTGCCAGAATGGCTGGGGAAACCCAGCCAGATGGGTGGGGTATAAATAATAAAGATCGCCAGTGTTGAAGCAATGATTCTTCAACATCTATTTCATATTGTGTTGATGCTGGATTATCGACTTCCAAAGCAACTACTCCATTCTGAGCTTTAAAATGGTAAGCGTAATGCTGGTGGTCAACAAAAGAGGTTTAAACACTTTCTCAAGGCAAATCTAATAAAATGTAGTATAAACACTGACAACTGGGAAACACTGACCTGCGAGTGCTCCAGTTGGAGAACAGCCTTTACCAAAGGGGTCATGGGCTTTGAAGATGCTCGAACTCAGGACGAAAGGGAGAAATGTGCTAAGAGGAAGGCACGCTTGGCAAACCCTCATCGTGATCAACTCCCACCTGCAAACCTATGTCTCCAATGTGGAAGGATGTGTGGATCCAGAATTGGCCTCCACAGTCACTTACGGACTCACTGTTAAGACTGTGTTCATGGAAGACAACCTTACTTGGTTACGAGTGATTGCCAAAAATGAAGAAATAATAAAATCATCATCATCATTATACTAGGAATTAAAAATGAGTTAATGTAGCAGAACAATATAGTTTTAATAAAATCCTCAGAATAAGGACTTCATTGCCCAGTTTTCAACAATGTCATAAAATGCTCTGCATATCTGTTCCCGGGATTGTTCACATATAGCAGCCTAGGGGAAAATATGGCATAGTTTTTGCATGCACCAGGGATAGGGAATCTTCAGATGTTTTTGGACTTAAACTCTCATCATCCCCATATGCTGAGCAACCTTTCTGGCTGTGTCTCATGAGAGTTGGAGTTCAGCATTATGTTAAGAACTGTTGAAGAACAGGCAGTCACCAGAACTTCATTCACCATCAAAAACCAGCAAAGCTGCAGACACCAGCACATACCTATCTGCACCTGGGACCGTAGCTCAGTGGTAGAACACATGCTTGGCATGCAGAAGGTCCAAGACTAATTCATTGGCATGTACAGTTAAAGATGTCAGGGGGACTAGAAAGTCCTCAGCTTGAGAAGGTGGAGTGCTGCTGCAAATCAGAATATTCAGTCGCCCTATCCTGAACAAGATTGTTTTTGTCTGACCTTTTTGACCGGGAATGAATTTGATGTTCTCACCCTAGAGGCAGGAACTGTAAGCACAGACTTAGAAGCTTCATTCAGTCAAGAACCACTCATGTATCAGCTGTTCACACATGAAGTTCCCTGCCCCTCTTTCACAGGGTGCTTCAAAGATGGAAATTTAATACGTCAAATGGGTCAATCAGATATTGTAAATGGGTCAGTGGCAACAGTGTTGTTGTGTTGCTGTTATTTTTTAAAATAAATAAATAAATAAATCTGATTTTCTGCAAAAAGGGACAATCCAGTTTACAATGGGTGGGGGCAGGAATACAGGCAAACGTTTTACCGGTATGCTAATGACATTGCTCATAAACAGTAAATTGCAAGAACTCGGGCCAGAAGAAAAATGGATTTCAAATATATCTTCACAAGGTTTTATTTGTGTGATGAAGAGTTCAAATAGGAATCAATCCCAGTATAGTAGGCAAATAAAAATAAATTCCAGTAAAAAATCAGGACAAGGCCCTGTTTCGACAATTCTTCGTCAGCTGGAATATTGAAAAATTAGAAATGAATCTTAGAATAATTCTCCAATAACAAAAATTCATTCAGATCTCTAAACATAAAGTTTTATCATATGTAAAAGACAGAGATAAATATGTTTAAATGAACATTACAGGTATATCTATGAATAACTATCCTTACATCAAAATTACATTGTGTTTTCTAAATAAAGAGTTAAATTGCTTATAATGTACAAAGATAGCTTGTCTATGTTTTAAATGATAAACCATTTCTACTGCAATGACATTACTATTCCTTTCCAGTCCATAGTTTTATTTTGTTTTTGTTTTGTTTTGCTTTGTTTTTTTACAGACACTGTTCCACTCTTTCCTGACTTTAAAAATGGCTGAGAATTCTTTTATAGTTATTTTTATTGACTCCTTTTGTAAGCTGCTTTAAAAAAATCAGTTTAAAAGCAGAATATATTTGCTTTCAGTAAACAAACAAAGAATAATAATTCCCTATGGGGCATGGATGACTTGATGTGTTTGCAGTTCATTCACCCATAAGGGCTTCCACTTCAGAGAAAAAGGCAAGGCAGGCAGGCAGGCAGGCAGGCATGGAGCTGCCCTGTCCATTGACATGAATGGGTAAGCCTAATCAGAAGTAAACATCTGAATGGAAACAAAAGATTTCAATCAGATGCCATAGTGCAGGCACGCCCAACAGGTAGATCATTATCTACCAGTAGATCACTGGATGTCTGTGGTAGATCACTGGCTCCCCCCAAAGAAGCTCAACAACTTTGGCTCCCCTAAAAAAAGCTCAACGTTTTTGCCCTGCACCCCAAAGAAATGGGGCTTTCCTCCCCCCCTTAAAAGCTCTACAACTTTGACCTGACCCCCCCCCCAAAAAAACAGGGTAGATCACCGCCAATTTTTAACTCTGTGAGTAGATCACGGTCTCTTGGGAGTTGGCCACCCCTGCGCATAGTGTATATGATATTTGCTCCTCAGCTAAAATAATATAGGCCTTCTAAATCCTTAAGTCCCTGAAGGCTTGAAAGAGCTGGAATTAGTTTAGCTTGGGTTACATCCCTAATTGGCCGATGTCACAAAACATGTCAAGAAAGAGGCAAGGGCACATTTTAGGAGGACAATAAAAACGGCAGTCATTTTCCTGCCATTGCACCAGCCTCACCCCCTTTTGCTCCCTAATGGAGAAAGATTATCAAAGTTGAAGTCTCCACTGCCCATCACCGGCAATAGAAAGAACATTTCATCTTGAAACAGGGCATCAATTTCCACCGAGAAGTGACAGCAGCCTTACGGTGGCTTCTCCAGTTGGAAAAGTTTATTCCCTGCTCTGCACAGCCTCCCCACCCCACCCCACCCCCGCAATGCAAAGCATCCATCTGGAATGAAGTAGACCGCAAGCTAGAAATCTTTCTCAAGCATCTTCAAATCCGCAAGAAGGTAATTTAATCTTTGAAAGACTGGAAACATTCTGTTTTTGTTTGCTTGACATTACAAGAGGAAGTTACAGGTAGGTAGCCATGTTGGTCTTTGTCGAAACAAAATAAAAAATTCCTTCAGTAGCACCTTAAAGACCAACTAAGTTTTTATTTTGGTATGAGCTTTCGTGTGCATGCACACTTTGTCAGAAAATACAAGAGGAAAATACTTTCTTTTTTCCCTCATATGTGCAGAGGGATGAGTTCCAGTTTCTCTCAATTTATCATTTTTACAATCTTACATTCAGTTCTCCACATTTCCACATCAATTTGTGGGTTGTTGTTGGTTTTTTTTTAAAAAGGGCTCATGAAAATTCACCACCACATTTCTCAAAATATATAGTTTTCTGTATGCCGCTTTGCCTAATGTAGATGGTTTTTTGACACACCCCCCCCATGTGATGGATTTTTCCTGTGTTATTTTCACTATATGCATTTTAATGGACATTTCACCCTGGTATCTGCATTTTTTGTACACATTACTTGGCTGTAGAACTGGGATGCAGCATTTGGAGAACTGAAGAAATTTGAAGGATGTCTGGGTTTCATTTCTTGTATGGTTTCAGAAAGTGATATTTAGCCTTGTAAGTGTGCCCTAAATCAAATTTCTTCTCTGTCCCTACATGATATTAATTGCTAAGGGCAAACCTGCAGAAATCAGAAGCTGGGGTTCCCCCAAAATGTGTTTGTACATTGTACAGTAATAATAAAACAAAATTATATATGACAATAATAAATTGAACCACTGCCCAGTCTACCTGTGCTCTCTCTTAAACCGTATAGCACTAAGCTCTTACATAAAACTGATTATAACACTGCTCCTGTAACAAAGGCATGCTCCCTTAACAAGCGCCTTTTTATTTTTAGAAAATCATCAATCTGCATTACTAATATGAAAGCTTAACGAAATGATCTTTGTTTAGTCAAATGATTCCTATGTTTTGCTGGCATGCTTCTAATAGTAAAATTACATGTGCTGAACTTCCTAGCGTGGCAGGCTTGAGATGTGTGTGTGTGTGTGTGTGTGTGTGTGTGTGTGTGTGTGTCCTTTTCACATTATATCATGCTTAGATTCTCTGAACCAGCAAGAAAGATCCATGTGCAAAAACAACCTTCTGTATGTAAGGATAATGTGGCTATATGTAGGTGTACTGGAAGAAGCAAAGATCACCAGTGTTGAAGCAATGATTCTTCAACATCAACTTTGTTGGACTGGTCATGTTGTGTGGATGCCTGATTATCGTCTCCCAAAGCTCTATTCCCAACTCAATAATGGAAAGCAAAATACCAGTGGACAACAGAAGAGGGTTAAAGACTCTCTCAAGGCAAATCTTTAAAAATGTGGTATAAACACTGACAAATGGGAAACACTGGCCTGCGAGCGCTCCAATTGGAGAACGGCCTTTACCAAAGGGGTCATGGACTTCAAAGAAGCACGAACTCAGGACGAAAGGGAGAAACATGCTAAGAGGAAGGCACACTTGGCAAACCCTCACCGTGATCAACTCCTGCCCAGAAACCTATGTCCCCACTGTGGAAGGACGTGTGGATCCAAAATTGGCCTGCACAGTCACTTACGGACTCATTGTTAAGACCGTGTTCATGGAAGACAATCTTACTTGGCTACGAGTGATCACCAAAGAACAAGAAGATGTTTTAGAGGCATATCCGGACTTATCCTCTCCTGCACCACAATGCTTGAGGATAGGCTATTGAATCGGATGGATGGAAATTAACTTTCCACTGAGAGTCACCAATTAATTGTATGCCTCTATCCTTTTAGTCCATGGAGTTTTCTTGGCAGGGATACTGGAGTGGCTTGCCAATTCCTTCTCCAGGTGGATCACGTTTGGTCAAAACATAACTTCTCCAAGTTATTTAAGCCCCTTTGCCACGACAAGGCAGTGATCCATGAACCTATCAATTCTTAAGGAAATCAGCCCTGAGTGCTCACTGGAAGGACAGATCGTGAAGCTGAGGCTCCAATACTTTGGCCACCTCATGAGAAGAGAAGACTCCCTGGAAAAGACCCTGATGTTGGGAAAGATTGAGGGCACTAGGAGAAGGGGATGACAGAGGACGAGATGGTTGGACAGTGTTCTCGAAGCTACCAACATGAGTCTGACCAAACTGCGGGAGGCGGTGCAAGACAGGAGTGCCTGGCGTGCTATGGTCCATGGGGTCACGAAGAGTCGGACACGACTAAACGACTAAACAACAATCCTTTTAGTAAATCACAATGCAACCCTACCCTTGTCTACTCAAAAGCAAGTCTGATTGAACTCCGTAAAACCCACTTTACCCGGGTTTAGGATTGTGCTCTTAGTTGACCTGAGTCTGGATGAGTCTGGATGTGGATGAGAGATTGATGGAGAGCCTGTAAGCAACACCTTGACCTCCCCAGAGGAGAGGTGGGATAGAAATGTCAGAAGTTCACAGCTAAGTTGAAGCTTGGCTCGTAAATATGTCTAGAAACAGTAGAAATCTTGAGCTCTTTAAAATTCAGAATGTAATCATGTTATGTCTTAGCAGCTAATGCCTCCAGGAACCAGCAACAATTATCATCCACATTACTTAGTTTTGTGAACTGTGAGTAATCCAACCCTCACCCTCTGTCTGCATCTTGGCTTTTATTTTCTGCGCACAGCATTGCTCAACTGATGTTAAAAATACTCGGCGTTGGTATCATTCTGCACCCAGTTTTCAACAGCATTTGTTGCCTTGACAGATCCCCTTCAGTATGCAGCTGCTAAAGTATCTTTCTTTTGTTCTTTCATTACATTTCCTGTGCTCCCCGCTTGTTCTTAGCATTTCCACTAAATCTCCATCGGTATTTATCTATTGCATCTAATACAAGTGATTATGTGTGGGGGCGGAGGGGAAAAAAACTTGCAGGCTTAGCATTATTAGTTTAATTAAACTGGTCTAGATTTGTATTTCCAGTTACTTTAAGTCCTTAGGAAACGGTTAGCTTTGAAGTTAATTACTGATTGTCTTGCTGGTGGGGAGGCTAAGACCATCACTTTTGATTTGGTCATGTTGGCATACTTCTAAAGGCTTGCTCGAGGCACCGAAAAAGCTCTGTTGTTTTCACTGAGACAAAGTAAGAACCATTTGACATTCTCTGTCGTGGATTGTGGCACCTTGAGGAAGTTTTCTGTGGGATATATGTTCTGTGTTTTTATTTAGATTAATTTCTTAGAGATTTTATATAATATGATAATCCTGATCCCTTTTTCCAAATTCTAATAAAATAATTGGAAAAAGGGGGAAGAAAATACTAGGAAATAGTCTGATCTGGCATAAGGCAATTTCCTGTGCCTCAGGGTTCCAAGTAGCACAATATCAGTATATAACCCCTGACAACTGGCTCTTCCTCTTATGTAGATTTTACGATGCTGAACACTATGGTGACAAACTGACCATTTAGATAAGATATATTTTGTGTGTATGAAATAGCACATTGACATGGGTATATCTTTCCACACCCCAATGCCCCCTATGCTATCAAATGCATCATTCAGAACAGTGGTTTTCATGAGCCACTAAGGAAGATAATAACACAATACAATTCAAAACAGTAACCATGCACATTTATTAAAAATCTAATTAATGCAATTAATTCAACAAATATGTTGATCTTGATCTAGTGATATTAGCTTTTCAAAGTCTGATAGTTATTTTCATTTCCAGTGACACTCCCCCCCCATGCCACTCCCTTGCTTCTTAGCACCCCTTGGAGGGGGTGCCCACTTTGGGAACCTAAATGAAATACAGCTTGTGGCATGTTAAGATTTTGTCAATAGTAGGAGGTGGCACTTTTCTCTCTCTCTCCATGCTTCCTCCCTGCGCAGGTGTCGCCATTTTCCAGCAGACACTATGCTGGTCCTCAGACCCCTCATCAAGCCTAAGATCATCAAGAGGAGGACGTAGAAGTTCATGCGCCATCCATCTGACCACTATGTCAAAATTAAGCGTAACTGGCAGAAACCCAGGGGTACTGACAACAGAGTTCTCAGAAGGTTCAAGGGCCAAATCTTGATGCCCAACAATTGGGTACGGTAGCAGTAAGAAGACAAAGCACATGTTGCCTTCAGCATTCAGAAAGTTCCTTTTCCACAACGTCAAAGAGCTGGAGGAGCTGATGATGAGCAACAAGTCCTGTTGTGCAGAGATTGCTCACAATGTTTCATCCATGAATCGGAAGATAATTGTGGAAAGAGCAGCTCACCTTGCTATCAAAGTCACCCTTCCAAATGCCAGGTTTCGCAGTGAGGAAAATGAATAAATAGTTGCTCGTGTACAACTGTACTGTATTTAATAAAAAGTCAAAGAGTGAAGAAGAAAAACCAGCAGGATGTGGCTACATTCTGGGGCCTGTAGGCACATTTGCAAACCAAAGAAATGATCATGGGCACCACTCAGACACAAGTCTCCTCACCAAGAAACAGGCTTGAAAAAGGCATTTTTGCTTCCCTTTCCAGGTCTAAGGGTGAGGGACCATCTTCCTGAAGAGTGCAGATGCCAAGAGTTAAGCTTCCACCCTCAATTGCAATCTCGAGGAAGATCATCTCTCTCAATAATTAACTGTGCATGGTCAGTATGGTACAGTATGCACCTTTTACAACGGGGCTACAATTCTGCAGGGTATTTCTAACAAGCAACATTTGCATATTGCAAAGGCAAAAGCATCATCCAAAGCAAATGGTTAATGAATCAACAGAAAACATGCCTTTTATAAAAACAGAATGCAGTCTCGAAGCAGGAATTTGCAATTGTGAAAGGGCATTCCATAGAAAGGAATGCTCAAAGTGATGCCATGTTCGTGGTTTTTTTTTTTTAATAAGTTTTGCGTATTATTGGTGTGTGCAAAATCAGAAATCTTTCTCAACCTGGGTGAGACACTGAACCCTCTAACATGAGTGTTTGGGTGATGATGTATTCATAACAGGAACACCAGTTTACAGAGAAAGTTGCTTTTTTAACAAAAACTGTGTCATAGGTATGATGGGAAGAAGCAAAAATGCTGAATGAAAGAGCTTTTCTGGGAGATCAAAGAAGAGTGCTTGCTTTTAATTATTTAAAACCTACAAAACTGAGTTGTTTGTTGACAGTAATTACTCTGAACTAAGGTTAAAAACATTATAATGGCATGTCTTCCTCATCTGTCATGAGAAGAAACTTGGAGAGCGCTTATCACAATTCTTGTGGAAGAATGGTAACACTGTACTTTTAAAGTAAGTTGGCTTTTAAAGGATCCTGGGTTTCTTAACTGAAGGATTGAGAAACGTGTTTCTCTACATTGGTGTTAAACCTTAAAAGCAGGCATCCCCAAACTTCGGCCCTCCAGATGTTTTGGACTACAATCCCCATGATTCCTGACCACTGGTCCTGTTAGCTAGGGATCATGGGAGTTGTAGGCCAAAACATCTGGAGGGCCGCAGTTTGGGGATGCCTGCTTAAAAGCAAGGATTTTTAGGGTGCATTCGGGGCACTTTGTGGCAGGATACAAAGGGCAAGTTGCTACTGCATCTCCATTCCTGTCCTCCAACATTCTCGTTTAAGATAATTTTGTCTATCATGAGTGTTCAACAACGGATGTAAGCCTGTTGTTGTTGTTGTTGTTCGTGACCCCATGGACCAGAGCACGCCAGGCACTCCTGTCTTCCACTGCCTCCCGCAGTTTGGTCAAACTCATGTTTGTAGCTTCAAGAACACTGTCCAACCATCTCGTCCTCTGTCGTCCCCTTCTCCTTGTGCCCTCCATCTTTCCCAACATCAGGGTCTTTTCCAGGGAGTCTTCTCTTCTCATGACGTGGCCAAAGTATTGGAGCCTCAGCTTCAAGATCTGTCCTTCCAGTGAGCACTCAGGGCTGATTTCCTTCAGAATGGATAGCTTTGATCTTCTTGCAGTCCATGGGACTCTCAAGAGTCTCCTCCAGCACCAAAATTCAAAAGCATCAATTCTTCAGCGATCAGCCTTCTTTATGGTCCAGCTCTCACTTCCATACATCACTACTGGGAAAACCATAGCTTTAGCTATACAGACCTTTGTTGGCAAGGTGATGTCTCTGCTTTTTAAGATGTCTAGATTTGTCATTGCTTTTCTCCCAAGAAGCAGGTGTCTTTCAATTTTGTGACTGCTGTCACCATCTGCAGTGATCAAGGAGCCCAGGAAAGTAAAATTTCTCACTGCCTCCATTTCTTCCCCTTCTATTTGCCAGGAGGTGATGGGACCAGTGGCCTTGATCTTAGTTTTTTTTTATGTTGAGCTTCAGAAAATATTTTGCGCTCTCCTCTTTCACCCTCATTAAAAGGTTCTTTAATTCCTCCTCACTTTCTGCCATCAAGGTTGTGTCATCTGCCTTGCATCCCCATTCCTGTCCTCCAACATTCTTGTTTAAGATAATTTTGTCTATCATGAGTGTTCAACAACGGATGTAAGCCTACTATTTTGCAAATAAAAAATAATGAAACAATATGCCATAGTTATTTGCAGGACACTGGTTCAGAAACTGGCACCAGCTCTGCTTAATTTCATTTGCATCCAAGTTATGGTAATAGCACAGCACATTAAATTCTGGTCCAGCTTGGTCTCCAAGTTTGTAGGTTTCCCCTCCTGGTGAAAGACTGCCTGCTCCAGTCCTAGGCAAATCTGTGATGGTAGTTGTGCTACCTGGACCTATAAAAACATCATGCTGAGCTCCCATTTTGTTAGCCCCGCAGGCTCATACATAATTAGAGCTTTAATGGGAAGAGCCAGTGGTAAGTGAGAAGTTCTAACATCTCTGTAGAGGGAGATAGTTAAAAGAAATAGCCTATTTAGAAATTGTCGGCAAGATGGGCCCAGTGGCCTTTACATGTTCCAAGAATATCATCATATACCTTCTGCAAGGTCCTGGTTCACTGGAGGATGACTCCCTGGGTCTGGTGGCGGCATCATTTTCTCTGTAATAGATTTTCCTTTTTTCCAATCTGTTGCATTCCCTGACAGCTGCTCACCAGGGTGACACAATTTGTGGTTTATCTGTCTGTTCTGAAGGCTTGGACATGCGCGGGGAAAGTGTTGTGACAGTCACGTTCAGCCTGTATTGTACCATCTTCTCTTTAATCATAGATAAATATTAATTGAAATATTTTGCTTGGAATTAATTCTCTCAACATTTCTGTGTTCAAAACAAAGCGAGCAGATTGACAGGGCTGCTCCTTTTCCTTCCAAAATGACAGGAAACGGCATTGGAGCGAAATGGAGAGCCGTGCAATTCATGGTCTCTCGCGACTGAAGAGCAAGACCTGGCTTCGTAAACAAGAGCTTACATTTTGTAAAGCCTTCTAAGGCCAGTAGAACACAATTATATGCCTCTTAGGTTTTCAATAATAATTACTTCTTACTGGGTTAATTGTGCTCCCATTCCACCTCTGGTTTTATTTTGCTGTGCAAAAAATGCAGGAAGCATACATGAGGAAGTGCTATCACCTGTCTCGCCTGCAAATTGATTTATCTATTAAATTCACATAAATTTGTACATGGGTGAAATGATAGCTCTGAAGCAAGAAGCATTGTGTTTCTGTTCTTAAATGACACAGAAGGTCTCATAACAGGTGTCATGTTAGAAGAAGCATTCCCTTCTAAGAGGTGAGAAAAGGAAGAGTGCGTCTTTGACACCTGCAGTTATCTGGCTCCGCCTGCAGCCTTTTTAGGCTGGGTTTATTTTTCTCTGGATTAATTGAGTAATGGATTCACTTTGGCTATCTGCTATTTTTCACCCAGGTTAAGGATTCCCATGCCATGATTTCTTACTTGGTAGCGCTGCGGCAGGAAGGTAAACAGTGTTTCCATGTGCTCTGGTTTCCGTCATGGTGTCCCCTTGCGCCATAAGCGGTTTAGTCATGGCAGCCACTTGACCCGGAAAGCTGTCTGTGGACAAACGCCGGCTCCCTTGGCCTAAAAGTGAGGTGAGTGCCGCAACTCCAGAGTCACCTTTGACTGGACTTAACCGTCCAGGGGTCATTTACCTTTTACTTTGTAGTAGAGTCACTCATCATTCTTCTGATAGGAAATGCTCTGCAATGTGGGAGGGGGATAATTGGAGGGGTCAAGGATGATCCTTTGGGATGAGTGAGAAATGTCCCTATCTTCATCTGAGGAACATAGCTGCCAAGTCTCCTGTATTCCCTGGGAAATCCCCGTTTTTCCAGCTGTTCCCAGCCGAAAAAATTGATTTTTTTTTTGTTTTTCCCCGGTTTATTCTGGCGCGGTGGCCATTTTGGAACTAGGCGGAGCATGCTCATAAGCAACTTTTGAGGCTGCTCTGCCCAGTTCCAAAATGGCTGCAGCACCACTTCTGGCACGGCAGCCATTTTGGAACAGGGCAGAGCAGCATCAAAAGTCGCTTCTGAGCATGCTCCTCCCAGTTCCAAAATGGCGGCAGCGCTACTTCCGGTCTGCTACTTCTGGTCCAGTCCCTTATTTCTCAGGCAGGGACTTGGCAGGTATGCTGAGGAATATTGGAGGGTCTGCTGCTTCTGAGCTATGTGACCCATCTAGGCTCTGTGGTAGTCTTTTGCATGTTATAATTCAGGCCTGAGATGTGGTGGTAGCAGCGGCAGGGATAGACAGCCTCCTTCTCCCCTTCCAAAGCATACAAATTGCTTTTTTTTAACAAAGGGCTGTGCTTGCCGGCCTGGCTACTTGAAAGCAAGCAACAACCCATTTGTACATGGGATTCCTTCTCAAGCGAGGGATATACAGAGGCCAGCAGAGGCCAGCTTCAGTGGGCCAGACTATATGTTATGTTAAATGAGTGTACATTAGTACAGGGCCGTCTTAAGTATATCTGGTGCCGTGGTGCGACAGATCCCTCCGCCCCCCCCCGCCCAGTTTCACGGCGCCCCCCTGGTGGCCTGGCACCCTGCGCCACCCAGCCTGGCCATAGGGTCGGCCCTGCATTAGTATTTATATTGTGTGTGTTTCAAACAGAAGCTGTCTGAAAGCTCCCAATGTGGATCAGGATCATGGCTTGTGGGGAGTGGGGTTTTAACCCTTTCACCCATACTGCATATTACAGTGTTGCATTTTTTAAAGGCACGGGTAAATAGGAGGAAGCAACAACCCCAGAAGTCTTGCACTTTTGAGTTATTTTTTTCCTTTGTCTTTTAGTTGTCTGTCTTTCCACCAAGAACTGACACCTAGTTTGACAAATTTGTCTCGTTCCTAAATTTCCAGAGGCACAACATGAAAACATACAGGGGGGAAAAAACACAGCCAAGGAAGAATAAATGAAACTTCTTTCCTAGCTCAAGGTCTTGGATCAAGTTTGTAATCTTTCTAGTATTCTTTATAAACCAAGAAATCAAAGTTGCTTTTTCCTTTCCTACTGACCATAGATAACGGATTCTTTCTAGGGGATAAACGGCTTGCTCTCACAAAACGTTTTGCTTCTTTCATTGTTTACACTGTCTCCTTTCACTCTCTGCTTCTCCTTCCAATGCTAGTCAAGGTATTTCATCCACTTTATATATATATGACCGTCTAAAGCAATCAGGAAAGAAAATGACACTTTGTGCTTGTTTTTCAGGTCCCTTGCACCTGTCATGCCAATCCTGTAGCTGAACAAAACAAAAGTTTTGGACAGTTCAGACACCATCTCTTGTGATACATGAGCAGTTCCACTTACTCTTTGACACAGGGTCAAGGAGAAATGGAGGACTGAGTATTTATTTGAAAGAGTATCTCGGGGTAGCATGCAGTGCTCTTTCCAGAAAAACAGGTGCCTCTTAAAATGGCAATGGCGCCCACCTGAGAGGTGCTGGAACTGAAGGGGGAAAAAAAGCTCTGGGTAGGAAGTCCCTATTTTCACTGGAGAAAAGTTGGAGGTTATGGAGTTGTGTGCCCTTTGAGCCAAGTAGATAAGTAACTCTGCAACCTTTAGAAGACATCTGAAGGCAGCCCTCTACAGGGAAGTGTTATATATATATATATATATATATATGGTTTTATGCTTTATTATGCTATATATCAGGCATGTCCAACAGGTAGATCGTGATCTACCGGTAGATCACTGGATGTCTGCAGTAGATCACTGGTAGATCATTGGCTCCCCCCAAAGAAGCTGAACAACTGTGGCTACCCTTAAAAAAGCTCAACATTTTACCTCCTCCCTGAAAAAACCTCAACAACTTTGACTTGAACCCCCCCCCCAAATGGTCTTCCTCCTCCCTAAAAAAAGTTCAACAATTTTGACCTGAACCCCCCAAAAGGGGGTAGATCACTGCCAGTTTTTAACTCTGTGAGTAGATCGTAGTCTCTTGGGAGTTGGCCACCCCTGCTATATATGTTGGAAGCCACCCAGAGTAGCTGGGGCAACCTAGTAAGATGGACAGAGTATAAATATGATAGGACATCCCTATTTTCATCAGAAAAATGTTGGAGGGTATGGAGCAAAAGGTGTGACTTTTAAAAGTAAAAGTCACGGTGTAGAAAGGCTCTATGTGTAACCCAAATTCTGAGGTGATTAAGGGAAGTTACTGAGATTTCTGGGCTGGATCACACCATTACCCAAAGCATATTGAGATTAATCAGGGTCTGCCTTCACAAGGCAGTTTATTCCATTTTTGTGTCTTTTCCAGAACGGTTATTTAGGGATATAGGTGAGTTTCCATATAATGTAAAAGTCACTTCTGGAACTATAGTGGAATATAATGCAAGCTTAGCACTCATTTCCATGTTATTTGGAGTGACTGGGGAATCCCAGCCAGATGGGTGGGGTATGTATATATAAATATATATATATAAAATAAAATAAAAATAGCAAACTCCCCCCCCCTGCAAGTTAACAACACAGAAATGAGCACTCAACTTGCACTATAATTTCACCATAATTCTAGAAATGGCTTGAAAGCTCAACTGTAGTGCAGAACCAACAGTTCATTTAGGGAAAAGGCATGAAAACAGAATAAACTGCCTTTTGAATGTAGCAAGGGACTCCCTAAATTCCAAATGGCTCCGTGACCTTGGCTGTTCAAAAAAAACAAAACAAAAGGCCATTTCCCCCTTGAGAAATGAAACCAAGTCAGCTGGGGTATGTCAAGAGCATGAGAGGATGGTCCAATTATTAGGCATTGACACAGTCCAAGGACATGAACCAGCCAAGCCAAAGCACTCAATGAGGGCATAGAACAGGGCCATTGAATGACATAGTTTAGGGATCGGGTGTGCCCTGGGGAAAGTACCACGAGTTGGATCGAGATCCTAGTGGACCATATTTGACACACACGCCCTGGACCAATGAGGCTCCCAATCCCTGTTTATATTGCATTTCAGCCATATTGCTTTTTGCCACTGCTGGCGCACAAAGGTATTTCATTAGTTACAGCTAAACAATACACATTTTACTATGAGACTTGGGCCTCAGAGGTATGTGGCAGTGATATGAGAAGTAAGTAAAAGTAAACTAAAGGACCACTGGACAGTTAAGTCCAGTCAAAGGCGACTATGGGGTTGCAGCACTCATCTCTCTTTCAGGCTGAAGGGGCCAGTGTTTGTCCGCAGACAGCTTTCTGGGTCATGTGGCCAACATGACTAGACCGCTCCTGGAACAATGGGACACGGTGACATAAGCCAAAGCACACAGAAACTTGCACCAGTGTGCTTTTGAACTGCTAGGTTGGCAGGAGCTGGGGCAGAGCAATGGGAGCTCACTCCATCACAGGGATTCAAACCGCTAACCTTCTGATTAGAGGCTCAGTGGTTTAGACCACAGTGCCACCCACATCCCAAATACACAAGCACACAGACAGTGATAGGTCCACCTGCCATTGTGAGGCTCAAAGCAATGAAGGTGATGCCTCCCCAGCTGTTGCCATTGGCTGTGGGTTTCTTGTGATGTCACAAAAGCACTTGGCAACTGAGTGGATATCAAGGCAGGCCAAGGGGAAAGCCCTTTTCTATTTCCAGCAGGACACACCTGGCAATGGATGTGACATTCAGCACTGCCCAGGTTTCTTCCACTTGGAGGAGGCAAAGTGGTGAATGGAAGGAGGCAATCCTCTGGCCGTGGGATGATAGGCAGCGATAATAAGGGAAATTTGCTTGCTTAAAGGCTGCTGGTATCCAGGGTTGGAAGCTGGTGGACGTCTCATGATGGACCTAAGAGAAGCTGGCAGATGTTCGTGAAAACATTATCTGGAGAGCTCATCTCAGACTGCAGCAAGCAGAAGAACGGTAAAGGTAAAGGACCCCTGGGCAGTCAAGTCCAGTCAACTATGGGGTTGTGGCGCTCATCTTGCTTTCAGGCCAAGGGAGCCGGCATTTATCCACAGACAGCTTTCTGGGTCATGACTAATCCACTTCCACCGTGATGGAAACCAGAGCGCACAGAAACGCTGTTTACCTTCCTGCCACAGTGGTACTATTTATCTACTTGCACTGGTGTGCTTTCGAACTGCTAGGTTGGCAGGAGCTGGAACAGAGCAACGGGAGCTCACCCCATTGTGCGGATTCAAACCGCTGACCTTCTGATCAACAAGCCCAAGAGGCTCAGTGGTTCAGACCACAGCGCCATCTGCTGTAATAACATTTGCCTGTCCACTCTATGTGATTCTCTTACATGCTTCACAAGGAACTAGGCCACATGGGGTAATAATAATAATAATAATAATAATAATAATAATAATAATAATACAGTAATAATATATCCCACCAATCTGGCTGGGTTTCCCAGCCACTCTGGGAGTCTTATAGCACATATAAAAACATATGAAAATGTCAAACATTAAAAACTTCCCAATACAGGATTCTGCACAGTTAGACATAGAAATCCAATCCTCAAGGGGTTGCTGCAGAAACAGCGCTTCCATCCCCACATCAAAAGTGTGCTGTCCACCTCTCTGTTCTCGGTCACCATCTCTCAGAGTGTCTTTTCCTGCAGAAAAGAGAACATTAGGTACGTACATACATTTGCATTTGATGTGTACGTTTTGCCCTGAAGTCAAGAAATAAATGAGGGGAAACACAACTTGAACTAAATGACCCAGAGAGTTTTCATTTCATGAGAATTAAGGACATTAGTGGAACACAAGCAACGTTTTACGCGAGCATGGGGAGAAGGGACAAACAGCAAGGCTTTGGCATTCATTCAATCAATCTACAAAGCCTCCTGGTGGATTAAGTGAATACTTGAGGGTCGATTTCGGAAAATTCCACTGGAAAAACGGTTATGTCCATGTGGAGATGGCAGTATGGGGTCAGTGGCTCGTGTCCTTCTGGCTTGCACTCTTTATAAAGATTTGAGGAGTGAGGTTATTACCCTTCTACTATTGTCCATGCTACTGTGTCCTCTCTTTTAGCAGATCAAGATGATCAGGTGACAGCAAAAACTGCAAGGTTTTCAGCGGGAGCAGTTAGAATAAGATCTACTGTACTATTAGATTATTGATGTAAACCCCCAAAATATATTTTCTACAGTTTTTACCTCTTTCTTCAGTACATTTTATTTTATTTTATTTTATTGCTACGGCTAGTGGCTGATGCAAATGAGGATTCTTCTGATTCTGAATGCACGAGCCAGTGTGGTGTAGTGATTAAGAGCAGTAGACTCGTAATCTGGGGAACCGGGTTCGCGTCTCCGCTCCTCCACATGCAGCTGCTGGGTGACCTTGGGCTAGTCACACTTCTCTGAAGTCTCTCAGCCCCACCCACCTCACAGAGTGTTTGTTGTGGGGGAGGAAGGGAAAGGAGAATGTTAGCCGCTTTGAGACTCCTTTGGGTAGTGATAAAGCGGGATATCAAATCCAAACTCCTCCTCTACGAGGAGAAACATGTCCAGGCTGCCTGCACACCTCATTATCCCTCCAACTCGCCACAAGACTCCCCCCCCCCCATTTGACAAACCTTGGATTGCTCCAGGTGGAGACCAACTGACTTAGGACAATCAAGGATTGCTTTCAATCCGATCTGTCCAAATCCTGGGTCAACCCAAATTAGCCTGGTTAGGGACAGGGCCGTCTCGAGCAGGTCGGGTGCCCTGGCGCTGAGGCACAGAGATCGCTCTGGCGCCCCTGCCCTCGCAGCGCACAGAACGGCTTCTGCGTGGCTTCATCACACAGCACACACCCCTGCCGGCCCGGCGCCCTGGCACCCCGCGCCTCCGGGAGTGCACCTAGAGCCGGGCCTGGTTAGGGATCCAGGATTTGACTGGATATGGTGCACATTCCCAATGAACTTAGACTTTGTGCTGGCTGAACAAATTCAGCAGATCCTACGATGGAAGGCAGAGGGCCTTCTCGGCAATGGTGTCTTCCCTGTAGAATGCCCTCCCATCAAATGTCAAGGAGATAAAGAATGACACAAGTTTTAGAAGGCATCTAAAGGCAGCCCTGTATTGGGAAGCTTTTAAGGTTGGACGTTTATTGTGTTGTTATGTGTGTTGGAAGCCGCCCAGAGTGGTTGGGGTAACCCAGCCAGATGGGCATGGTATAACAACAACAGCAGCAACAACAACAACAACAACAATTCACATGTCTGTCTATTTGTTGTTTATAATGTAGATGGTTAAAAAGAAAGAAAGAAATTGCCCTGTTACCTGAAACTCCAACAAGGGATATTCAGTTATTCACAACTACTGGTAAGTGAAACATTTGAAACAGTCCCTCCCTGACTCATTGCCACTTGTCAAAAAATTAAAAAGGCAAAATATGTTCCTGAATTGACAGTATTAAAAAGCAAATTGCCTCGTATTTCCATTACGCGCTGGCTTTTTGTCTGTGTATGTGCTGTGGGTGTTAGCTAGAGAGACATTTTTTCTGCTTCCTGACTTCCAAAATTAATACGGCATTTATTTTGGTGCCTATCTGAATGTGCGAATAATGCTATTGCTGAAAGGCATGCAGAATGCTAACTAAAGAGAAATATGGATATTGCCCAGACTAATTGGTTTTACATTTTAAAACGAGTATGCATAGAAATTTTTCACTGCAGCTACCCATTTTTGGGCTACTTTATTATATCCTTATTAATCATCAAATAGGCAGTAAGATTTGACCTACTTCCCGTCCTTCACTAGCGTAATAATTTAAGGAAAGGGTTGGATTCTAAGGACCAATTCCAGTATTATAAGCAGGAATGACTGATGTGAACAACACTTGTATCTGCAGTAAAAAGAAAAGGGGAGAAAAAGTATCTGGTATCTGGTCAGAGCTTGGGATGCACATAGCTTATAATTGTATTTCATGGGACTATATATTCAAAACTAGATAATTTAGATTTGCATTTAAATGCAGGGTTTTAAAAATGAAATAAAAAATGTCGATTAACACATTTAAGGTGGCACTGTGGTTAAACCACTGAGCCTAGGGCTTGCTGATCAGAAGGTCGGCAGTTCGAATCCCTGTGACGGGGTGAGCTCCCGTTGCTTGGTCCCAGCTCCTGCCAACCAAGCAGTTCGAAAGCACGTCAAAATGCAAGTACATAAATAGGAACCGCTACAGCGGGAAGGTAAACGGCATTTCCATGTGCTGCTCTGGTTTGCCAGAAGCGGCTTTGTCATGCTGGCCACATGACCTGGAAGGTGTATGCCGGCTCCCTCGGCCAATAATGCGAGATGAGCGCGCAACCCCAGAGTCAGTCACGACTGGACCTAATGGTCAGGGGTCCCTTTACCTTTACCTTTTAACACAGAAAATGTGGAAATCACCCACCCAATGGCTAGAATGCAAATACAAATACTATTTTTATTAATTTATTAATCCATTTATAAATTTTAATTTATTAATTTATATCCACCTTTTGATCAAGGTTCCAAAGGCAGCATACATAGGGGTGAGATACTGCCCTGTCCCTGCAAAAGGTAACCTGGAAACTAAAACCAAAACTAAAAATCAAATTAGTGTAGACTAATATAGGCATTTGAACAGGGGTAGTCAACCTTTTTGTGCTTACCACCCACTAACGCACCTATATTGATGGTAAAGTTTCCTTACCACCCACCAGGGCTCGATGGAAGGAGGATTCAGCTTGTGCCGTAGAACCCCCTACCACCCACCTAGAATCCCGGAACACCCACTAGTGGGCGGTAGGGACTAGGTTGACAACCCCTGGTCTAAACAGAGCAATGTCAGATTTCTGAACAAGGCTGCCTGTGTAAGATTCTTTTTCCTGTCTGTCTGGAGTGAAGGGATCAGGCAAACCTTCCAAGTCCTTTGTGTGTGTGTGTGTGTGTGTGTGTGTGTGTGTGTGTGTGTGTGTGTTAGAGTGGTGAATTTAGTGAGAAGGAATCCCAATGAAAACCCTCATCATTATATATTTTACATGACTGTGTATTTGTATATATTTTAAAATTTTATATATGGATGTTTTATGGTGGATGGCCTATACAGTGGTACCTCGCAAGACGAAAATAATTCGTTCCGTGGGTCGTGCCGTCTTAACGAAATTTTCGTCTTGCAGAAACAAAAGGCAGACAGCAAAAAAAAAGCAGCAAAATTCTTAGAATTTTGAAGTGTCAGGCTCTAGTGGCTTTAGCCCAAACGTAGCAGAGTTTTCCTGCACAGCGCAGAAGCTAGTTGAGGTGGAAATGACTAGTCGGCTAGACGCAGAATAACTATTTACAGGATTTATTAAAAGAAAATAAAAGCAGCAGAGTTTCTGCATACAAAGCAAAGCAAAATAAATCCTTACTCTCTCTCTCTCTCCAACCATATACACAGCACTTCTACTCCTAACACCTAACAAAAATCAACTGTGCTAGCATTCCTAGATAACAGAGTTCAGTGCTGGTCGTTAACCAATCAGAGAGAGTAGTTTCTAGGTCAGGCAGACCTTGGCTTTCTGCCAAGAGTAAATTGACACTGCCTTGAGTTAATTGTGTGAAGCCAGAATCTGTAAGTTTCCCATGAGAACCAATTAACAGAAACTGAACACCCCCTCACAGATTCTGCTGGACAATTAACATCAATTAACACCTGTGTAGGAACTTTTACTGTTCACTCATTTTTCCAGCAAACCTAAACCCTTGCACATTTGCTTGTTCTTTATCTTTGCCAATGGTTTAGTTAATACATCTGCCACATTTTCTTCACTTGATACATAAGTACATGTGATTACATTGTCTTGTACACTGCAACGTACATTTTGGTATTTTACAGCGATATGTTTGGAACGTGACTTGAAACCCTCTGTTTTACTTAAGGTTATACAAGCCTGATTATCAATGTAAACTTGTACTGGTTCACCACAATTTACATTTAAATCTGCTAACAAACGCTTGAAATAAACCACCTCGTTGCATAATTCACTCAATGCGGCGTACTCAGATTCCGTTGACGACACACTTACAACGTTTTGCTTGCGCGATCGCCAGCTAATTAAAGCTCCACCGAACATTATGACTAATCCTGTGACAGATTTTCTATCTGGCAAATTTCCCCAGTCACTATCACAGTAGCAACTCAACATTTCATCCTCTGAAGAATTTAGTTGTAACATATAGCCAATTGTCTGTTTGAGGTATCTCAGAACTTGCTTTACCCCTTTCCAGGCATTTAGTGTGGGTTTTGAGACCAATCTACTTAGTATGCCTACTGCATAGCTAATATCAGGTCTGGACCATTGTGCTAGATACAATAGACTTCCAATTACAGAATGATATACATCAGGATGTTCAAATACAGGACTCTCATCTGTATGAAGTGTTTTTATGAAACTTGGATCCATAGGTACCGCTGCCCCTTTGCAATCCTGCATCCTGTACGTAGTCAGTAGCTGTTTTATTTTGTTCTGCTGACTAATTAGGCAGCTGCCATCTTGGGCCCAGCACACTTCCAACCCTAGATATGCCCGAACAGGGCCTAAGTCCTTCACTTTGAACTTACTTGACAATTGCTTGGCAAACCTTTTAGTTTGTTTGTCTGTCTTGCATGCATACAATACGTCATCTACATAGAGCAGACAAAACTCTTGATTACTGCCTGTACCACATACATAAACACAATTGTCAGCTGTACTCTGCTTGAAACCAAATGACACTAAGGCCTCATGAAAACATTTGTTCCAAGATCTTGCAGCCTGTTTGAGACCATATAGAGCTTTGTTTAATTTCAGCACTCTATTGGAACCTGTCTCATACCCAGGTGGTTCAGCTAGATACAGGTCTTCTGATAATGATGCATGTAAATATGCAGCCTGTATGTCAAAATGATTTAACTGGAGTTTTCTCTTTGCTCCAAGCGTTAGAATTAGCCTTACACTGTCCCCCTTAGCGGTAGGGGAAAAAGTCTCGTCATAATCTTTTCCAGGCCTCTGAGAGTATCCCTGAGCCACTAAACGAGCTTTGTATTTGTACCCTCCTGTCACCAGTGGTTTAAGTTTGTACACCCACCTGCAGCCTACAATCTTTGCCCCCTCAGGTGCTGCTACTGGTGTAAAAACCTTGTGCTCATTCAGAGAGGACATCTCTTCCTCCATTGCCTGTTTCCAAAGCTCTGCCTCCTCTTTTGGTAGCTTTAACACCTCCTGAAAACTCTTGGGCTCTGCAATTACACTAAACACATTTGCAGTATCTGGAGAAAACCGCTCTGGAGGCACTCCTTTGTTTTGTCTTTTAGATCTTCTGGGAGAAAGTTTTTCTTCTGACCCACTTTCCTCCTCAGAACTATGACCTCTCTTCTGTTGCTTAGCAACTGGTCTCTGGCTAATTGCACTTTCTTGAGAGCTCTTATCTGAACTTTCCTCCCCCTCAGACTCTGATTCTCTATGTTTACCTTCAGAGTCACGAAGCCCCTGGGAAGGTTCAAACCAAACCTCAGTATTGGCATGTAGTCTCTCCCAGCCACTATGTTCACAAAAACTTGCATTCCTGGAGATCACAATGCCATTTGTCCCTTCAGCAAAGCGGAAACCTTTTCCTAGCTCCTGGTAGCCCACAAACACTAACTGTTTGGTCTTAGGATCTCCCTTCTTTCTCATTTGTTTTGGAATTAATACCCAGGCTTTTGACCCAAACACATGCAAGTGGTCAATTTTGGGTTTTTTTGCCAAACAATTTAAAGTACGGAGTTGTCCCTATTGTTTGATGAAACAATAAGACATGGGCAAACCAGCATCATCAAGCATGGCAAACATCATTTCTTGAAGAGATCTGTGTTTTTGCTCCGCAATGCCGTTCTCTTCCGGGGAAAAAGCGTTCGTCTTCCTATGCCCAATGCCACGCTTCTGTAACCAATCTCTAAAAGCATTAGACATAAATTCCCCACCTCTGTCCGTCTGAATCCTTCTGAGTTTAAGGGACAGAAACCTTTCCACAGATGCCACCCAACCTTTAAACTTAGTGAACACGTCACCTTTGTGCTTCATTGGATAACACCAAGTGTAACGTGTCGCGTCATCAACAATTGTTAACGAAAAACGCGACCCACCCCTGCTTACAGCAAATGGACCAACAACGTCCATGTGGACTAGCTGTAGCGGTGACTCACTAACTCTATCACTCCTGGGGTAAGAGACTCTGTGGGTTTTAACCTTTTTACAAATATTGCAGTCAAGGTACTGGTTACAACTCTTTAAATTGCACCCATCAGCCAATTCAGACATTTTCAGTACACTTTTCCAGCCAGCATGCCCCATTTCCTGTGCAATAAGTGCACACAGTTGTCATGCATAGCTTTGTTGTTCACTGCAGGCTGAGATTTACTGACTACTGCTGCTACTTGAGATCCTGCTTTAAGCCAAAACAAGCCTCCCTCTGACTTAGCAGTGCCTAAAATCTCACCAGCCTTCTTAATCATGCAACTGTCTCCTTCAAAATGCACTTTAAACCCAGCTTTTAGCAAACAATCTACAGACATCAGATTGCTCCTTAATGAAGGCACACACAGTACATTTTGCAGGCATTCACGCAGACAAGGAACAAAAACTGCACCCCCCGAAATCACTTCAGAAGTACTTCCGTCTGCTAGAGCCACCTGGCTGCACTGTGCCGAGTTCTTGGAAACAAACAATTCATCTGAATTTACAATGTGCCGAGACGCTCCCGAATCGACCACCCAGACAGCTTGTTTCTCCTCAGCAATCTTGACCTCGGCGGTCACCAGCTGAGCTGACTGTTTTCGTTTGAAGAATTTCTTTTTATGCTGCTGCTGCTGCTGATCTCGTCTCTGCTCCTGCACCGGCCACTGAGACTTGACCAACTCTGGACATTGTCGTTTTAGATGCGCTGAAGACCCACATCGGAAACAACGCCTAACAACAAACGCTGACTCCTCACCGGCACGCTGCTGCTGCTTCACCTCTGGTACGGCATGAGAACTCCTTCCAAACCGCCCGCTTGTAGAAGCCTCTGCAGCCAACGACCTTTCTTGCTTCTTCTGCCATTCTTCAATCAAACGCCCAGTAACATAACTGACTGTTAAATCACCCTCTTTCATTGCTTCTAGAGACATAACAAGATTATCCCAGCTTTCCGGGAGAGAGCTCAGAATGATAGCCACCTTCTCCTGCTGGTCTAACGCACAGTCTCTTTCCTGAAGCGCAACAAACTTTAACTGCAGACTGTGTAGGTGTTCCTGCATTGTAACCCCAGGCTGTAACATTGCCTTGTACAATGCCTTGCGAATAAACAACTTGGAAACCGCTGTCTCACGCACATGGAGTTCTTTAAGTGCTTGCCACACACCTCTAGCTGTCTTGATTCCCCTCACATATGGCAACTGGGAATCTTCCAGCCCCAAGACAATTGTGGCCCTTGCTCTTTGGTCTTTATCGAGGTCTTCATCATCAGGCTTCGCAGGAAACTTACTCACCACTTGCCAGAGATGATCCCTCTGCAGCACTGCCTGCATGCGTGCCGACCATAGCAAGTAATTGGAGTCATTCAGACGCTCAAAAGCCATCTGAACTGGTTGTGAGGCCATCTTGAGAGCGATGTCCCTGGAACCTGGAACCAGCTACTCACGGCCACTGAGAGAGAACAGGAACCACAGCACCCAGCACTCACACGCTGCAGCTGTCGTCCTTGAGTCCACTGCGTCACCAGCTCACGACAGTCAGGAACCAGCCAGTCTCCTTCCGCTGCACCAACGCCACAGGAACAGCGACTTCTGGAACTACTGGAAGCTCTCTGCTTACGCTGACACCACCACAACTCAGGCTGGCAGCACCTTGCCCATAACCTCTTAGAATTTTGAAGTGTCAGGCATAGCTCTAGTGGCTTTAGCCCAAACGTAGCAGAGTTTTCCTGCACAGCGCAGAAGCTAGTTGAGGTGGAAATGACTAGTCGGCTAGACGCAGAATAACTATTTACAGGATTTATTAAAAGAAAATAAAAGCAGCAGAGTTTCTGCATACAAAGCAAAGCAAAATAAATCCTTACTCTCTCTCTCTCCAACCATATACACAGCACTTCTACTCCTAACACCTAACAAAAATCAACTGTGCTAGCATTCCTAGATAACAGAGTTCAGTGCTGGTCGTTAACCAATCAGAGAGAGTAGTTTCTAGGTCAGGCAGACCTTGGCTTTCTGCCAAGAGTAAATTGACACTGCCTTGAGTTAATTGTGTGAAGCCAGAATCTGTAAGTTTCCCATGAGAACCAATTAACCAATTAACAGAAACTGAAATATCATCTTGCGAGACGCAGCCATAGAAAGCTTAGTCTTGCGAGGCAACAAAGAATCGCTAGACACTTTCATCTAACGAGTTTTTCGTTGCGTGAGGCATTCATCTTGCGAGGTACCGCTGTACTTGTAATGCCTAATAAAGGTTTGGTGAACTACTTCAACCTCAATTCAGTGCTCACAATTTATCTGTAAGACACTTCTTGCTATGCAAGCAGATTCAGATTCAACGCTAAAACACCTTCGGTCTTCAAGGAAAGCAGCCATTTCTCCTTCTAGAACTATTTCAGTTTTGACTTCCAAATGTAATATGAGAACCATGCCTTTCAAGCTTTTGTAAGATGCCCAGTTGAGTTCAGACATTGGCTGAAAAGGTGAAGTATAATAGAATTTTATTTAGACAGTTTGGTCTTCTACAAGCTGAGAAGAAAGTGTGTGGGGTAAACTTGTGTTGCCGTAAGGCAAGAAAATGATTGATTGTGTGTGTTGAAAGCGACTCAACAAATGTGTGTCCTCATGTGTGTAATAGGTTCTGCCGGAAGCTTGTGTTGGGTGAGGAACTGGAAGAAAAGAAAATGGCAATCTATTTTTGAAAGGGTTTTTTTGTTACTAGTCCCCCACCCCCACCCCTCAGTATTAACAAAAGCTGAAATGCTTCCCAGGGAAACAGGTGTAGCTAAACAGAAACTTACATACTTTTCTCACATCATAGTGCATATTTAATACCCTAATAAACTGAGGAAGCTTTTAAAATCTTAAATAGGCGTTTGATGTATTTTACCTAAAAGAACTTAGTTGCAAAGGAATAAAACTGCCTTGGCAACATCCATTCGTAAGGTACTGCTTTTTGCCTTGTAATATGACCAAATAGTTGGAGCAGTGCAAGACAGGAGTGCCTGGCGTGCTCTGGTCCATGGGGTCACGAAGAGTTGGACACGACTAAACGACTAAACAACAACAACAATGACCAAATAAATATATAGTCTACTATAACTGAAATTCCCCCTTCAAAATAATAATTATTCTCATTGTGTGCAAATGAGAATATTTTTGTAATGCTTTTTTGCTTTTTTGTTTTCTTGTATTCTAGAAAAACTTAATAAAAATATTATAAAAAAAACAAATGAGAATATTTTAAATGATTGAATTCCATGACTGCAATTAGTATTATATGCAGGTAAGTGAATAAAGACGATAATTTTGCCTTATAGCCATCTATACAGGTAAAGAAGTATTTTTGAGATTTTTAAATCTTCACCACACAATAAATCTAGAGATGTTGATTTTTGTTGCCTAAAATGATCAACCTTAGGCAAAAAAAAAAAAAAATCAAATTTTACTCTGTTTGGATAATGCAAGACTCTGTTGGGATAATGCAAGGGTCCAGGCAAGCTGCTTTTAAAATTTCTCATCCTACTTTTCCTATATGTGAATCCTTCCTTCCCTCCACAGTTTAATTGGGATAATACAGAATAAACAGGAGCAGCTAAGAAGTAAGTGTTGATTCTAAGCAAGTGCTTGCAAGCTGAATGATTAGAAATTCACTACAGGGTAGCTAGAACAGAAGAAGAAATATGTCTGTTACATGCATGATGAAATAAGTCAGATGATGACCAAGACTGACTGCAGCTTATAGTGAGGAGAGAGCTCAAGTTTGAGCCTGGTTTGGGATGGCATGCTAAGCCAAGAATGGCACAGAAGCAAAAAGGACTGCAAAGCAAAGGTGGCTGGGAGCACCTCTCTTAGGACTCAGTTACGTTGGCAAATAAGTGTTTTATATGTGTTGTATATGCACCCAGGTGGCGCTGTGGTTAAACCACTGAGCCTAGGGCTTGCTGATCAGAAGGTCAGCGGTTCGAATCCCTGTGACGGGGTGAGCTCCCGTTGCTTGGTCCCAGCTCCTGCCAACCTAGCAGTTCGAAAGCACGTCAAAATGCAAGTAGATAAATAGGAACCGCTACAGCGGGAAGGTAAACGGCGTTTCCGTGTGCTGCTCTGGTTCGCCAGAAGTGGCTTTGTCATGCTGGCCACATGACCTGGAAGCTATACGCCGGCTCCCTCGGCCAATAATGCGAGATGAGCGTGCAACCCCAGAGTCGGTCACGACTGGACCTAATGGTCAGGGGTCCCTTTACCTTTTATATGCATTATAACACTGTGGCACCAGAGGGCGCTATGGAGTTCCGTTTTTGCTAACTCAATTTCTCATACAAAGTTTGCAATGCGTTTAACTGAAACGCTTCTTTGATGGGTCTAGATCCAGCCTTAGTTTGGCTTAATGTATCATGCAAACAAGGACATTGTTAATAATTTTATTAGTTTTCAATTACAGCAATCCAATAATTATAACAAGGACAGATTACAATACAATTACTAATACCAATCATTCAATCATATATAATTTAGTTGATCCTGCCAAGGCTGCCCACGCTCAAGCCTACCTGTTGGGGACCGTGCTGAGGAGGGCTGCACTGAGGAGGAATGGTGGGAGCCACCCCTCCCCCTGATCCTTATCCTGAATCTTCCCAGGAACAGGAGGACAGCATAGATTTGGAACAGTGGTTTGGAGAGGGGCATAGTTCAGAAGGCAGAAGCTGGGAAATACTGGATGGGGAACAGCTAGAAGAAGAAACAATGGAAGACAGAGAGGGTTAACAGATTCACAGTCGTTCGACAGCATTCCTCCACCACCCTCCCCAAAGTCAAGAAGAGCTCAGTAAGTCTTAGAACAGAAAGCGCAGAGGGTAAAAGCTCAGAAGTGACATAGATTAATAGGAACCGGGGGGGGGGGGAGTGAGCCTTAATTGGGAGCACCGCCAGTTGTAGGAAGATGTGTTCTTTGTCTCGTCTCTCACTGTGATTATTAAAGAATCTAACTGGTAGGACGTTCCTTTCGTTTGATCTTCTTATTTACTACCACCTAGGAGGAAGCTGATTCTCCGAAGTCTGACACTACCCCTCTGAAGAAGCAGGAATATGTAAACCAGCATTCACCAACTTGGAGCCCTCGAGAGTCTTTGGTTTACAGAAACCATCAGCCCCAGCCAGGGTAGTCAGAACGTTTGGGCCTGATGGGAGTTGTGGTGCGATACCTCTGGAGGACACCTGTTTGAGGAAAGCTGAACTAACCAAACCTCCCATTTCATGCAAATCCGGATGTATCAAAGGAATGTGCCCTCTAACCTTCTTCTGAGAGGCTCTGCTAATCTCAATACGTCACTTTTCCACAGATGGTATTGATGCATGCTTTGAAAAGCGCGGTGCTCATCTCGTGCAAGGGCAGCGAGGAGAAGAAAGGGCAATGACATACATGAGCAAGTGTTTCAAAGCCAGTTAATGAGACACTCTGCATAAAAATGAGCTTCTTTGAAACAGACACCATCTCAACTTTAGTGGCTACATGGAGAATAGATTCTCATTAAGTTTTTAAGATTAATGATCAAAATCAGAATTCTGAATGTCATATGTATGACAGCGATGTCAGAGTCAAAAGGATAAGCACCCCACTCCCCCCCAAAAAACTGTAGAATATTTGCCACATGATGCGATGCAAATTCCATTATGTGTCTTGTGAGGCCTCCTCATTCATTTGCTAGAATTTTTTTCATAAATATATATATATAGAGAGAGAGAGAGAGAGAAATCATGTCTTGTAAATCTGACCTTTTCAGTATTCTGTATTTTGACTAGCTATCTAATTCACCCCCTTTCACAATTTACTTTGAAGCAGTAAACAAGGTAAGAACAGAAAAAGGACCAGTGAATGGCATCATGGAGCTTTGAAAAGGCCACCATGAAAAGGCTTAAAAGGATCTGTCAAAAATCCAAGTTGCTATAAAGTGTTTGATACTGTTCTGAAGACAAAAGAAACACTGTACAGGCAGTGCCCATAAACCAGAGAGGAAACAAAGTCTAACTTCAATTTAATATTAGGTTCTATCGCAGGGGTCAGCAAACTTTTTCAGCAGCGGTCCACTGTCCCTCAGATCTTGTGGGGGCCCAGACTATATTTTTTTAAAAAAAGAACAAATTCCTATGCCCCACAAATAACCCAGAGATGCATCTTAAATAAAAGGACACATTCTACTCATGTAAAAACACGCTGATTCCTGGACCGTCTGCAAGCGGGATTTAGAAGGCGATTGGGCTGGATCCGGCCCCCGGGCCTTAGTTTGCCTTCCCATGTTCTATAGGGTCTTTTGTAATGCAACTTTTGTCAATGTGGTCCCCCTTGTTTCTGGTTGGTTGGATGGATGGATTGAACATGTGGATTATTTGATGATAGGGGATGCGGGTGGCGCTATGGTCTAAACCACAGAGCCTAGGGCTTGCCGATCAGAAGGTCGGTGGTTCGAATCCCCGCGACGGGGTGAGCTCCCATTGCTTGGTCCCTGCTCCTGCCAACCTAGCAGTTTGAAAGCACACCAAAGTGCAAGTAGATAAAGAGGTACTGCTCCGGCAGGAAGGTAAACGGTGTTTCCGTGCGCTGCTCTGGTTCTCCAGAAGCGGCTTAGTCATGCAGGCCACATGACCCGGAAACTGTACGCTGGCTCCCTTGGCCAGTAAAGCGAGATGAGCGCCGCAACCCCAGAGTTGTTCGTGACTGGACCTAACAGTTAGGGGTCCCTTTACCTTTACAGATGATAGAGAACATTGCAAGACGGAAGAAAGGAAGGAAATTTAAGCAAAATGGGAAAATGTTGGCCAATTAACTACTATTTTTGGTGTGCCACACAGAGACACCTTTATGGTGTTTTGTGTAGTAGAAGTGCTTTTTAAAAAGGGGTACCAGTGTGGTGTAGTGGTTAAGAGTGGTAGACTCGTAATCTGAGGAATCGGGTTCGCGTCTCCACTCCTGCACATGCAGCTGCTGGGTGACGTTGGCCTAGTCCCTCTTCTCTGAAGTCTCTCAGCCTCACTCACCTCACAGAGTGTTTGTTGTGGGGGAGGAAGGGAAAGGAGAATGTTAGCCTCTTTGAGACTCCTTAGGGTAGTGATAAAGCAGGATATCAAATCCAAACTCCTCCTCCTCCTCCTCTTCTTCTTCTTCTTCTTCTTCTTCTTCTTCTTCTTCTTCTTCACATCTTGTGTTGTCCCAATGGACTGACATGCCAGCTGTCTCAACAGTAACAGCACAGACTGGAGCTCCGTCATTCTCCCCACCAGTGCTGAGGGAGGGGAGTCTGAGGTGGCCACAGTGGAGGTGACGGTGCTCCTCCTCCTCCTCCTCCTCTTGCCGGGCTAGAGCCAGCTAGTGAGCACTCTCCCCTCCTCTCTCAAGCCAACCCTGCCACTGCCACCGCCTTCCTGTCCTCTCAGCGCCGCCTCCGCCTTGAGTCCCTCGTCTGGGGGTCAGGAGGGGTTGGGGGCGAGGAAGGGAGCAGCGAAAATGAGAGTACCCCTAAACATTTTTTTTAAAAAAAGCACAAAAGCACAGTGTAGTAGCATATAGAAGTCTAAGCTAAATTCAGTCCTGACAGTTTAACTAAAAATCAGGACAGGTTAGGGCATTTTTGGTACCACATGCTTCAATTACTCTGCCATTTCTCCAGAAGAGCATCTCTCAACCACAAAATTCAACCAGTCTAACTGCTTCTTCACAAAGACTTTTGTGAGTTGTCACTCTTTGAAGGAATTGGGAAGTCTCTAGCTCAGTGTGCACAGCTGTTTCACAAATGCTCAATTTCCTTGGAGGAAGCAGTGTGGCTAAACCAGCATAATAATAATATATAATAATAATAATTTATTATTTATACCCCACCCATCTGGCTGGGTTTCCCCAGTCACTCTGGGCGGCTTACAACAGAAAAATGAAATAAAATAATCTATTAAATATTAAAAGCCTCCCTAAACAGGGCTGCCTTTATGTCTGTAGCTTGCATGTGTTCTAATGCAACCTCTGCAATGAAAATCACGGTACCTATCCTTTTAAAAAGCACTTGAAAATGAACAATATTTTATGTATGCAATTCACTACTTAAAAAAAATGTTTCTCCTTCTCCCTCTAAAACCAGACATATCTTCCAGATTTTTAAATATAATTTCAGAGTCTGCAAATGTTGCAAAGGGTTGAATTAATGGTTCTCTTCTCATCTATCTCTTTAGGACCTTACAGCTGAAAATTATGCTATACAGGTGAAACTCGGAAAATTAGAATATTATCGAAAAGTGCATTTATTTCAATAATGCAACTTAAAAGGTGAAACCAATATATGAGATAGATGCACGACATGCAAAGCAAGATATGTCAAGCCTTTATTTGTTGTAATTGTAATTATTTGTCGTTAGGCGGGTCAATTAAAAATGGAATGTAATTAATGAAATGTAATAGCGATGTTTATTTTTGTATTATTGTAACTATTTGTTTTATTACTGTGGAATTTCCAAAAGAAAGCATTTATAATACTAATACTAATACTAATAATAATAATAATAATAATAATAAGTTGCATTACTGAAATGAATGCACTTTTCGATGATATTCTAATTTTCCAATTTTCACCATATAAGCTACTAATAGTATATTAAATGAGACAGAAACAAATGGGCAAGGACGATATGTTTGTGGGGAGAGCTGAAAATATAATCAGATGGCAATATATACATTAGCTACAGAAAAGAATGGTGCTTCATTTCCAGAGAGAATCAAGGAGAGCAGGGGAAAAACAACAACATGGATCTCTTTGTACTGCTAGAAAGCTGTCTTGTTGCTTAAGGTCATGAGTTGTCCTTGTGGAGATGTCCAGAAGAAGGGTTAAGCTCCGTTAAATTGAACTTCTGTAAAAGGTTGAATTACACACATGAACCAAGTTTCTAAGTCTTAGCACGAGCCAATTGATTTCATGGGAATTTTGCCTGAGTAAGCAAATTCCACAGTAGTCTGGAAGGCCATTTTAAAGATGATCTTTTTAAGCCCAGGAAAAGGAGAAGCATCAATTTCCCGTGTTTCAGCAAATGGCTAATGTGCTTGTTATGGTAGCACTGGAGGCAAAAACAAGCTATAGCAGTGGAAGAAAACTGACAACCATTTTCCACACACAGACTGTCATAATACTGAAAAAAGTGAAGCATTAAAATATTGCCTTTTGGGACGTACTAAGCCGCATGAGAAGAATTTCCAGGAGTTCATAGATTTAAAAGAAGATACAAACCCTCTACATGCTTTCAGGCTGGACATGCAAGGAAGTTTTATTAAGTTTGTGTTTAAAGGCAAACTTAACTCATTCATACTTTCCCAAACCATTGGTGGACCAAAACTCAGCGCCCTCCCACCTTAAAAACTTGCATTGCTCAGACTTTTGAAGTGCAGTTCTTCAGCCAGGTAATTTGTACACAGTGCACAAAATAACAAAATTCACTATATATGTGGGAAAACTGCTTTGAAAAATGTGTATATCAGGCTAAATGGCCCAGAAAACATATTTATTAGGAGAAATTTGCATAAGACTGACCATCTGGAGAAATTTGCAGTGCAACAACAACTAAAGACCTGGTCAACAGCTACTATTAGTCTTGGGGAGATGGAAGCTGTCAGTGGCCCTAATGGGAAATTTACCTCATGCCAAACTGGTATTACCTGGAGGGGGTGGACTGTTTCTTGAGGCTGCAACAGGGAAGGGAAGGACTCTCCCCATGTAGCTCAGTCCAGATTCTCCTGCAATTTGTGTGTGTGTGTGTGTGTGTGTGTGTGTGTGTGTGTGTAAATTGTTTATTAAATTTTCTGTTTTACAATTTAAATCCTAGTTACAGGTAGGTAGCCGTGTTGGTCTGGGTCGAAGCAAAATAAAAAAATTCCTTCAGTAGCACCTTAAAGACCAACTAAGTTTATATTTTGGTATGAGCTTTCGTGTGTATCTGAAGAAGTGTGCATGCACACGAAAGCTCATACCAAAATATAAACTTAGTTGGTCTTTAAGGTGCTACTGAAGGAATTTTTTAATTTAAATCCTTACATCCTTCTTCTCTTTCCGTGGTTCATTTTACATATCATAAATCCCTGCATATTTTGCAAAAACTATACCCTTCAGTATTCCATTATTACATCCATCAGGACTTATTTACACTGTTGAATTTATCTTAATGCTGCCAGTGTTTTTAGCCGTACACAGCTATTTCTCATATATTCAATCAACGTTTTCCAATCTTCTCTAAACTATGTTCTTCTTGTTCTCTTATTCTATATGTTAAGTCTGCAAGCTGTGCATATTCTGTCAATTTAAGTTGTCACTCTTCTTTGGTTAGGACCTCACTCATTTTCCATTTTGGGGCTAACGAAACATGGGCCGCAGTAGTAGCGTACATAAATAACCTTTTTTGTCACCTGGGAATTTCAGTCTGAATTATCCCCAACAGAAAGGACTCTGGTGTTTTGGGGAAAGTACTTTTAAACATTTTTCCCCAATTCATTATGGATCATTTTCCAATACTCTTTTACCCTTTTACAAGTCCACCACATGTGAAAGTACATTCCCTCGACTTCATTGCATCTTCAGCACTTATCTGATTCAGTCTTACACATCTTAGCAAGCCTACTCAGAGTTAAATACCATCTGTGAATCATTTTCAGGTAGTTCTCCTTCAAAGAATAACATGCTGTGAACTTCAAATCCTGCAAACACACTTGGAAGAGGCCAACTGGTGAATGGAAGGAGGCAATCCTCTGGCAGTGGGATGCTATGGAGCAGGCATCCCCAAACTGCGGCCCTCCAGATGTTTCGGCCTACAACTCCTATGATCCCTAGCTAACAGGACCAGTGGTCAGGGATGATGAGGATTGTAGTCCAAAACATCTGGAGGGCCGAAGTTTGGGGATGCCTGCTATGGAGCAATAATAAGGCATGTTTGCTTGCTTGAAGGCTGCTGGTATCCATGGCTGGAAGCAGGTGGACATCTCATGATGGACCTAACAGTAGCTTCCGGCACAACGGGACACCATGAAGGAAACCAGAGCACACGGAAATGCCATTTATCTCCCTGCAATAAAATAAATTGAAATAAGACTCAAATTTTGGTTTGGTTTTTGGCAGAATTTAGGCCACAACTTTATTGATTATAGCAAGTGAGTGGTTGCATAGGCTCTGGTTCGACTAGCTCCCTGCACCGTTGCAGGTAGTGCTGACCCAGGGCACTACCATAGGTCAGCCTAGGGTGAACACCCGGAATGGCGGAAAGCTGGGGACATGCTATGTTCACCAGCCAGATGTCCCCCTGGACTCTGGCATGGGCACAACCCTCTCACAAGGATAACCATTGAGTCCCTGGATTCCTGTAATGGAATACCCTTTACATAGGGATGGCAAGAGCGTTCCCCCATCCCTATCACCTGAACCAGAGCCTATCCGCAACCTTACAAGTTGTGAGGATTTGCTACGCGGCAGGCGAAACCCAAATGACACCAGCCAATCAGTCCAGTGGGGAAAATTCCTGCCGTGCCCCTGTCCCAACGACAGACGCCATAGCAAGGTCAAGCACACAAGCCCTAAAAATAGGGAGAGGTAGGCGGGTGTTCCGATGCAGGTATCAAAAGAGGAAGCTCTGGGTCATGTGCATTGGCATATATAGGTCCCTTGAATCATTTAGCCTGCGTCCCATTGGCCCGATTAAACCCTGCATCAAGGGACCTACCAATTGGGTGTTGTGGCTATCCAATTATACCCACCTACAGCACAGGGTTTGGTTGCCAGGTCTCACCACAACAAGTGCCCTCTTTAAGGGAGGACCCGATTTAACTAGTTGTCCTGGTGTGCTATTGAACTGCTAGGTTTGCAGGAGCTGGGACAGAGCAACAGGAGCTCACTCCATCGTGGGGATTCAAACCACTGACCTTCCGATCAGCAAGCCCAAGAGGCTCAGTGGTTTAGACCACAGCACCACCCATGTATCAAATAAACAAGCACACAGTCACTGATAGGTCCACCCGCCATTGTGAGGCTCAAAGCAATGAAGACGATGCCTCTCCAGCTGTTGCCATTGGCTGTGGGTTTCTTGTGATGTCACAAAAGCACTTGGCAGTTGAGTGGATATAAAGACAGGACAAGGGGAAAGCCCTTTTCTATTTCTAGCAGAACACACCTGGCAATGGATGTGACATTCAGCACTGCCCAGGTTTCTTCCACTCGGAGGAGGCAAACTGGTAAATGGAAGGAGGCAATCCTCTGGCAGTGGGATGCTAGGGAGCGATAATAAGGCAAGTTTGCTTGCTTGAAGGCTGCTGGTATCTGTGATTGGAAGCTGGCAAACATCTCATGATGGACCTAACAAAAGCTTCTGGAACAATGGGACACTGTGACGGGAACAAGAGCACACGGAAATGCTGTTTACCTTCCTGCCACAGGAGTACCTATTTATCTACTTGCACTGGTGTACTTTCGATCTGCTAAGAGAGCCAGTGTGGTGTAGTGGTTAAGAGCGGTAGACTCGTAATCTGGGGAACTGGATTCGCATCTCCGCTCCTCCACATGCAGCTGCTGGGTGACCTTGGGCTAGTCACACTTCTCTGAAGTCTCTCAGCCCCACTCACCTCACAGGGTGTTTGTTGTGGGGGAGGAAGGGAAAGGACAATGTTAGCCGCTTTGAGACTCCTTCGGGTAGTGATAAAGCGAGATATCAAATCCAAACTGTTCTTCTTCTTCTTCTTCTTCTTCTTCTTCTTCTTCTTCTTCTTCTTCTTCTTCTTCTTCTTCTTCTTCTTCTTCTTCTTCTTCTGGGATAGAGCAACAGGAGCTCACTCCGTCGTGGGGATTTGAACCACTCATATTCTGATCGGCAAGCCCAAGAGGCTCTGTGGTTTAGACCACAGCGCCACTACGACATATGGTACCACCACCAGGAACGGGTCTTAAAAATGATTGACTCTAGTATACGTCATGAATGCAACTTTTACCCCCCACAAATCTGATTTCAGGGAAGAATCTGGCAACCCCTGGCCATGCTCTCAGCAGAGAATACAAGCTTACAGGATGCTGGGCTCATCGAGCATCTGGCTGCTGCATTCAGGAGAGCGTAAAACATGTGCATCACAATATTATCGCGACAACAGAGGAATGCCTACCAAATATACAGTTACGCTGATGGGTGTTCCAACAGAGAAATAAAGGTTCATTCCCCATGTTCGAGGCTGCTTATCAGTTTCACACCGGCCACATTGCCTAATTGCATAGCTTTGCATAGAATTAGAAGAACGTCGAAGGTGAATATCCATCTTCGCAACAATCATGGCTTGCTTTGAAATACACTGCAGAGCTCAGCCTGAAATGGACAGATGCCAAAAATCAGTGATGTTGAGGGCTTCTACTTTGTTTTCTTAAGCATCAGAGCCGCAGCACATCAGACGAACAAAACAAAAGCTGTCTCTTACACCTCCGAATGCCACAAAAGACAAAGCACACAAAAATACTCACCTGCCGGCTCCTGATTACAAATAGCTGCGATATAAAAACCAAACAGAGGAAAATGTAAACATCCGTTGAAGTGAAGTAGCATGGTGGGTTGTTGTTTTTTTGGAGGGTTTTTTTTCGCACTTCAGGAAACTATTTTTATTTGTCATCCGGCAAGAGCTCATATGTTTTATTTGTCTACGCATCATTTTGTGTAGTGAAGGCCAGGTATTCACATCAAAGTCAAGCTTAAATAACATGACATCTGCTGCAGGAAAGCATAAAAACGGCAGTACTGTGCTAGAAATGTGTAGTATAACACATGGAAATATATACGTTTCAGAGATCCTTAATAAAAGAGTAGTTAAACCAGTCAGGATATATTTACAGTAGCTGTGAAGATGTGTCATTTTTGAAAAAGAAACTTTTGTCTCCATATGATGAATAAGCAGGCAATAATCCCTAAAGCTCCAGATATTTGATAATGAGTCTTCAAAATGGGTTATGCATCGTATTTTTGAATACGTGTATAATATTATTGTATGTTAATTATAAACACAATATCCACCTGAACTAAAATATCCACCTGATGAAGTTAAACAACAGATCAACAGAGCCAGACTGATACCTAGAGAGAACCTGCTGCAAGACAGACCCAAAAAAGAAAATAACAGAACACCACTAGTCATCACATACAGCTCCCAAGTTAAAACAGTACAACACATCATCAGAGATCTACAGCCTCTCCTGGACAATGACAGCTCCCTTTCTCAAGCTCTGGGAGGAAGACCTTTCATTGCCTACAGACAGCCACCCAATCTTAAACAACTCCTCACCCACAATAATACAACCACCAGACTTAACATGGACACTGGTACCAGAGCCTGCAATAAACCCAGATGCCAACTTTGCTGCCACATACACCCGGACAACATCATTACTGGCCTCAACAACATCCAACATACCATCTCAGGACTATTTAATTGCTCATCTTCTAACATTGTGTATGCCATCAAATGCCAACAGTGCCCTTCAGCTCTCTATATTGGACAAACAGGCCAAACCCTACGCCAAAGGATAAATGGACATAAATCTGACATCAGGAACCACAAGACAGAGAAACCAGTAGGAGAACACTTCAATCTCCCAGGACATTCTATACAAGATCTCAAAGCAGCTGTTTTATTACAGAAAAATTTCAGGAACAGACTGGAAAGAGAAGTTGCTAAATTGGAACTCATTACCAAGCTTAAAACCATGGAGCCACCTGGGATGAATAAAGACATTGGATTCTTATCTCATTATGCATGATCAAGCTTTCTTTAGCGCCTCAGCCTTTGCTTCCCCCCCCCAGGACCAATTGCAGTCATCAGCAGTTGTTAACAGCCATCTACAGGTTTACCACTCCCACCAGCCCATCACCCATTCCCATCACCCCCACCCCTACCCTCTGAATATACATAAGGGTCTGGTGGATTCTGTTTCAGTGTATCTGACTAAGTGTGCATGCACACGAAAGCTCATACCAAAATAAAAACTTAGAACTTTAAGGTGCTACTGAAGGAATTTTTTTATTTTGTATAAACACAAAATTAACCAGTCTAGTGCTAAGTATGCTCATCTAGTTAGTGTAAATTACTTAACTAGTTTTTACATACGGAAGTCTATTGTACATTGAAAGATGAGTTACTGATGGAACAAAGATGCTTACCTGACTGAAATTATGTACATGCTCTTTCAGTTTTTCAAACTTTATTTACATATACTTTTCAAGTTTATACATTTCACTAGTTTTATACATTTCAATAATTTCACAATCATTTTAACATTTCAAAACTTGACTTCCTTTCTCCTCTTTCTGAGGTTCCTTAAATTTATTTTTAATATTTTCTGTATATCCAAATTAACTTAATTTGCTCATTTATTCATCTACTTTAAATATATAGTTTTATGAAACTGCAGGTTATCACAATAATCCTGCAAATGTTCTTATCTGTTTACGATTTGTCTGTAAATATTCAATAAACCATTTCCATTCTTTTATAAAAAGATTGTTATCTTGATTTCTTATTTTTCCAGTAAGTTTTGCCATTTCTGCATATTCCATAAGTTTTTGTATCCATTCTTCCTTTGTTGGGACTTCTGCTTCTTTCCATTTTTGGTCAAGTAGCATACATAAATAAGTTTCTATACATTTTTGGTAGTTCTGTCCCTATAATTCCCAAAAGAAAAGTTTCTGCTTGTTTGTTGTTGTTTTTTACAACGGTTATTTTAAACATCCTTTTCATTTCATTATATATCATTTCATGGGAAATGAAATTATGTACATGCTTACCTGGAAGTAAAAACTACTGAAATCAGTGTAACTTGAGCCCCATTGGCATTATACATTCAAAGCAGTATCATACCATTTTAAACAGGCACATCTCTCCTCAAAGAATTCTGGAAGCCACTGTTTGTTAAGGGTAATGAGAGTTGTTAGGAGACCCCTATACCCCTCACAGAGCTACAGTTTGCAGGGCTGTTTAACGAACAATCCCTCTTCATGGGGGATTTTTGGAACTGCAGCGAAGTAGCAGCCTCGATGTAGTATATACATCCAGAAAACAAATCACCGAAAAACATATTTCTATATGTCCTGCTGCCCAGCTTTGCCTCTCAAAATGGCCAGTATTTCATGCAGCTGCTGAGTAAAGTACAGGGTTGGGAAGAATATTTTGACAGCATCGAATGTGCCAGTGAAAAACTAACAATAATTTATTTTCATCATTATTTTGTTTTCAGCTAGCAAGACAAGCCTAGGAGGGATGTCACACGAAAACAGGTGGCAGGTCTAATTAGGTTGGTTGGCTATATCAGGATGGTTTCAAATGCACCTTTTGTCATATTCTTTCCGCAGTATGTACCACAGTGCCTTAATACAAGGATTAAAATAAAAATAAAAATCAAGAATCAAGCAGTTAGCAGTTTTGTACAGACTAGCTACCTGAAATTGCTACCTGTCATGATCTGCTACATAGACTACAGTCTCTCCCACCTGCCCTCCTCTGGTGTAGACAAGGTATTGTTATAGTTTTGGGGGCCAAAGTCTGTGGGCACAAGTCACCCATAAATCCTGGAATTAGTAGAAGTTAAAATTAATCAAGGTTTGATTAAACAGTGCCAAACATGGAGGCCCTCTCAAGCCAAGCCTGCTTCACACAGCTAGCTGAATGGGAGTTACTGGAAAAACAAAGGCTGATGATGGAAAGTCATTAACCCATCTAAGAAGTCATCAAGAGGGCAGAGATGTGGAAGACAAGGAAGAGTGGAGACCCTCCTCCAATTGTGCATTAGTGGGCAGAGATCAAAGAGGTTTAGAACAGGCATCCCCAAACTGCGGCCCTCCAGATGTTTTGGCCTACAACTCCCATGATCCCTAGCTAACAGGACCAGTGGTCAGGGAAGATGGGAACTGTAGTCCAAAACATCTGGAGGGCCGAAGTTTGGGGATGCCTGGTTTAGAATTTCAGGGTGGGTGACGTAGGGATCGTTTTTTCCACTGGGTTAGCAGTGACTGACAAGAATCATAGAATCAGAATCATAGAATTGTAGAGTTGGAAGGGACCTGGAGGGTCCGCTAGTCCAACCCCCTGCAATGCAGGAATCTCAATGAAAGCATCCATGACAGATGGCCATCCAACCTCTGCTTCAAAACCTCCAAGGCATGAGAGTCCACAACCTCCTGATGGAGTTTGTTCCACTGTCGAACAGCTCTTACTGTCCGAAAGCTCTTCTTGATGTTTAGTCAGAATCTCCTTTCTGGTCATTTGAAGCTATTGGTTCAACTCCTACCCTCTGGAGCAGTGGGAAACAAGCTTGCTCCATAGAGCAGAGCACCATGTGGGCTGGCTATGTGACAAGCTGTAACAAAGAAACACACAACTTGGCCTTTTGCTGTCTTCAAAGCGGTGCCAAACAGCTGCAAATTGTCCCCTGCAACGTTTGGTGGTAGAAACCCCACATTTCACAATAGGCCATAAAACCAGCCCTTGGCACCCTAACACAATTTCGCCAATTTCGCACAACTTTGCCCAAAACCTGATACCGGCCAATTCACTCGAAAGTGCTGCCGAACAGCTGTAAGCTTGCCCATGCAACGTTTGGCAGGGAAACCCCCCACATTTAACGGCACCTCACAAAGTGAGCTTTTAGCGCCCTATCCCGTGGGTCACAGTTTCACCAAAAACCTGACCTTGTCCGATTCACAGCAAAGCCCTGCTATACACAAGCAAAAGGCCCCCTGCAACGTTTGCTGGTGAAAACCCCATATTTCATGGGGCCCCACAAAACGAACCCTTGGCGTCCTATCCTGCGGGGTCATGGTTTCGCCAAAACCTAATAAATAGGTTTTAATAAATATTCTCATCTGGTGCACCCCAGGACGCTTTCTGATCCTCACTTCTCTTCCTACTCTCTGCCATTGTCTGTTGGATAATCTAAAAAGGTTAGTCTAGAAAATATTGTTGCATGCCACCCAAATCTCCAAGTGGTGCGTGCGATTTCAGGGGTTCCTGGCACTTACCCAAGGGCTGTGTTTCCTTTTGGAAACAACCTGAGCCTGAAATGCGGGGGTTCGTGGCATTAACCCAACATAAAATTTTCTTGTTTCTCCCATTCCCACAGCCTTGGATTCAAGCAGACATCTGGCATGGCTTTCTCTCCAGTGGCGGACCTTGGGGTCTCAAATTTCTGTGGCATCCTGTGCGATGCCTCTCACCTTCCAACCTACATCATAGTTGTTCTGCCCCCTGCAGTGCTCCTAAGGTTTGCACCCAGTGTGACCGAACCCGTTGTGCTTTCCTAAATCTGCCTCTGTCCCCTACTTTTGGGGCAGGGCTTTTTCAATCATGAAGTCTGCACTGTGGAATGCATTCCCCAGGGAAATGTTCCTTGCCCCATCTTCAGAGTTGTTCCACCATTATTCTGGGGCTTTTTAGGGAAACATTTGTGGGATGATGCCTCCTTTCGTGGGATGTTTGACTCCTTCCAAACACTCTGAACTCTGGCTTTATCTGTTGCGGGAGGAGGCCCCAGCCGTTTGCTGCCTTGCACTGAACCCCTTAATCCCCCTTAATGGCCCTTCACCCAGGCTATCACCTCAACAGGAGGATAGCCTGGCTATTCCAAGAATTAAAAATCTTGATTAAATTCTAACACTTGCTGGATCCAGGATTAGAGAGCTCTGGCACCCAGCTTAACATCCCACACTCATAATACCATGCTTGGCTTTGCCTAGAGAATCATTGCTGCTCCTCTCCAATCCATGCTCCCCACTTGATGCATGTCAGTTAAAGATTTACTTTCCTTTCCTGGGGGACTATCAGTCTAGGATTAGTGAGCAATTACTGTTTATTTTCCTTTTGATGCATCTTCTGCTTCCTCTCCCTCACTTTCTCTGGACTTCTGCAATAAAAGACTTGCATTAAACCTACGGACTTGATTAAGCATTTTGCTAACTGAGGATCAGCCTAACCCACTTGCTTAACTTTCAATCTGTGCTCCAAGGTTTCACGAGGAAAAGGGGAGTCTTCTAAGAGGCCTGTCTCTTCTCGGGGAATACATTCAGATTATACGTATTCAGATTTTGGAAATTCTATGAAGAATGTGGCTTCCCACCTGTCCTACCTTGCAAGTAAAGTGTGAGCAAGTGAGCATTTTGTTACAGTCTACCAGGTCCTCTGCTCCCCCCCCCAATAATACGTACCTCATTTCTGCGAAGCTACAACTTTCCCCTTGCTTCAATGAAGAGAGACAGTTCTAACCTCCTTTCTGCGACGGATGGAGGTTTCTTGGCATTTTGCTTAGAGACAATTTACACCCTTGTCACACAAGATGAACTAAGATTTATAAGACAATACCGAGCAGATCTGAACGTCGTATCCCCTGTAATGAAAACAAAAACTCATCGGCATGGGAAGGTTCTTTTCCAATGAAAATAAGCAATTCTGAAGAGGGGGTGGTAAGCGACTGCTAAAATTGTATGTCAATGGCTGACCTGTACACAGGGCGTATAGAAAAGGTGGACTTTGATCTCCTCTTGTGCACCTTTCCTTTTGATACTAAAACAGAGAGAGAGAGAGAGAGAGAGAGAGAGAGAGAGAGAGAGAGAGAATCCAAATGCCAAATGCGGTAAGCAAAAAGAGGTCATCAACTCAAACAATTAAAAAGAGAAGTCCGTAGAAGAAATTGTTTTCAAAGAAGAGCACTAATTTCATGCAAATTTCCATGCATAGAGGACCCAGCAGTGCTTCAACAGTAAAAACCATGTCAGAATGAGAGGCTCTTGACATTTTTTCAATGGTCAGCTAATGGAGTTTTTGATGGAATATGTATTAGTAACCAGGCCTAAAGCAAGCCTTGAACTTGATGACCTGAAGGACGGTAGACAGGAATTTAATCTATGCTCAAACCATTTAACTCTGGCCATGGAGGAGAAGTTCAGGGACACGGCCACGCTACCCATGGAAGCCTACATGGGCTCTGCACACACCAGAGTGTTAATGCATACAGTATATGGGATGCACAGATCTGATTTTTCCATGTGTGCTTTTGTCCGCATTCATTTGCACGTAGGTGGTGCTTTTTTCTAGAAAAAGTGGTGCTGGAATTCACAATGAACACCTCCCTTGTTCTCTTATAATGGCAATGGTGCCCACCTGAGAGGTATCGGAACTGAGTGCTGGTGACTTCCGGCCGAAAAAAAAAGGCCTATTGTTCAACATCCAAAAAAATTCCAAATAATAATAATGTACTACAGTGGAACCTCAGTTTTTGAATGTAATCCGTTCCGGCAGACTGTCCGAGTTCCGAAACATTCAAAAACCGAAGACTCAATACAGAAGCCTCAAAATGGAAAAATTAATATGAAAAACTCAATACAGAAGCTGCCTCGGGAGTTCTGAAAACTGAGGTTCCACTGTATTCCACTGTATTTATTTTTCCTGATTTGAACTATAAAATGGTGATTTCCTTGAGTCAAGAGAGTACCCCTAAACATTGTTAAAAGAAAAAAAAAAGCACTGGATAGATGCCAAACACTCCTACTTTGTGACATATGTGTCAATGATGCTGTTGAAAAATGTGTTATGGGAAATGGGGAGAGGTCTTAAAAGTTCACACAACCCCATGCTCGAGGTTCCTACACTTTGTGTGTTTGAACCTTGTTGCAACAAATAAGGATCAGGTCTACTCATCACTGTTTTGCTTCTTTAACTTGGCTGGGGACTCCTTCTTTTGTTGACTAGAGAGACCCACGGGGAGTGGCACCCCGATGAGCTGGGCAGCGGTGTAAATCCGCACCCTGGGATTTTTCTTATCGATTGCATTAAAAGCATCCTTTCTGGGTCTGAGATGATGACTAGCAAATGTGTGGGATAATGTGGGATAACCTGGAGCCCTTATGGTGGATGAGCCAGTCATATTGCTTGTTTAGCCTGGCTGGCTGAGCCACATAGGTGAGACATTATCTAAATCTTACTAGACCTCACCCCTCTCAGGAGTAATAAAGATCCTATGTCATATGGCGTGTTGATCTCCCTATTCTCATGATGGCTGGGAGCTCCTGGTTATAATAAGGGGATAAGAAGAGTTTGCTGAATCAGGCCAGTGGCCTGTCTAGCCAAGCTTTTTGTTTTCACAGCGGCCAAACAGAAGTAAGTGGGAAGCTTGCAAGTAAGGTTAAAAAAAAAAGGTAAAGGACCCCTGGATAGTTAAGTCCAGTCAAAGGTGACTATGGGGTTGCGGTGCTCATCTCGCTTCAGGTTGAGGGAACTGGCGTTTGTCCACAAGCAGCTTTACAGGTCATGACTAAACCACTTCTGGCACAATAGGACACCATGATGGAAACCAGAGAGCATGGAAACGGCGTTTACCTTCCCGCCAGAGCAGTACCTATTTATCTACATGCACTGGCGTGCTTTCAAACCACTAGGTTGGCAGGAGCTGGGACAGAGCAATGGGAGCTCACCCCGTCGTGGGGATTCGAACCACCGACCTTCTGATCAGCAAGCTCAAGAGACTCAATGGTTTAGACCACAGTGCCACCCTCTATCCAGTTTCCTTACCTTTACCTGCAAGTAGGACCTGAGCCCAACAGCACTCTGCCCACATGTGATTCTGAGCAACTAGTATTCAGAGACAGCGGTGTTGTGGGTGTGCTTAGTTATATTTTCTTTTCAGAAAAGAAAATGACCATCATGCCATCCAAAAAATAAAGGGCATCCTTCACACAAGAATACTATCCAGCTTTTCCCTTGTTTTGCTGTTTTTGCTTTTTCCAACTGCAGAGCTTTGTGTTCAATAAAACTGTGCTTAGGTAGTTGTTTATATTCCATTATTGCAGCTATAAAACATCTGCTTGACGTGAAGTCTTAACGCTATTCCCATAAGCTTAGTATGGCCAGAACTGGCTAACTTTATCTTATGAATAACATTAATTAAAATAATAAAGCATGATTGTTAATGCGATGCAGTCTTTTCATTTAAAATATTATAATTCAAAAGTATAAATGTGATCATAGTCAGGCCAGCATAATTCATGTAAACCTGCTGTGAAAATGTTATTCCAAGCTAGCTGCTGCTTATAGCATATAACAACCACTACCTAATGCATGGCACTTTGATGATTTCCACAAACGATAGATGATGCTTTTTAAAGGTTATATTCCAAACCATAATATATGCTACTGTGCTTGATGGATTAAAACAGCATGCCTTCCATTTGTGATATCTTTTAAAATAGCTGGAAACGAGTTTTGAAGTATGCTTAATGTTCACTTCTGACATGAGTGAAAGATGCTCTTCATAATGTCACTATGATTTGTCAAAGAGGTGTAGTAGACAGTAAAATTACAACTACAAAAAGGCACTGGTAACCATGATTCTTTCAAATGTGTCTATTTTCAGCCTACCCTACACACACTCTCTACCCCAAAAACCCCCACCAAAACATACCACCCCAACAACAACAACAACTGAATCACAAATCTTTGTCACAGTGATAATCAGGATTAACTACATCACATTTGTTTTATTCGTGTTTAGAGTAGCATCTGCTTTGGTTATGAGCAAAGCTTTAAATCATTGCAAAGCAAACATGAAGAGCATTTTTTTAATATTGTTGTGAGCTTCGGGGGGGGGGGCAGGGCTGCATGCTACCTAAATCTCTTGTAGTTCTTTAGGTTCTGGATCTAGCAAGGGTTAAACTGTAATGGAAGATTCAGTTGTTGAAGGAGTTCGTCAATGATACACTGGGCATTAGATATTGGTCATAAAACAGATAAGGAAGCATGGGAATGATTGTGGAAGATGGATATAAAATTTACAGCATGTTAGGGATTAAGAGAAAATTATATGAAAATGATATATTGTTGGCATCTAACTCCACCCCCATCGTTCAGCCTGGACACTGAGGTCCAGCTCTAAGGACCTTCTGGTGGTTCCCTCACTGCGAGAAGTGAGGTTACAGGGAACAAGGCAGAGGGCCTTCTTGGTAGTGGCACCTGCCCTGTGGAACTCCCTCCCATCAGATGTCAAGGAAATAAGCAACTATCTGACATTTAGAAGACATCTGAAGGCAGCTCTGGTTAGGGAAGTTTTTAATGTTTGATGTCTTATCATGTTTTTAATATTCTGTTGAGGCCACCCAGAGTGGCTAGGGAAACATTATTATTATTATTATTATTATTATTATTATTATTATTATTATTAAAATGTGTCCACTTGGTGGTGGGCAGCCCTCCTCCTCCTCCTCCTCCTCCTCCTCCTCCTCCTCCTCCTCCTCCTCCTCCTCCTCCTCTCCCTTCTAACTATTCTAAATCCTGTCTTTCATGTTCTGAAAAGTTGAGAAATAGGAAGGAAATGTGTGAGACATTACTTTGATACTTATTTGCACTGGAATATTATTTGTTACATTGTGTAACATTGTGTTACATTGCCTTCACTTAAGGCACTTGGAGTAATGTTTTCCATTTGGAATGACCCAATTTAATAAATTTGGGGGAATGAGAAAAAGCTATGCAAGGCTATCTAGTAAGCTTTATGGCGGAACGGGAATTTGAACTTTTGGGGTTGTATCCAAAGTTAGTCGTACTGAGAGTAAACCCAGAGAAATTAATGGACATGAGAAACTTTCAGTGGGCCTACTTTGAGTAGGACTTAGCTGGCTATAGCTCAATGTTTTCTGTGTATAAGTTTAATACGGAAGTATTAAAATAAAATAAAATAATAAAAGGGCAGGTGCAGTCAGATTCCTGGTGCTGTTCAGAGTGCTTCTCTCAGAGCACTGATCCTGCCTCTCACCAGTGACCCCAGAGAAGCCGGCTGAGGCTCCAGCAGAAGGAGGAGCTCCGCAAAGAGCATTTTGCCCAGAAGCCTCTCAAGCCTTATAAAGCTTGTGTCTCTTTGTTACGTTTTGTCTTTATGAATATGGACTTGATTAAGGTATTTAGTTGGGTTTTCCTTCTAAAAGGTTAGCCAATGAAAGAAGGACTCCCAAGAAAACAGGAGCACCCAGGTCTGCAGAAATCTGGTGAATGAGAGCCTAATCCTGCTTGTCTGTTTATAAAGTTCTAGCTGTGGCCGTGATATATTGGTCTGACCTTTGCACTGAGCATTTCTGAGCTTTCAAAACTTCTCTGCCTTTCACTTCCTGCGGCTATTTATTTATTAGTTACATTCCTCCTGCTCCATCTCCCTGCCCTTCCTCTCTAAGGACACACCTACAGATGCTGCTATGGGCTTGGAGTGCCGCAGGTGATTTTCTGCTGAAGCAAAAGCTGCGTGCATGATGGGAAAGATGTCAAATTCAACTTGTTTTCACTTTGCTACTTTATTTGTTTGCTTTGTTGACAGAAATAGTCACAATTAGCCTAAGCGCACGTCAGAAATGCTTATGGCCGATGCCATATTTTGGTGTGTGCATTTCTGCCATTTGTTGCATACGAAAGTACCCAGAAAAAATTCAGACCAAAAGGAAGGGAATTTGCTGAATGCTTTTCCAAATAGGAAATGCCATCCATGGGAAACAGAAGAGGAATACCTCAATTTTGGAAACAGAAGGGGGTTGTGTGATTTGCTAAAAGAGAGTTTCAAAATAAAAATAAATAAAGGAGGCTTAGAATAGGGAGGTAGGGTCATGGAAGGGCATTCCAAATTCAGCTAGTCTTCTGAGAAATGTCTTCAGCTGTAACCCTGTCCAAATTTATATATGATGCATCTCATTCATTTCAGTGGGACTTCCCCACACACCTGTGAGTAGGGAGAATGTGATCCCCCCCCCTTTGGCATTCACAATAGAAAGAGCAGATCAGGCTGGCTAAGGGAACAAGAGGAATTGGAGGAACACTTCGATTAGACTAGGAGAAGACAGTTCTACCTAAAGCGTTGCACAAAATAGGAAATGAGGAATGGAGAAATGGCAAGGGGGGAGGGAGGCATCATTGAATAGAGGCAGAAAATAGACCAAGGCGTATGCAAGCGAGAGAGATTGATGGTGAGATGAAAAGAGGGAGGAAGACAGAGGAAGAGCCAGGTGGGTGTGAAAGTTGGGTCAAGGTGAATTGAATCTGAAACAGGTCAGTGAATCAAACTTCATCTAAATGTTCTCATTTTGAGCACCCTCAGACTTGTATTATCAGTGGGTGTAAGAGCCCAGAAATGAATTAGAAACAGCTCCTTCAGGTATTAAATCGAAGTCCAAAGGTCACTGCACTGTGATAACATCTATGAATTTTATCTGTCTGCATAATTAAAGCAGCACTGAATGAAAAGCTAACACTGAAACATGGCCTATATTAAAATACTGTTTGAGTACTTTTTCTGTGCAGAGAAGTTAGAATGTCCCAAAGTTCCTATGAAGTTGAGACTTGACTCCAGAATCTTATCTATAAATTTATATTATGGCTTCTGAGGCAGTAAACAGTTATGGATTTTTTTATATATTTTGGCTCAGGGTTTGTTCACAATACGAACATTATAGGACTACAAAACCCATAATCCCTGACTACTGGCCATGACATCTGATGAGAGTTGAACAACATCTGAAAGGTCACACGTTAGTTACTCCTGTCTTACTAGTAAACTTCTTTCCCACGTATTCTGTTATTGTCCCTTTAACAAACAAACAAACAAACATATCACATCAAGGAAACCTGGATAATGGGAGAAATTCAACATAGTGCTAAGCAGATCATTCTGTCGGCAGAAGCATTTTTGCTTGCCTAATAATGGAATTTTCTCTGTCCACCCCCCACCAAAAACATGTTCTGGGAGGTTTTCCCAACCTCCCTGAGCCAATATGGGGAGGTTATAGGGGTGCATGGGAGGGGGAGTAAAGGGGAAAGCCCAATTGCATTAGAAGTTTAAAGATCTGCTACATCTGAACATATAAACAGCAACTTTGTTTGGAAACTTATCCAGACATTGTAATGGCATAAATCAATCTGTATGCGTACATTAAGAAGAAAATATTGGTGTTTATTATATTGCAAATGTGAGCTGATATTTCTTGTCTCTATTCCTTTTCTCCATTTTGTGCTATATTCCCTCATTTGTTTCTTTTCCTTAATAAATTTGCAATAAAAATGGATTAGAGAAAGACTACCAGTTTAGTCAAGGGTCCCTTTACCTTTACCAGTTTAAAAATTATGAAAATGGCAGCACCTCTCTTCATTTTAGTGATACAATGGTACCTCTGGTTATGGATTTAATTCGTTTTGGGGTTCCATGCGCACCCCCCAAAAATCCGAAACTAGAGGCACCGCCTCTGCGCATGCGTGACCGGCGAAACCAGGAAGTATACACTTCCGGCTTTGCCACGGCTGTAACCCGAAAATTCCGTAACCTGGAGGTTACGGAACATGAGGTACCACTGTACTGGATTGGACCCCTATCAGCTTGGCTCATGTTTCAACAAAGCAGTAATCCTGAAATTTGATCATAACTAAGTGGTGCATACATCGAGCTCCCTCTCAAAAATGAGCATTTTTTTAAAATTCCAAATCATAGAAGAGGCCACAGAAGTCCACCACCCTAATAACAGCCACTGATGTACGCATGCAGTTTTCTTGAAGGCAAAAGCTGCTCTGTTTCCTTTAATGGATAAAGCTGATGGAGATGTGGGTACATAATGTATGCCTTGAATTCTAAAGGGGGAACCATGGTTGAGGCTGTGCTGTTGATGGGCATATCAGCTGATAGAGATGGGTTTTTCCTACAATGCCCAGCAGAGCCTTTGAAAACAGTTTTTTTTAAAAAAATTGTATCTTAGGATATTTTGCTTTGCCTGGGCAAGTGCAATATGTGACTCATGAGAGCAGCAAAATAACCAGACTGTACAACGGTGATGGGATAAAATCAGGCCAAATCTTTATTGACAGCAGCAGGCAGGGCAAGGGTTGGCATGGCATTGGGTCCCAGGATCAGTTCAACATCCCACAAGCCCCATGTTGATGGAATGGATCTGCTGGGTTTGGATCACTCGGAACCTGTATGACAGGAGTCGGCCAGTGTTAAATCTTGCCATGGTGCAAGCCAAGCAAGCAAGGTCTCACTGGGGGACCAGGGTGCAGATTCCAACCAGGCAGATACTGAACCCACAGCTGGGTTTGCCATGGTCAAGCCTCTCCACAGACCCCTTATACTATGCTGATCCTGACCAAGGCCATTTCCACCCTCATACAAACAATGTTCTTCCACCTAACAAAGAGAAGCCATAATTTTGATGAGGGAATGATGAAAAAACCCACAACCAAATGCCAACATACCGTAGCTGCCAAGTCTCCCATATTCCCCGGGAAACCCCCGTTTTTCCGGCTGTCCCCAGCCGAAAAAACAGATTTTTTTGTTTCCCCCCGGTTTATTCTGGCGCGATGGCCATTTTGGAACTGGTCGGAGCATGCTCAGAAGCGACTTTTGATGCTGCTTTGCCCAGTTCCAAAATGGCCACCGTGCGACTTCTGGTGCGGCGGCCATTTTGGAACAGGGCAGAGCAGCATCAAAAGTAGCTTCTGAGCATGCTCCACCCAGTTCCAAAATGGCGGCAGCGCTACTTCCAGTCTGCTACTTCCGGTCCAGTCTCTTATTTCTCAGGCCGAAACTTGGCAGCTATGAATACCAATCAGGTTGAGAGAGAGAAATTTCTTTCCTGCCCTGTCACCCAGGGACTCAAAATTGCTTAGTGAAGGGCTCTAAGGGCGGGTGGGCGGGAAGCAAAATGGCTGTGAGCTCCACAGGAAACAACCTTATACTGTATAGGCTTTCCTCTTCCCACTTCAGCAAAGGCTCGTGGGACAGCTTTTTCCCATAAGCCCATCAGACAGAGAAGATACTGGGCAAAACCTTGCCCAGTATTTTGCTGCAATCTACGGGACACGGCTGTGCCGGGTAAAGGTTTCCCATGATTATTGGGCACAGAACAGGACTTATTAATAATTGTGATTGAATTAGGTTCACTTACATCACTCTCAAGGTGCTTCTGATTATATCCATTCATTTATTAGCTTTATATATCTGGCCTTTTCCTCCAGTGAGCTCAAGACAAAAGGCATAGTTTTTCTCTTTCACATTTTATCAACCCTGTGAGTCAGGTTAGGCTGAACGATTGTGAGTGACCCAAGAGCGAGCTTTGTGGTAGAATGGGGATTTCAACCTGAGGCTCTTCAGTCCTGACCTTCTTGCTTAAGACAAATTAGAGTTTGTGATTTGGGGAGCATTCTGTTTTTCTTACTTTTATCTTCTTTTTCTTTTCTTTTTTAAAATTGGAAACTGTTCCTTTTGGTAAACCAAATGGAGAAATCTCCATTTACAGGGCTTCTGGTTCAGAAATCTAATAATGTTAAAATCGTGGTTTTTATGTGATTTTGTGTGCTGCCTTTCTTTTTCCAGCCCTGCCATTTGAACTGTGCTTAGCAAATCCACGGATTGCTTTTCTTTTGCACCTCAGATGTGCCCATAAAGTCCGACAATTACAATGCACTTACATTATTATTATTATTATTATAGTATGTATGAAGGCTCTTGAAGCATATTTCCTCATCGCAATCTCAAAATGTCTGGTTCAGCATTTTCTAATTCAATGATAAGAAAAATACAACTGTAATAAATTTTTTGATGCTATTGGCTGTGAACATTTTCTCTCTCTTCTGCAACAGCTGCTGCTGAGGCACTGAAACATTAGTCAAAATATCAAGAGTTGCTGGCAGATATTTATGGATTTTTTTTTCTATTGCCCAGGTGGGTTGTATTTCCTGCTCCCACTATGAAATATCTGCAGTTTGCATATATTCCCTGAATATCGAACAAGACAACCAGTTTCTGCCCCCAATCCCACCACAGTTTGATGACGTTACACTATTGTTTGGAATATGGAAGGAGCTGTTGAGGCACCTCAAAATGCATACAAGGAATCATTTTTTCCTTACAGAAAAAACCTAGGCTGAATGTCAGTCTTTTACTGATTGCCCTTTACATCAATTTGTATTTCTGCTTCAACAGGCTTGCTCGGAAAACTGAACTCAACACCTCCACAAAATCCATTTTCTACCTTTACATCTGAATCACAACCTGATTTTCCACATTTAGTTATAGAGAAGAGAGGGCTCCCATTTTACTTACTTCCCCTACTCGGCTATGACTCAAATATTAAACCAAAGGCACAATCTTGGCCTCTCTCCTGGGGCCTCTTGGATTGTTGTGGTTGTGCTTTTTATAAGTACGCCGTGTTTATGGGAATTGCAAAGCTATAAAACACAATGAGGCAACCATATCTGCAAGGTCTAAATAGCACATAAAAGCTTATTGTTTGGGATTCATAGGTTCCCACTGTGTTGTCACCAATGGGGAGAAAATATTTTCCCTTCCTTCCATGATTTATGAAAGTTTGTGGATGACTAGACCTGTTTCTTAGGGTGCTTAGACGGATGAAAAAGTATTTATGGAACGGTACTGTGGCAATCTTGTACTCACTACCTGTGACAAAGGAAAAGCAAGGTAATTTGTGTAATGCTGCAAATAATCCAATCTCGCAATTCAACTGAAAAGCTGAACAAGTTTCCAAGAACAACTCAAGACATCTATGCCAAGGAACTTTCACAGCTTGCACCTTTGTAAAAGGGAATTAAGGTTGAAGAGCAGAAAAGAGACCGATGATAACGCAAAACAAATAGAAAGCAAGAAAATGCAAGGGAGGGAGGAAATTAGTTTTACCAATTTTCTTCCCCATAAATGTCCAGAAAAATGTTTTCTGGAATGTGTCCCTTCTGTCCAAGTAAATAGTACATTCATTTATTCATTTGCCACTAACTCAGGCATTCCCTCTAAAGAGGCTTCAGTTTAGGGCTACTCTCAGCCTACATTTATTCAGAAGTAGCATTTCTTTTTCCAAATTATTTTTTTACTGTGAGAGCTGTCCTGACAAACCAGAGGAATCTGTGAGGGTCCCTGCCAGTTAGGTCCCATTGCCGCAACTATCACAACCTCCATTGCTAAGCTGGCAATTGGAGGCAAGGGCATTTAGGATGGGATATCAGATCCAAACTCCAACTCATAGAGGGCCTAGATCCCTTCTTCATCATGGGCTGGAATCGGAGAAGAGTATCTGTCTGTTCTGCACTTTCTCTGTAGCTAAGGTGAGAATGATTCTTTTTTAAAGAAATGAGAAGCCTCCCTTGATTCCTGTTTTCTGCTGTCTTGTCTGGAACGTCTTGTTGTCTTGATATTAAATGCAGTATAACAAGAGTAGTCAATGTGGTACCTCCCTAGATGTTAGACTACAGCTCCCACCATCCCTGACGGCTGACTGGGACTGATGAGAGTAGTGGTCCAACATTTGGAGGACACAACATTGGCTGCCCATGAAGTACCAGATGTTGGTGGGGACCCTTGAAGTTAAGCAAAAGGAAACCAAAAGGAAAGTTTCCTTTATTACTTCTTTAGCCTTATATGATCCATGCTGACTGGATAATTTGTCAGGAAAGAATTGGACATTTCTGCTGAATATAGAGTTCACGCCAGCATATAATCAAATTTGATTCTTGCTACAGAGTTCTTGCTATCTTTACTGCTCTTTCCAAGCAGTTACGCACCGATTGAAGCTACTCCCTTAACCTTGCGTCTTGGTGGATTTGTATTGATAAGCATTCTTGAATTCCTGAAGCTGAGAGGAGTTCAGGGGCAGTGTTACAGAGTTTAGTTTACTTTGGATGAGAGGGCACAGGAGAACTATGGTGCATGTAATATCTGCTTATTTACAAGCATGTAAGCATTCCCTCTGTTGCAAATAGCAGGTTTCCGCACAACACAACTGCTAAACCTGCTACAGGTTATTCAAGTGCATATTCATGTCAGTCAAATTCAGCCATAAGTTTTCTTTTTTAGGGTCTCAAAAATATAAATTAAATGTTAAAAATTTACAAGGCAAACACATATATAAGTATGTAAGCCACATGTATGAAATAGTACAGGAGAACAATCCTGAAACCATTTTGACTCTCCCAAATGGACTTCAACAGTTTCTCTGCAAGGAGGAAGGAAATGGGAAATCTCTCCATTGTCTCTGTGCTCCCAAATCCTGCTTTAAGGGATACATTTGGGTATGAATAGGGTGAGCCTGTGACCTGGACTCAGGAATTAAGTATTTGCGTGCCAAGGCCCCAGACCAGCCCCCTTATTAAATTAATTCACACAGACACGGAATTTTAGTTTAAGGTTGTTGGACAAAATTTTGGCCATAACTTTATTGAACTATTGAATTACAGGAGTGGTATTGGCGAAGGCTATATCCGACTCCTGCTCCCTTTGGAGGTAGTCAAGTAAGGTAAACCACCCAAGAGGGAGCCACATCAGGGGACCCCATCTGCAGCTCTCCTTGATGTTCCCAGAGGCCTGGCATAGCCCTAGCCCCTCAAGCGGACTTCGGACAGGATGCAGGCCCTGGATTCCTATAACGGAATACCCCATATCAAATGGAGGGGCAGGCGATGGCTAACCTCCCCGCCCCCCCCCAAAATGAATGAGCCAATGCCTAACCACCACACAAGCCAAATGCTCGCCGCCAATACCCTCACCCCTGCAATCAATGTGTCAAACCTTTGTAGATTGCTTCGAGCCACAAGTCATTACCACCATCCGATAAGTGTACGCCAGCCGCCCGAAAAAGGGCCTCATTACTAAAAACAATATCTGGGTGCGGAATCAGCCTGCCACCCAAGGCCAAAACCTTCCTTGCTGCAACACGATCCATGCTACTTTGTCAGTAGCAGCTGGGTGCTCACTCCCATGCCAGGCACATCTCTTTTTTTAAATAATAATAACAATAATTTTTATTAAATTTTCCAATTAAACAACATCAAATCACATTGAAATTATTCCTAATTACACTTTATCCAAATTAATTATACAATTCTAATTAAAAGAAGTATTCCAATTATGCCTAATTATATTGAATTTTTCCGACTCCCCATGCCTCAGATTCCAGAGCTTCCTGCTAATCACTACTGCCATTTGCTTTTAATAATTTCTCCCTTGTTATTCAGCCTCTGATGTAAACCTTCACATCTTGTCCCCAAATAATACAGTCCTTTGCTAACAGTCTTTGTTGACATCCTTCCATCTTCTCCAAGCCTCTGAGTTGTGTTGCCAGCCAGATTTTACCAAAATGTTTTCTGTCGCTGCGTGTTGTGTCTTTAGTCTCCCTCTGATCGCTGGTCATCCGAATCCAACAAAGCACACAAATTACAAATCATGTCCAAATTTCTACTCCATAGCTCCTACGAAGACAGATTTACAGATTTCCCAGCAAGGAAATAGCCAGGTCAAATCTTATCACTCTTCTAAAAACAAACAATGGATTCTTCCTCGCCTCTAGCTGCTCTCCGCTCCGCACGCCAGGCACATCTCAAAAGGAGCTGTGACCAAAAGATGGTCATGGCTGGAAGGACCGTCGGTAGATCTTCCAAGTCCCTGACCATGTGCTTTCGCAAGTCCAAGCTTGTATAAATCGATAAATCATTTTCACCCAGCTGCAAAACCAAGGCTGAAGGTGGCCCCCACTGAGCAGTCCTGGCCCTCACAAGAGGCAAAAGTTTGTTCCAGCGCATCCCACACCTGGACAGCCAGGAAACTCTCACATGATTAGGAAGAAGAAGGTGATGACCAACACCAGATTCCATTGCATGCACGCCGGCCCAATGCACAATACTGTGACCCACGATGCTAATGTGCAAGTCTGGCAACGCTAAAAGAAAAACAAAATAAATTAGGAAAAGCACAAGAAACTAACTGATTTTCCTAACGTAGCCCAAAGCAGGTGCTCAGCACGCACCGTGCTGCCGCCCTGGGAATGGACCAGAGTGGAAACCATAGTAGCCCTGCCCCCTGAGCCACTGCGGATTGGCCCAAAATCAAGCAAGGCCTGGCAGGAACCCAGTGAGCACTGCAGCAGCCAAGGAAAGGGACCAACGGCCAAAACAATCATGGTATGGCTTCGTGGGGTCACGAAGAGTCGGACACGACTAAACGACTAAACAACAACAACAACATGGCTTCGTGGGGAGGAAGGAGCCACCTTGCTGAGTCGCAAGTGCTACCCAATCTTGGACCAGGAAAGCGGCCATTACTTTCCTAATGCTACAACCTTCTATCCCCTGTTCTTGCAAAATAATAATAATAATAATAATAATAATAATAATAATAATAATAATTGGTTGATAACCTCATACTACTTTTTTTCTTCAACTACCACCTGTGCTGCATAAAATGGCTCTGTAAAACCTCTGGGTAGGTGGAAGTCATCCTCCTCTTCAAATGGATCAAAAGTGAGATCTTTACTAAACTTTCAGAATACCCCTGACTATCCAGCTTAATTACTCCTCCCTTGTTATCTTGACCTCTCTCATCTGCACATTGCACTTCTCCTTTTGCTTCTTTCAGATTCTGCCAACTCTGCATGGCCTTTCACAATTCAGTTCACAGTTCAGCTTGCCAGCTCTCCAGTGCAGACAAACGGTTACATATTTCACACATCTCTACATTTTTGTACAAGCATAGGCATACCGTAATTGCTTCATACCGATTCAAAGTAAAAGTTTTCCTCGTGTCAAGTTAGCTCTGCTCTGTGCCTCTGTGTTTAGCATCACTATAAATTACCTGAATGAAGGAATAGAGAGGGTGTTTATCAAATTTGCAAATGACAACAAACAGAATTCAAGATTATCTTGACAGGATAGGGAACGGGGCTGAAGCTAATAAAATGAATTCAGCAGAGACTAAGGTAAGTTCTCTCCTTAGGTAAGAAAACAGATACATAAATCTAAGATGTGATGCACCTGGCTTGACAGCTGTGCATGTGAAAAGGATCTAGACCACAAAGTAAACACGAGTCAGTAGTACCATGCAATGACTTAGAAGACTAACACAAGGCTAGTGTCACAGAGGCCGGATGGGACTACTTCAGAGTAACGACTCTACACCGCTCTGCATTTTATCTTTTTATTGATGCTGCGTATTTACAGTGCTAAAGGTGGAGCTATTTACAGAGACACTTCTTCTCAGCTTGAATCAGTACCTCCGAATGGCGTTTGGCGCGTTTTTCGCCAGCATAACAACTTGGGGAGACCCATCCTCTTTCCCCTACGCTTTTTGCGCAATTCCGGAGTTGGGGGGATGGGTCTGCCCCCCTTTCTTCCTCCTTCCTGTCCCACCTGGGACGATGGCTCCTCTACCCTGCTAGAGCCTTGGACCCCACTTCCTGTTTCCCCACTTGAGCTGGAGCTTTCCCTGCTTTCAGCCGCGCTCTGGGCTGGGCTGGAACTCAGGAGGGGAGGGACTTCGCGATAGCCCCTGTCCCTCACATCCACCCCCCTCCCAAGCCCCCCTTCTCCCCTCCCGAGAGGCTGCTCGGGTGTCGGTGACGACTGAAAGCCTAAAAACTCCGTGCTGTCCGAGCCGATTGGTGTGAATACCTCCCCCCAGTCCCGCTGGCTCCCTCCTTCCTCCTGGGAAGACTGAAATCCCAAAAAGTCCGTGGCCTCAGAGCTGGTGGGGGTGAAAATCTGCTGCCAGTCCGCCTCTTCCTCTGACCGGGTGGACCGCGGAGATGCCCATACCTCTTCCTCCGGGTCCTCAAACTCCGCTTCCCATCTCCATGGCGAACTGCTCTCTGCGACCTCCTCCCCTTCTCCCTCCCCCTCCCTTTCCATGTGCCAGGGTTTGGGCCTGTGTGGAAAGAGGGCGTGGAATTCTTCCACCAAGAATTCCTCCCGTATCTGAGTGGCTGGGACCCATTCATTCTGGGATGGCGGGGCATCCTCCCATGCCATGAGGTACTCCAGGCCCCCCACCCCCCTTCGTGAATCAAGGATGGCCGTTGCTTCATTGAGTGGCTCCCTGCCTCCTCTCTCCCCCCTCCCTCGGGGGGCTGTTCGCTGCCGCGGAGCCTGCTACTTTCCCTGTACGGCGACAGCAACGATCTATGAAACACTGGGTGCACCCTCATGTCCTCTGGCAGTGCCAGCCTGAATGCCACCGGGTTGACCTGTTGCGTGACCGTAAAGGGGCCCAGCCGTCTGGGTGCCAGCTTTTTGCACCTCCCTCTGGTGGGAAGGCCCTCCGAGGACAGCCAAACCTTGTCCCCCACCCTGATGACCTCCCCTTGTCGCCTGTGGCGATCTGCCCCCTTCTTGTACGCTTCCTTGGCTCTCTCCAAGTGTTCTCTGAGCTGCTGGTGCACCGTCTCCAGTTCCTCTGCCCAATCCTCTGCCTGTGGGCCCTCCTCCTCCTCCTCCCCCTCCCCCTCCGGGAAAGATCTGAGGTCGCGCCCATAGTTGGCCTTAAAGGGCGACACCCCTGTGGAGACGTGCACTGCATTGTTGTAGGCGAATTCTGCCAGTGGCAGGCGATCCACCCAGTCCGTTTGCCTCTGGCTGACATAGCATCTCAGGTACTGCTGCAGAATGGCGTTGACCCTCTCCGCCTGTCCATTGGTCTGCGGGTGCCGAGCCGTCGACAAGCTGACCTCCACCTGCAGGAGGTTCATGAGCCGCCTCCAGAACCTGGAAACAAATTGGCGACCTCGATCCGAAATTACTCTTAAAGGTAATCCATGCAGTCTGAATACGTGGTCAACAAACAGTTTGGCTGTCTCTTCTGCAGAGACCGCCCTTGCACACGGTATAAAATGGCACATTTTGGACATGAGGTCCACCACCACCAACACTGCGGTCTTGCCCCTGGACGAAGGCAGGTCTGTAATGAAGTCCATGGACACTACTTCCCACGACCTGTGCGGTGTGGCTAATGGCTCCAGCAACCCTGCTGGTGGTGCTCTGACCACCTTTGCTCGCTGGCAGGTGTCACAGCCCCTTACATAGTCCCGAACATCTTCCCGCACCCCTGGCCACCAGAAATGTCTCATGACTAGGTGAGTGGTTTTGTCCCTTCCAAAATGACCCGCCGTCGGGTTGTCGTGCATCTGCTTGAGGACCTTACCTCTGAGCTGGGTGGTGGGCAGGTATAGGGCTCCCCTGTAAAAAAGGAGCCCCCCCCGCGTTCTGCAAAGTCCGTTGCCTGCTCCCTCCCCCCTCGCAGCTCTCTGAAGATGCGGGTGGCAAACTCATCTGCTGCCGTCAGTGCTGTGAGTTCTGCCTCGCTCACCACTGCTGCTCCGCAGGACCATGCTGATGGGGGAAAAATGTGCCGGGGTGCTGGTGGCAACTCCTCCTCCATGTACTCCGGCTTGCGGGAGAGGGCATCCGCCCTGACGTTCTGCTCCCCCGGTATGTAGTGGATGGAGAAGTTGAAGTGCGAGAAGAACTCTGCCCACCGTATCTGCCTCTGGTTGAGCACCCTGGCTGTTCTCCAGAACTCCAGGTTCTTGTGGTCTGTGCACACCTGAATGGGGTGCTTGGCGCCCACCAGGAAATGTCTCCAGTGTTTAAACGCAGCATGGATCGCTAAAAGTTCCTTATCAAACACCGTGTAGTTGCGTTCTGGCTGTGTCAGCTTTATGGAGAAAAAGGCACAGGGTCTCCACTTTCTGTTGGCATCCAGTTGCAACAGGATCGCTCCCAAAGCCCTGTCTGAAGCGTCTGTTTCCACGCGTAGGGGCGCATCCTGCACCACATGAAACAGGTTCTGGTCTGAAGCGAACACCCTCTTGAGGCTTTCGAACGCTGCTTGCGCCTCCCGTGTCCACCTGAACTTCTGCTTGCCTCTCAGGCAGTCAGTGATGGGAGCCGTAACCCGCGAGAAGTTCTTGATGAACTTCCTGTAGAAGTTGGCGAAGCCTAGTAGGCGTTGGGCATCTTTGCGCGTCCTGGGGCTGTGCCATTCCAGGATGGCCTGCACCTTGTCCTTGTCCATCGCTAGCCCCTTGTCTGACAGTTTGTAGCCCAGGAAGTCCACCTCTTTGGTGTGAAACTTACACTTCTCCAGCTTCACATACAGGTGGTGCTCCTTCAGGCGCTGCAACACCTCCCTGACATCCTTTACATGCTGCCCTGGGTCATTGGAGTATATAAGGATGTCATCTAGGAAGACCAAGCAGTTCTTGAAGAGGAGGGACCCCAGGACGTGGTGCATGAAGGCCTGGAAGCATGCTGAGCCCCCTTGCAAACCGAAGGGCATCACCAGATATTCAAAAGAGCCCAGCGGCGTAAACATCGTGGTCTTCCACTCATCGCCTTCCCGGATCCTGATCAAGTTGTACGCCCCCCTCAGGTCGAGCTTGGTGAAGATCTTGCCCCTGCGTGCCGCTGTCAGCAGATCGTCCACTCTGGGCATTGGGAAAGCCACCGGTTCTGTCATGTTGTTCAGGCGTCTAAAATACACCACAAGACGGCGCTGTTGCGTGTCTTTCTTGTCCACCCAGAAGACCGGGCTGCCCCCTGCTGCCTTGCTTTCTCTGATGAACCCCCTCTTGAGGTTCTTGTCTATGAACGCACACAGATCCTCCAGCTCCTGATCTGACATGGAGTACAGCTTGGCTGGGGGTAGCGTGGCCCCCGGCACCAGGTTGATCTGGCAGTCAAACGACCTGTGCGGGGGCAGGTGGTCGGATTCCGCTTCACTGAAGACCTCCTGCAGGTCCCAGTACGGCTTGGGTATCGCCTCACCCCCCTTGACGTGCATGGTGGCCACCGTGGCTATTGGAGGCCCCTCCCCTGGTTGGCGCTGCATGCAATGTTCCAGACAAAAGTCCGATCCAAACGTGATGCATCTCTGGTGCCAACTGATGGAGGGGTCATGGCGCGCCAGCGAGCTCATGCCCAAGACGATGGGGGGGGGGTCTGAGATGGTGGTGACGTTGAATGCCAGTGTCTCTGAGTGCCTTCCCACCGTCATTCTCATGGGGGGGGGTCCTGGTGGGTGATGGCCCCTCCCAGCAACTCCCTGCCGTCAATGGTGGAGACGTGCAGGGGAAAATCCAGCTGCAGAAGTTGGATCTGGTGCGCTTCTGCAAAGTCTCTCGAAAAGAAGTTGGCCGACGCCCCCGAATCGATTAGCGCGAGGACCGTCAGGGGATACCCATTAGGGAGCGTTAGCGTCACTTCTAGAACCACCCCTGCTCTGGGGGGTGGGGGTGGGCTGGCGCTGCTCCTCGCTGTGCGGGTGGGTGGGCTGGGGCTGTTGTCTGCCGATTGCGCCTGGCTGCTGCCCCTTGTCTCCTGCAGCCAGGCTGTCTCGTTTCCCTGCTGTGGTGCTGCGTCAGTGGGGGAGGGCACAACCGTTCCCGCCTTTCCTTGCCATTCCCTGCGATGTCGGCAGTCTCTGACGAGATGCTGAGGGGAGTTGCAGAGAAAGCAATTCCCGCCTCTTCCCTCCTTGCGTCTTGGCGCCGCTGGGGTTTGAAAAGCCCGCGTGCGCGCGCTATCAATTTGCATGGGTTCCTGGTCTTGGCTGGCCCCTGGCATGGCGTGAGATGGCTGATGGGGGAGTGGCTTCTCCTGCGACCGTGGGTACCAAGCCCGCTTTGCGCGCGTTGCTTGCTTGTCGTTCCACCGGGATTCTTATCTCACCCCCACCGCCAGAGCCGCTTTGCTCAGCTGATCCATATTACTGGGCTTTGGACCTCTCGAGAGCTCATCTTTCACATCCTCATTCAACCCCAGGTAGAACGCCGCTTCCATCGGAGGCGAGTGCAGTTCCCACCCCAGTCTGTGCACCAGCATGGTGAATCTTGACCAATATTCGCGAACTGTCATTGTTCTTTGTCGTAAATTATGCAGTTCCTCTTTGGTCTGGTCCATATGGCTATCAGACGCATACATGGTTTTTAAAGCCTCTAAAAATAGCTTGACATTCTTCATGCAAGGATTTTTTGTCGCGATTAACGGTCTAAGCCACTTCCTGGCTGCCCCGGTAAGGTGTTCCACAATAAACGCTACTCTGTGCGCATCATCAGGGAACTCATCATGGTGCAGCTCAAGAGCATACACGATCTCAGTCTCAAAGCCATGATATTCCCTCGGGTCTCCATTGAACTTGCTTACTAGGGTCCCTGCTCTCCTTCCTGGCAGCACTTGGAGTTGGGCTCCCCCTCCTCCCTTGTTTTTCTCTGCATCCAACTTGTTTTGGAGGTCCACCGCTACCGCCCTTAACTGCTGCTCTTTCTCCTGAAGTGCTCTCACCTGTTCAGCAAGGTTGTGCCTGTCCTCTTTGACTTTCTCCGTTTCTTGCTTAGCCGCCTTTAATTCCCCCTGTGCCTGCAACGCCAGTTGCTGCAGGTCCTGCTGGGCTTTCTCCGCGATCTGCCGCCATTTCTCCGCTTCTGGCGCGCTCATCCCAGCAACTCCAAAGTAGCCCAAAAAAAGATTCGGAGGTTGCTGTCACAGAGGCCGGATGGGACTACTTCAGAGTAACGACTCTACACCGCTCTGCATTTTATCTTTTTATTGGTGCTGCGTATTTACAGTGCTAAAGGTGGAGCTATTTACAGAGACACATCTTCTCAGCTTGAATCAGTACCTCCGAATGGCGTTTGGCGCGTTTTTCGTCAGCATAACAACTTGGGGAGACCCATCCTCTTTCCCCTACGCTTTTTGCGCAATTCCGGAGTTGGGGGGATGAGTCTGCCCCCCTTTCTTCCTCCTTCCTGTCCCACCTGGGACGATGGCTCCTCTACCCTGCTAGAGCCTTGGACCCCACTTCCTGTTTCCCCACTTGAGCTGGAGCTTTCCCTGCTTTCAGCCGCGCTCTGGGCTGGGCTGGAACTCAGGAGGGGAGGGACTTCGCGATAGCCCCTGTCCCTCACATCCAGTGTCGAGATTGCAAGATGCAGGTTATCATTCTATTACGTTTTAGTCAGACCTCAATGGTGTCAAGTTCTCTGGTTTCCGTCACGGTGTCCCATTGTGCCAGAAGCCACTGTTAGTTCCATCATGAGATGTCTGCCAGCTTCTAATCAGAGATAGCAGCAGCCTTCAAGCAAGCAAACTTACCTTATTAATGCTCCCTAGCATCCCACTGCCAGAGGATTGCCTCCTTCCATTCACCAGTTTGCCTCCTCCAAGTGGAAGAAACCTGGGCAGTGCTGAATGTCACATCCATTGCCAGGTGTGTCCTGCTAGAAATAGAAAGGGGCTTTCCCCTTGGCCTGCCTTGATAGCCACTCAGTTGCCAAGGGCTTTTGTGACATCACAAGAAACCCACAGCCAATGGCAACAGCTGGGGAGGCATCATCTTCATTGCTTTGAGCCTCACAATGGCAGGTGAACCTATCAGTAATTGTGTGCTTGTTTATTCAGGATGCGGGTGGAGGTGTGGTCTAAACCACTGAGCCTCTTGGGCTTCCCGGTCAGAAGATTGGCAGTTCGGATCCTCGCAATGGGCTGAGCTTCCACTACTCTCTTCCAGCTTCTGCCAATTTAGCAGTACAAAAGCACACCCAGGCAACTTGATAAATCAATACAGGGCCGGCTCTAGGTAGACCCCCGGTGGCGTGGTGCGCCAAGGCGCTGGGCCGGTAGACAGGGCGCTGTGCGGCAAAGCTGCACGGAAACCATGCTGCACCCTGCGAGGGCGGGGGCACCGGAGTGATCTCCGCCCCTCAGCACCAGGGTGCGCGACCTGCTCGAGACTGCCCTGAATAGGTACTGCTGTGGTGGAAAGGTAAAAGGCATTTCCATGCACTCTGGCTTCCGTCACGGTGTCCTGTTGTAACAGAAGCAGTTTAGTCATGCTGGCCACATGACCTGGAAAGCTGTCTGCAGACAAACACTGGCTCGCTCAGCCTGAAAGCGAGATGAGCGCCACAACCCCATAGTCGCCTTTGACTGGACTTAACCATCCAGGGGTCCTTTGCCTTTTACCTTTTTTACCACAGTTTTATAAGGATACTGACAAACAAACATAAGGATGTGAACAAATGGAAAATGCCCAGAGCAGAGTGATGAAGACAGTAAGAGGTTTGAAAGCCAAGTCCTATACAGATAGTTCCAAGGAACCAGATATATGTAGCCTGAAGAAAATGTGATTAAAAGGTGATATGATAGCTATTCCAGATATCTGAAGTGCTGTAACAAAAGGTAGAACCTAAACCAGTGGGTTCAAATTACAAGAAAAGAAATTTCAAGTCAACATTAGGAAGAACGTCTTGATGCTACAAGCTGTTCCAGCAATGGAAGAGACCACATTGTCCTTTGTTACAGATTCTTAAGCAGGCTTAAACATCAGTAGTGAATTTCTTGCATTAGTAGGAAGGCTAAACTGGATGACCTTTGACTTACCTTCCTACCTTAAATTTACATCTATTCTGGTGGAATTATTTTTTTACACTGAGCACTGGGATGCTTGCCAGACTTACTTACACACAATGAAACTAACATGTATTGGTGCTTTCAGTAATCTTTATAGACTTCATTGTAAAAAAACATGTTCTGTAGTAAAGCAAGTCACGAAGCATACCGTACTTTAGATAGGCTTTCCTGATGTGCACCACTGGCAGATGGCTCAATACCCTCGGCTTTATTGAGGACACTCTAGGATATGTTTTCAAAGAACTGCTCATTAGCTGTTCAACTTGCCTTGACATTAATGGTAGTCATACTGCTAAATCACGGCATGACACGTTGATAGTGTTCTCTCTCCTTTAGTTATATCCGTGTCAAAGGATACCAGAGCGAGATGCATGCACTGTATACTAAAGCATCTGCTGATTTGCCATTGCTATACTCTCCCACCTTTAAAGGATAATGAAGAACTCTGATTTGTAGGCAATAGATAGAACTATCCAACCCAAACCCCAGGACACCAAATCTCTTCTTAAGGAAAGAGGCTTTTGAACTATCAGTTATCACATGTGCTTTGACAGAGCTTAGAGATCTGAGAACTGTACATTGTCTCAGTCGCCAGGGACTGCAGAACTGGATAGGGTGTGTTTCTTTTAGTCTTGTGTGTTGAGGGGGAAAAGTCCATGTCTGAAGATCTCATGCCTGGAACACCATCTTTTTCTCCCATTCAGGCATAGCAAAATATTATCGTTTTTGAAAACACACACTTCTCAGTACATTGTCTTATTCTTCAAATTTGGGGAACACAACTGCAAACTGAAATACTTCTTTTCAGGATCCCACATGCTGAACTTTAGTTCTTTGTTAGGTCTTGCGATGTGCCCCCTTAAATATGATATTACCAAATAATAACTTGGATGGAAATGGGAACCGCGTGATAAAGCATGTGGCCGATTAGATGTTGGGACAATAATTCCCATCACACTGATGATGCTGGGTGGAGCTGATGGAAGCTGGTGTCCAATAACATCTGGAAGACCACAGATTAGCCTCTAATTCAGGCGTCAGCAACGTTTTCTGCCTGTGGGCCAGAGGATTCCCATGGACTATTGTCCGTGGGCCAGACATAGTGCAGAAGCGATTTCCGGTGCCACGCTGCCCATGTCCCAAACACCAGAAATAGCTTCTGCGCCTGTCTGCGGCTGCGCAGAAGTGATTTCTGGAACTGAGGAAATTTTGGAAATGGGCAGCACAGCACCAGAAATCGCTTCTGCACATGTCCGCGGCTGCGCAGAAGTGATTTCCGGTGCTGACTGCCCATTTCCAAAATGTCTGCAGCACCAGAAATCGCTTCTGCAGCTGCGTAGATGCAGTTTCCAGCACCGCTTGGCGAGTCCCCGCACCGTGCTGCTACTGCAGTGCATGGGGTACTTGCCGAGCAGGTGGCTCGGTTTACGGGCAGCTCCGTGGGCCGGATAAATGGCCTCCATGGGCTGTATCCGGCCCATGGGCCAGAGGTTGCTGATGCCTGCTCTAACTATCCATGTTTGAAGTTGGCTTGTTTCCCTAAACCATAGATAACATGAGCCATAATTGGTCTGAGATCAGACATAATGAGTAATTGTGTCCTCCCTCAAAGAGGGCACGTGCTGCAGTGCGACCTGGCAACAGAACTCTGTGTTGTTGGGTGGGTACGATTGGATAGCCACAACACCCTATTGGTAGGTCCCTTGATGCTGGGTTGAATCAGGCCAATGGGACGATAGCCAAACCAATCAAGGGACCTATAAATGCTCATGCACATGACTCAGAGCTTCATCTTTTGGTCAGTGCATCGGAACACCAGCAACGTGTCTGCTGCGAGCCGAAAGAGAGAGTGATTTGATGTTTACGGTGATCTATTTCCTTTATTCCCTTTATTTTCCCTGTTTTCTCCTTTGTGTATATTCCCTCCCATTAATTCCCCACCTTGCCTCCCCCCGTTTCTCCCCTCCCCCCCACGGGGCTTCATCCCCTCGAGGCGAAGCTTGCTGCCGTCTCACTGGCCAGACGGCTACATGTGGCGGCTTGCTCCTTTCACCCCGACCTGCGGCTTTAGCGTCGGGGGTTCAAATTTGATTGACGGCAAGTAAGACATTGCAGAGAGTCCCCTCTCCTAGGGGCTGCTTGAAATTCCCCAGTGATACAGGATAAGTTTACAATGAGCAGATACACTTAATTTTACATAATTTGTACACAAATATTCCCAGGAGATAACTTACAAACTTCGGAGATGGGGTCATCAAGTAGAAAAGGGAGACAATTGTGAAGTCTCTTCTCAGCATAAGCTCATTTGGCCATATATCCCCATATCAGTAATTACAAAATCTTTTTTATTGCCAGAAGCAGGAAGCCTAGAAAAATAAATACAGGAGCATTAAATAATAGTGCCATTTTTGCTTGCTGTACCAACATTATGAGTTTATCCATTGCGAATGTAGCAGCTCAACTGACGAATGAATTGGAGTTGTCTATTCAAATTAGAAGAGCAGCCTTTTGCAAGCACAGCAAAACACCAGTTGCTAGAGCACATAATTTATTGTCACGTTAGAACAACTGGTGCATGCACTCTCAAATGGGATATAATTCCACAAAGGGAGCAGTTGCTCTCAGGAGGTGAAATCTTATTGTATGTCTATTTCTGTGGTTAAATGAATCTGTTTGCAATATACTCAGGAGAAAATTGTAGGCAGCAAATGGAAGGAATAAAGTCTGGAAATCTCCACTAACTATGCATCATGGATTCACAGTGAGGCAGAATGGGGTGGTGTTACATCTCCAAGCCATATAAGGTTGTTGAGCATTTTAAGTACAATATAGAAGGGTCTAATTTCAGCCGTACATTCAAGCCCTTTTAAAAGTCTTGTTTTGCTCTGGAAAGAGATTCCAAAGACTTCTGCTACTTATTTAGGCTTCTATAAATATTTATGAAATTTATAAATATTTTATTTATTCCAAGACTTGGTGGTGGAACAGAGGATGGCCATAAACTGCAATCACTGGGGAAATATGTCTAGTAGCAGACTAACAGCCAGTTACTTTTTTGTGTAATTGTGGCACGACACCGATGGCATTCTCCTCTCTTGGTCTACAAAGCTGGAAACTGTTGACCTTCAGCCAGCTTGTACATAATACAAGAGCATGCTTATTTAGGTTGTCCTCCACCTTTGTTTTGAGGTTGTAAAGCATTCTAATTAGCTACGTCTTTCTTAGACCTTGGAATGCTAAAATGAGGACAGATGGCTTCAGTTCTGCAGCTCTTTCATTCCAAGTGCCTGTTACGCCACCAGAGGAAATTCTCAGGGGTTCGAGACTGTAATACTTCCAATACAGGTCACGGCAGTTGGATTCTGTACCACAAGGCTGCTAAACATGTCACATTCATCCCTGCTCATGAGATTCATGTCCATCTTGAGAGTTCAACTGAAGACTTTCTAACTTGCCCTTAACCACTATCCCATATGAGTTCCTATCATTTGCTTGTGTGTGGGGGGGGGAGAAACCATATGTCATTATGTTCAGAAAGGATGAATCAATGCCCATCTTTTCTTCTAGGTTTATGCTGACATATATGATATGATGAACACATGGATCAAATTTTCCCAAGGGGTGGAAACTGCACAGCACAAGACATACAGTAATTCCAGCCCTGAAAATGTGGCAGGTTGGTAGGAAGAGGCCATTCTGGTGCCCGAGAGCTTGCTGCAAGATAAAGAAGCTGTTGGAGATTCATTCCCCGTGTGCAGTCATGGGGTTGTTGTCTATCACATGACTGTATATGTGCTTACATTCCACAGGAATGGGAACTGACGTAGACAGGATGTTTGTCTTACTGTGTTCCTGCAGTGGGACTATTGTCCTTTGTTCTTTCTCTTTGTTGTCTGATGCTAGAGAGAGAGGGAGCTATGTTGCAGTGCTCTGTGTGTGTTTATATGTAAATCAAGTAGATTAGCCAAATGCTGTGCTATTGAGCTCTGTTATGCACAACCTCTGAGGATCCATGAAGTGAGCTGATGTCAGAAGGCATCAGTCGCTGTGATGTTCGGGCTGGAGAAAGCTTATGAAGCTCCTGAATGATCTACCAGGAGGGAGAGAACATGCCAGTTGGGCATGTGTCGCTGCCAAAGGTTCTACTCGTGTGTAGAACATCCTGACAGAGGCATGCTAGTAAGATTGGAACTGCTTCTCTTTACAGGCCCAGCTTGGTCCTCCTCCAGTGTCTCCTTTTGGAGTTGTACCTGATTTTATTGCCAGTTTTCATGCGGATCCATTGTGGGGTGGGCCGGTTGTGCTTCTGCTTCTTAGCGAGAAACCGCTGGTTCTTGAATGTCTTGTAGGAAGACATACTCAAGCTTTACCAATTGCTTACCACAATGGCAACAGACGAAAAGAGCCTTTTGTTTTGTTTTGAGATGTGACTTCCACACAGACCACTTGCTGTTTTGGAGACTGGCTGGCTGCAGCCACAGGTGTGGCTGGCTGGCATTGTCATTGGCTGTGGCTGGCTGCAGGGTGCGTCAGGACTCTCCTTCATTCAAAATTGAACTGGCCAATCATGGCCAGTTTAGGGTGTGGAACTACTGGGGAGGACCAGATCAAAGGTTTTTTGTTTTGTTTTTTTGCTGCTGCTGCTGCATCTCATTTTGACTTATGTTATGCTTGTGGTCTACTAAGACCCCCTAGATCATTTTTACGTGTATTACTGGTTAGTGCAGCTGGTTCTTCCTGCTTAAGTGCACAACCGTACATTTGTCCCTATTGAAATCAATCAGGCTGGTTCATTCAGGATACATATCCAAAGCCTATGCCAAAGCCTACGGACATCTATACAGTGGTACCTCTACTTACGAATTATCCATCCCATTATAACTCCCCAAACTGCTATGCCCAGGAGTGGCTATTAGAAAGTTTCACTGTAATTTCAAAATACATTGTATTTCTGTGGTCTTTAATGTTTCACATACACATTCATATAGAATATATGAAACCTTAAATTATAGCAGGTAGTTTTAACAATGGGCATATTTTGAAATAAAAACTGGATAAGCGAAAACAGAATCAGTCATGGCTGCCCCACAGACCATCCAAGCGTCCCTATTTTCCAGGGACAGTCCCGGATTTACAGAAGGTATCCTGGTTTCTTATTTGATCCTTTTCCTTAGGACTGTCATACGTGTGGAGGAAAAATCTTTAAAACGTTGCAGAATTCAGCAGATTCAGCAGAGCTTTTACTTGTGCTGAAGGCAAATGTAGCTGAATCCAATACAGCCAGGATTGGCTCAGTTCATACAGAATTCAGTTGCAGCACTTATAAACTTATAACAAGATCAAACCTATAGCATACAGAAACAGAAACCCTACACCAGAAGGAAGAGGGATAGAAAGAGAAAAGTAAAGACCCAGGCTCATTCTGGCCTATATTTATAGTCAGCATGACTGCAAAAAAGAGATAAGAGAAGCAGTTCAAACCAGCTTCCCAGAAGGTATAACCCTAACAATCATTAACTCTTCTGTCTGCTTCTCTCACACAGAGAAGCTTCTAGTAGCTTCTAGTATTAATCAGAATAGAAAAGAATCTTTACACATGAGATCAGTACTTTCTGCACCAAGAAATGCAAACTGAAGAGGACGTCCCTATTTTCCTCAGAGAAATGTTGGAGAGTATGGAGTTATTCAACCCCCAAGCCAAGGAAATAAGTAACTATACTTAGAAGATATCTGAAGGCAGCACCATATAGGATAAATGTTAAAACATTTAAAAAAATGTTGGAAGCTGCCCAGAGTGGCTGGGGCAACCCAGTCAGATGAACAGGGTATAAATATGATGTTGATGAAATAGGATGTCCTTGTTTTCATGGCAGAAATGTTGGAGGGTATGCTTCCCCACTAAACTATCTCCTAGGTAAACTGGTCCCAAGTTGTTAAGAGCTTAAGATGCTAATAACAACATCTTGAACTTGGGCCAGTAGCAAATTGGCAACCAGTGCTGATCGCTGAGCACAGATTCATATGCTGACAAGACCTCGCTCCTGTCAGCAGTCATGCTGCAGCATTCTGCACTAACTACAGCTCAAGGGAAGCTTGAGTTCCATGGCTGCAATTCTCCATCGAATGGATTTTATTCCCCTGGGTTAAAAAAGATCACACACTGTATATATATTTTGGAAACTTTGGGGTTCCCTGAGTACACTGCTCTCTCTCTCTCATTTGTTTCTCAACAACCTCATTCCTGTCAGTACCCAACACCTGAGCACTATTGGAAGCAGAAATAGCTATCAGCCAGTTCCAGCATTTTGTCTCGTTCTGCCAAGACTGCAATACCCTCTAGCATGGCCAAGAAACAGAACTTGGGAAAGGGCTATACATACACAGGGGGTGTGTGGTGAGGCAGGAGACTTGATTCTTTAACACCTCATGTCACTAGGGGCAGAGTGTAATTTCAGCACTCATCCCCAAGCTGCATTTCCTTGCTTTCCTTGATATAAATTAATGGTTGCTATAACAGGAGATTAGATCACTCAGAATTTAATGGATACAAATGTTGCTGCATTTAATTAATTCATCTCTAGATACAGCAGCATTTATGATACTGCAGGCCAGGCTGGAAGGCAATCAGGATTTTAAATCTGATAGGACGTCCCTTTTATGGTAAGGATGAGAAGTTCATTTGTAAAAAATAATAATACATTAGCTGTAAACAACTCTAGGTGCCCCACGACTGTACGTAATAAATCATTTTTTGGTGTGTGAGCGCATGCAGAACTGGCTAAAGGTTTTTTGGGGGGTGATTTTTGACATCCTCTGCCATGTCATATTATATGCATTCTCATATCATTATTATTGTTTGCGGACATCTTCTCAGCTTAGCTTTCACAAACACAAGCAGAGTCCAAACATTCTGCATGTTTGAATTCAAGTATACAAAGGTATGGCTTCCGTTTAAAAATGTTACTTGAGCATCTGCAAATTCTAATGCCAGAATTGTCAGTAGATGGGAGATCACATCCTTCTGAGCGCTTCAGACCATCATCTCCTTTGATCTGTAGCAGACATGTCACATTTTTGTTATATGTCTGACCTGGAGCTGAGTTGGTAGATATGGCATTACACAAAGGACAAGATAAATCTTCATTGCCTTTTTACACTTCTTGTCAGTTGCCGGGAAACAGCTTGGGTGGTTTTATATAAAAACATTCAACACTGATATGAAGATTTTAGGTATCCTATCTTGAGCTGCTATTGCCATTCATAAGACGCTTGACTGCAGTGGTCCATAATCTTGTCACTTTGGAGACCCACCAGCAAAGATTTTGCTTATTTGCCTATTCCTCTTCCATGCATTTAATTTACTCTTTTGACCTTTTCTCTCCTTTGGGCTTTGTGGCCCATAATTGCATCAACTGGTGGCAGACACTTGACATCTCAATAGTGGTTACAAAAACATCATTGTAGACAATGATGACAGAAGCACAACAACAGTGAGTTCAGAACTTTGTCCGTATTTTCTGGGGACAGTCTTGGATATACAGAAGCCATCCCAGTTTCCAATTTGATCCCAGAATGTCCCACTTTTCCTTAGGAAAATGTAAAAATAAAGGATCCCTGAGAGTTAAGTCCAGTTGTGAATGACTCTGGGGTTGTGGCGCTCATCTCGCTTTACTGGCCGAGGGAGCTGACGTTTGTCCACAGACAGTTTTTCCGGGTCTTGTGGCCAGCATGACTAAGCTGCTTCTGGTGAAACCAGAGCAGTGCACGGAAACACCATTTACCTTCCCGCTGGAGTGGTACCTATTTATCTACTTGCACTTTGATGTGCTTTCGAACTGCTAGGTTGGCAGGAGCTGGGACAGAACAACAGGAGCTCACCCTGTCACAGGGATTCGAACCGCCGATCGGTAAGCCAAAGGCTCAGTGGTTTACACCACAGCGCCAGGGGCGTAGCCAGGATCAAAACTAGGGGGGGGGCAAGCCATGGTCGTTCAGGGCGGGGCCAAGGCACGGAAGGGGAGGGGCCACGAAGTGGGCGGGGCTAAAGGGCCAGCGGGCCTGATGACATCGTGGCGGTGGCAGCAGCGGCCACCTTGTGCTTCTGGGGCTGGTAGCGTTGGCTGCTACCCTGCTTGGCTGGAGAGGACGGGAGGGTCGGGCAGGCGAGAGGGGGTGGCAGGGCGGGCGAGGGCAAGGCAAGACACGGCCGCAGCCACGACGGCTCCGAGGCGTTGCTGCATATCAGCATAATATTTCAACCATGGTTCAAGCCCCACCTTAGGAAAAAAATCCTGCATTGCAGGGGGTTGGACTAGATGACCCTTGTGGTCCCTTCCGACTACAATTCTATGATTCTATTGATATATTACCATAGCATATGCATCATTCTGCTTTCTTGAATTGTCCTACTCCTAGGCATAGCAGCCAACTCCTAGAGGCCTAGGTGCCCCCCCCCCAATTACTGGTAAATACCGTATTTGAAAGAGTCATCCCCCCATGTTGATGGGCTTTCTATGTGGGGCTTATCTGCCCCCCCCCGTATTTTATTAAGGATGGAAGAGGGAGGGAAGGAAGGAAGAAATAGAGAGAGGGATAACTCATATTTGTGGGTGCCTCTGGGTGACGCTGTGATGCTGGAACTCTGCATGTACAGGAGCCTTGTAAGCAGCTTTCTCTCTGCTTGATTTACAGCAGGCACATCCAACAGGTAGATTGTGATCTACCAGTAGATCACTGGATGACTGTGGTAGATCACTGGTAGGTCACTGGCACCCCTAAAAAAAGCTCACCCAAAATTTTCCTCCTCCCTCAAAAAAGTTGAACTATGACCTGAAGCCCTAAACAAAAATGGGCCTCCCTCTCTCCTAAAAGAAGCTCAACAAGTTTGACCTAAACCCCCAAAAAACAGGGCTTCCCTTCCTTTAAAAAAAACTCAACAGCTTTGACTTGAACCCCCCAAAAGGGGGTAGATCACCCCCAGTTTTAAACTCTGAGTAGATCAGAGTCTCTTGGGAGGTGGCCACCCCTGATTTACAGTATACAGATGCAGGAGGAGGGGCAGACTGGAACACCAATGCTTTTTATAAACATCACTGTGTCTGTCAAAGCTACAGCCTCCCCCCTTTCTTATTCACTTCTTTTTAGCCTTGCAGAGCCACCTTAGTCAAATTGAATCCTCTGAGTCTGCACCCTCATTAAATCGCCAATAGAACTCTTAATGCTCCTGAATGCTCATTAACAACTCCCACTTAAGAACAATAGGGTGAAATGGTCAGCTATCGAATCTTGCCTGGGGATATATGCTCCATTGTCTTAACTGCTTAACTACTGGTAGCCACTTTGCTTTATTTATTTGATGTGTTTTTGTTACTGCTGTGTCCCCCCCCCCCCAGCAAGCGGAGACTTAGCTGCTCTTGCTAAAGCAAAGCCCTTTCCACTTCAGTTTTTGGAGGGGAAAAGTGCTGGTTATGGTCTGTAAAATACATTAATTTTTTTGCTTCTAGGGGGGGCAGCTGCCCCCTTCTGCCCCCCTGCCTACGCCCATGCACAGCACCACCCACGTCCTTAGGTCATCCCTATTTCCATCGGAGAAATGTTGCAGGGTATGGTAGGATGTCCTTATTTTCATTGGAGAAATGTTGGAGGATGTGTGAGTGGGACATAAAACAGCTTCCTTCACTATAGGAAGCATCATTTTCTGTTGGAAGAAATGCTTTCTCTCCTCTCTTTCAACAATTTATATATTGGGTTTTCCAGTGGAGGGAGGTCTATTGGGATGAATGGGGCATTGCTCAAACATCCTCAGTCTGCCCTCAGCCAGCCCCAACTTTACTTACATCCAATCCAAGGGGGGATCTTTTGCAGAATGTAATCTTAAAGCAGAAGCGTCAGAAGATACCTTGTATGAGACTGCCATTTGTCCAGCTGAGGAACCTCCTAGTTTCTGTCTTTGGTCCAGATGCACTGAGCACATCAGAATCATTGGAGGTGTTTAGGTGACCATTTCTTATCCTAAGCAGTTCTTCTTATGGAATGGGAGCAAATGGGTTTAGAGGATGAGAGGTTGGGAGCAAGATCAGAAACTGCATCAGAACAGTTCTTGGGTTAATTTGTGTTCTGTTGTACATATTTTTCTGCAATGATTACCATTTACTGTATATTCCTGCATATAAGACTACTTTTTAACCCAGGAAAATCTTCTCAAAAGTCGGGGATCGTCTTATACACCGGGTCGTATTTCTTATACGGCAAGTATATCCCAAACTCTATATTTTAACTGGAAAAGTTGGGGGTCGTCTTATACGCCCAGTCGTCTTATACGCCGGAATATACGGTATATGTTGCACTTCTTCCTGAAGCTCCTGGAAAAGGGGAGGACAACAAGAAAATGTTAATAAGTAAATTTGAAAAAACAGAAATTTCTGAACTCAATATGAGCTGGAGTTCCCAATGGCTCTGCCCCAGAAACAGGGTTTAAAAATCATGGCTTCCACCACTGAAAATAAAGCATAATAATTAAGGTTGACTCTGATCATATGTGATCATATGTATGCCCTCTGAGCATCCTTAAATAATCTGTGAATAGTGAGTCGAGAGTTTAAATCAGCGGAGCTGAGCCTAGTAACTCTTTGTAAAGATCAACCATTGATTGCTTTGTTCAGCTTTCATCTGCTCTATTTTATTCATTGATGGATTTAACTAAGCAACTGACTAAGTAAAATTTTACTGCAATCATATACATAACATGTAAATTTTGAGCAAATACTGTTACTCAAAGATACGTTTTCTGGTAAATCTTTTGGGGAGAACTTTATCTATGAACCTAACATGTTGATTTAATTAAAGTTTATTCATTTTATAAATGTGCCATCCACTTGACCAGAAAGCTCTCCAAGTGATGTACAAATAAAAGCATAGCTAAAACACAGCTAAAATGCTTAGGTTACAGTGAGCCACAAAATAACTCAGGTTTTTCATTTGAAAATGTCACTGCCATTTGGTAGTTCTTTCCTCTGATCCTCTCATTCATTTTTTCCCCAGGCCGACGTGCAGCACCGGTTCATGTTGTATAAAAATAAAAAGGACTATTGAATATCCCCCATAGTTTTCTATTCATCTGCTTCAACAAAATCCTGCCAGAAGACTGGAAATGGGTTGCTTTGGTCCTCCTCTCCAATGCACTTCATGGACTTGATATTATCGATCCTTCTGAAGCATTTCTTTACCAGCCTGGCCTTGGAAGTTGCTGAGCTACACCCAGGAAGAACCGAAGCCTCTTATTTCTATTGAATGTAATAAGTTGTGGTCTTGAGCTCCTCGGAGAATTAAGTGTATACTAAGTACTGCACTAAATTGTAAGCGGGATATTCGATCAATACTTTTCTGTATCACAAGAGACTAATCCAGTCATAAAAGTGTATTTAGATCTGTTTCTGGAAGCTCACAAGCTTGTAATAGGAAGCTACTGTATAAGTTTTTCAGTGGACATGCAGAAAGATGGCTTCTAGCATTTTCCACAGGAAGTTACAAAGTCCTCACATGCATTTGAATTCTAAACATGGCTGATTAGAAAGCAGAGTTCAAGTTGGGAACATAGGAAAATGCCTTTTGGAAGTCAGAGCATTGGTCCACTCAGCTCAGTCTACTCTGATAGGTAGCAGCTCTCCAGGATTTCAAACAGAGGTCCAGCTCCAAGAGTCTTCTGGCGGTTCCCTCGCTGCGAGAAATGAGGTTACAGGGAACCAGGCAGAGGGCCTTCTCAGTAGTGGCACCCGCCCTGTGGAATGCCCTCCCATCAGATGTCAAGGAAATAAACAACTATATGACATAAGGCAACCCTGTTTAGGGTAGTTTTTAATGTTTGATATCATACTCTGTTTTAATTTGTTGGAAGATGTCCAAAGTGGCTGGGGTAACCAAGTCATATGTTGTTGTTGTTTAGTTGTTTAGTCATGTCCGACACTTCATGACCCCATGGACCAGAGCCCACCAGGCACTCCTATCTTCCACTGCCTCCCGCAGTTTGGTCAGACTCATCCAAGTCATATGGGTGACATATAAATAATAATAATAATAATAATAATAATAATAATAATAATAATAATAATAGTAGTAGTAGTAATAGTAATAGTAATAGTAATAATTATTACTACAGATATCTAGAATTCTAAAAAGAAATGTCATTGAATAGGAAATAGATTTTTAAGAATGAAAGTGTTAATGGTTAATGGCATCGTGATTTTAGGACATATTGCTTACCAACATGAACATCCCAGAGTTTTAAATCTGGTTTCTTTATTGACAGCTGCACAAGTTATTATAGCTAGGAAGTGGAAGGGGCAAGGTGAATATAAAATACAAGAATGGTACCGGTATAAAGATGTGTGGGATATAGCTATTGATGATAAATTAACACGTGCAATTAAGGTTAGATGGTGAATATGCAGGAGAAATTATTTTGAGGAGATAAGGAAGGTGTTTGTTGAATTTGTACAGTTGAAACAGAAAGGGGTCAAACCATCGCAAGAGGTGTTGACATTTTGGGAGGTCGGATAGTTATTTATTTATTTATTTATTTATTTATTTATTACTTTGTCAAAATAAAAAAGAGAGATTTATTTATTTTTATTTTTAAAAAATCTGATTTCTGAAGCTATGCATAGTTAACCCAGTATTGAATTTGGCTAGGACACTGCTCAGGGACACCAGTGCAGCTAAAATATAATGTATGAATGTGGGAAATCTATATGCTCATTCTGGTGTAAAATTGCCTGAGGGACACGGTCCAATTCTCAATCTACACCAGCTGGTATTGAACTTGGAAGACAGAATCAGAAGAAGCACTGGAGGCAGAGGACCTTGTTGAAAGAGATGCCAAGTGAGAAGGTGACTTCTCAGTGCCTGATATTTGATCCAAAATAAAATTGATGTTAAGAGAGCAAGACTAAGTCTACACTGAAATGAAGAGGACTGTGGACTGAGTCACTAAAATGTCATGCAGATTGAAAGTCTGTAGCACTTCCATTAGAACTGTAAATTATTAGGAAGTTATTAGGGAGCGCAAGAGAGAAACATGACCCTTACCACATAGTCTGCATGAGCTCATTATAACCGAGACAGATAAAATCCACTTTCAGGGCTAGGTAGTAGCTGGCGCTCTTGCATTAGAAAGTAATATCTGGATCCGAGTTGCTTAATAAACTCTGCATTTGGATATTTGTTTTGCCACTGTCAATGCCAGTGTCTTCGTCTTCGTGATTAATTTCGGGCGAGTACATGGAAGAGTCAAGCAGAGTTCACAGTAGCCAATCTGAGGTGGACAATTGTACGGCATGACTAGATAAATAACAGTTGGGAGCGGGGAGAGAAAGAATGCAAACCTCTGCACTTTGGAAGGGAAATTGTTTGCTGAGCCGCCAGGGCACATCTAACTGCCTGAATATTATTAAATGATGGCACGGTAATGATATCAATCTCATATATCCAATCAGGGTGCATAATTAAAAACATAAACTCCTGTGGGGCTGACATCTTATCATAAAGCAGTCCCCTAACCCCCTGCCAAATCTCTCTTCCTTGTCTTCTGGAATGGAGGAGCCTGGAACTTGGATGCCACCATCAATTGCAAGAGACCAGAAGAGGTTGCAGATGAGCTGAAAGGTTGCTCACTTCAGCTAGTTTCTCATCGTTCTCCTGCAGCACGAGGACAATTCTGCGGTACCAGTGTATATAATTAATACAGACGGGCCCTGCTCCCAAGACTTTGAAACAGAGAAGAGAGTGGGGGACAGGATAGGGAGGGAACAATGCTAGAGTGAAAGAAAATGAGCAAGTGTCTTCATGAGTAAGGTAAAAGGTAAAGGACCCCTGGACAGTTAAGTCCAGTCAAAGGCGACTATGGGGTTGCAGCGCTCATCTCGCTTTCAGGCCAAGGGAGGCAGGGTTTGTCCACAGACAGTTTTCTGGGTTATGTGGCCAGCATGACTAAACCGCTACTGGCACGTGGAGGACTGTGATGAGTGGCAGAGCGCACGGAAACACCGTTTACCTTCCTGCCGCAGCGGTACCTATTTATCTATTTGCACTGGCATGCTTTCGAACTGCTAGGTTGGCAGGAGCTGAGACAGAGCAACGGGAGCTCACCATGTCATGGGGATTCAAACTGCCGACCTTCCAATCAGCAAGCCCAAGAGGCTCAGTGGTTTAGACCAGGGGTAGGCAACCTAAGGCCCGCGGGCCAGTTGCAGCCCAATTGCCTTCTCATTCCGGCCCACGGATGGTCTGGGAATCAGCGTGTTTTCACATGAGTAGAATGTATCCTTTTACTTAAAATGCATCTCTGGGTTATTTGTTGGGCATAGGAATTCGTTCATTCCCCCCCCCCCAAAAAAAATACAGTCGACCCACCAAATGGTCTGAGGGACGGTGGACAGGCCCATGGCTGAAAAAAGGTTGCTGACCCCTGCTGTAGACCACAGTGCCACCCACATCCGAAATAAACAATCACACAATCACTGTTGGTTCACCTGCCATTGTGAGGCTCAAATCAATGAAGATGATGCTTCCCCAGCTGTTGCCATTGGCTGTGGGCTTCTTGTGATGTCACAAAAGCACTTGGCAACTTAGTGGGTATAAAGGCAGGCCAAGGGGAAAGCCCTTTTCTGTTTCCAGCAGGACACACCTGGCAATGGATGTGACATTCAGCACTGCCCAGGTTTCTTCCACTTGGAGGAGGCAAACTGGTGAATGGAAAGAGGCAATCCTCTGGCAGTGGGATGCTAGGGAGTGATAATAAGGCAAGTTTGCTTGCTTGAAGGCTGCTGGTATCTGTGATTAGAAGCTGGTGAATGTCTCGTGATGTACCTAACAGTAGCTTCTGGCACAATGGGACACCTTGATGGAAACCAGAGCTCATGGAAATGCCATTTACCTTCCCGCCGAAGCGGTTCCTATTTATCTATTTGTACTGGCATGCTTTCAAACTGCTAGATTGGCAGGAGCTGGGGCAGAGCAACGATAGCTCACCCCGTCACGGGGTTTTGAACTGCCGACCTTCCAATCAGAAAGCCTAAGAGGCTCAGTGGTTTAGACCACAGCGCCACCCGTGTTGTTGTTGTTGTTGTTGTTGTTGTTGCTGTTGTTGTTGTTGCTGCTGTTGCTGCTGTTACTAAGAAGCTCTATTTATGAGGAACAAAGGAACATGGTAGACTGCTAAGGTGATTAGTATAATTTCCTGCCTTGCTGCCAACATTTAACTCAGAAGCAAGCCACATTTTGTTTTAATATGATTTACTTCAAAGTAAATGAGTATAGACTTCCCCAATTGGATGGTCTCCATATGTTGCTGTACTATATACTACTACTACTACTACTACTATTACTACTACTACTACTTTATTATTTATACCTCGCCCATATGGCTGGGTTTCCCCAGACACTCTGGGCGACTTCCAACAGAATATTAAAAACAATACAGCATCAAATATTAAAAACTTCCCTAAACAGGGCCGCCTTCAGTTGTCTTTTAAAAGTAAAATAGTTGCTTATTGCCTTGACATCTGCTGGGAGGGCATTCCACAGGGCAGGAGCCACTACCGAGAAGGCCCTCTGCCTGGTTCCCTGTAACCTCACTTCTTGCAGTGAGGGAACCGCCAGAAGGCCCTTGGCAATGTACTAAATTCCCCCTTATTCTGGACTAACATCTGTGTGGGGCAGAGGTGTTGGGACTTTGAAGGGCTCCGTGTCGGTGAAAACTAGTATAGGGGCATGCATCCTTTACATGTTTAAATTTCATCAAAAAATAAAATAAAATACAGAGAACAATAAGTTGCTCTTGAATTGGATTTTGGGTTTTGTTGTTGTTTACTTCTAGTAAACAAATTGCAATCCCCTTTCTTTTAAATGCAAGGTTTTAAAGGACAATTTCGTGGAGCTTTGTAGATAAAGGTAGCCTCTGGTGCTTTTAGCAGTGCAGAGAAGCAATTCATAAAAATTAAGAACAATAAATAAAATGAACAGCCATCCTGGCATGCCTTGTGTTTATTTAAAGGCATAATAAAATAAATACAAACAGAAAGATCAACGTTTAATGAATGGATGGGGGCTACAGAGAAATTACTGTTTTAATAACAGAGGATTTCCAATAGAAATCTCTCCATTTCAGCATCCCTTTGAGGAAGCTGAGGCCCCAATAGGAATGTGAGGCCAGGAATAAAGGAACATGGTAGACTTATTAACTGGTAGAGCATTTTCTTTAAAAAGTATCCTAAAGTTGGATATTCTTCGAAGGAACTATTTAAAAATGATATTTAAATGTGTCAGGTGCTGCCTGCCAGCCATCGTGTCCAAAGCTCATGTATTTGACAACCGCCCTCCTCTGCCTTATGATCAGCCTTGGCATTGAGTGAAAACGTTAAACTTAATAAACGGAATGCCATTTCTTGCTTAGTCTTTCCAGCGTTGACGGAGGAACAGCGGTGCGGGGGGAGTGCACCACCCCTGGCGGCACGATCCCGGTGGGGTGACATTGTGGCTGCCCCCCTGCTCTGGGCACCACGCCCCTCAGGTGGCACACCATGCCCCCAGGGCACATGCCAGTGACGCCCCCGCCTGCTCTCTCTCTCTCTCCCCCCCCCCAACACAGCTTGAAGCGCCACCACTGCTTTCTAGAACAAAATTCTAAGCCCATTTTTCTGGCCATATTTTTTTGTGACCCTGCAAAATATTTTCCCATGGAAGGAGAAACTCGTCACCACTTGTCTTGCAGTTTTAAAGCAACCATCAGTCTAACAAGACATTTTCCTTTCCTTTCTTTTTCTGCAAGGCATCATCAGCCTTGCTAAATATGATCTCTTCAGTCAGGATGCTATTAGCAAAGTCTCAATGGCAAAGAAATATAATCTTTTGAAATTCGTTATCCTGAACCATGCGAAAAGCTTAAGTGTCATGTTTCATCCCATTGTTGTTGTTTTTTAAAAAAACCATTCACAAAAACCATATTTGTATTAATTTTTGAAATCTGTAGAACTAATTCTATGCCTTTCTTACTGTGGCTGGGCTACCGTGCCACATTTTAAATCTGTGAGAGTAATTATCTGATGTGTCTTATTTCTAAAACATAAAATGCGAATGTCCTATACATGTGCTTTATATTACCGAGGGAGACACAAATACTGTCAAATGACTCTGTCGAGGGCTGGAGTTTCGGAGGGTGGGAAACAAGCAGGGCCGTCTTAAGCATATCTGGCGCCCTGGCGCCGTGGTGCGACAGATCCCTCCAGTGCCCCCCCCTGCCCCATTTCCCAGCACGGCAGGCGAGCGCTGCACCCTGGCGGCCCAACACTCTGGTGCCCAGCGGCACCCAGCCTGGCCGTAGGGCCGGCTCTGGAAACAAGGCAGAGAGTTCAACTGCTAAGTGGTTGGACTGGCAAGCAGGGGACAGAGACACAAAGGCAGGTAGGAGGACTCCGTTGACAGCTTGAACTGAGCAATTCTTGGTACTAAGACTTGGAGGGCTTTTAGGGCCAGTCAGACCCTATTGGCTCCTTATATCAGATTATCCCTGTTACACTACTCACTATGTGAGTGGAGAGCAAACCAGTAGCATCTTCTGGCAAGCTCTTACAGTCAGGCTCCTGGATCTTTCATTCTTGGTATATTCCCCTTTTGACAGATCTTCAGAAGCCATCCTGCTTTCTGATTTGATCCTGGAAAGCCCCAATTTTCCTTAGGACATTTTCATTGGAGAAATATTGGAGGGTATGGAGTTATCCGACCCCCTAGCCATCTGAAGGCTGCCCTGTATAGGAAAGTTTTTTAAATTTGGTGTTTTATTAAGTTTTTATCTATGTCGGAAGCCACCCAGAGTGGTTTGGGCAACCAAGGCATATGGAAGGAGTATAAATAGTAAAATAGTAGTAATACTATGGTGCTACTACTACTAATAATAATTGAATAGGACATCCCTATTCAAGACAGGAATGCCTGGTGTGCTATGGTCCATGGGGTCACGAAGAGTCAGACATGATTAAACGACTAAACAACAACAAGGACATCCCTATTTTCATGGGAAGGGACATGGGTGGTGCTGTGGTCTAAACCACAGAGCCTAGGGCTTGCCGATCAGATGGTAGGCGGTTCGAATCCCTGCGAGGGGGTGAGCTCCTGTTGCTCGGTCCCAGCTCCTACCAACCTAGCAGTTCGAAAGCACGTCAAAGTGCAAGTAGATAAATAGGTACCACTCCAGTGGGAAGGTAAACACCGTTTCCGTGCACTGCTCTGGATCGCCAGAAGCGGCTTAGTCATGCTGCCCACATGACCCGGAAGCTGTCTGTGGACGAACGCCTGCTCCTTGGCCTATAGAGCAAGATGAGTGCCGCAACCCCAGAGTCATCTGCGACTGGACCCTAATGGTCAGGGGTACCTTTACCCTTATTTTCATAGGAGAAATGTTTGAGGGTATGCCTTTGGTGCAGTTGTTACAGGGCAGTGGTCACAATTTGCGGGGGGGGGGGCAAGGATATTTGGAACTTTGAGAGAGGGTTGCAGGGAACACAGAGCTATGAGCTATGTTCGCTACAATCCTGTTGTAAGCTGTTGCTTGCCTTAGAGGGCTCTAGAATATTCCAGCAACCAGCTACTGCAACAGAGCCTGTGGTCTAAACCACAGAGCCTCTTGGGCTTACTGATCAGAAGGTCGGCAGTTTGGATCCCTGTGACAGGGTGAGTTCCTGTTGCTCTCTCCCAGCTCCTGCTAACCTAGCATTTCAAAATCACACCAGTGCAAATAGATAAATAGGTACCGCTGTGGTGGGAAGCTAAATGCCATTTCTGTGTGCTCTGGTTCCTGTCATGGTGTTTTGTTGTGAAGCAGTTTAGTCATGCTGGCCACATGAGCCGGAAAGCTGTCTGTGGACAAACACCAGCTCCCTTGGCCTGAAAGCAAGATGAGCGCTGCCACCCCATAGTCGCCTTTGACTGGACTTTACTGTCCAAGGGTCCTTACCTGCAGTGGTTAGAGTGTGGAACAAGGACCTGGGAGACAAAGAGTTCAAATTCTCACCTGGCCAGGAGTGACCTTGGGCCAGCTACTGTGTCTCAGTTTAGCCTATTTCACAGAGTTGTTTTGGGGATTAAATGATGTACAGCAGAACCATGTAGGCCACCCAGAGCTCCTTGGAGAAAATGGTGGGATCTAAATGTAACAAACAAACAAATAAAACTCTACAATGGAGCCTTCCGGGTCAGGCAACCCTTTACCTTCATGTATAAATCCCATTGTACATTTTAAAATAACAACTTTACCTCAGAAAAAAATACGATTTCTCCTCAGAAGCAAGCTGCAATGTGATGTTCATAAAACTGTGTAACCACATGCTCACATCCACCTGTCACATCCACATCATACATTTAAATCGCTCTCAAACCACATTAACAGTCATGGTTTTTCCCAAAGAATCCTGGGAACTGAAGTTTGTGAATGGTGCTGGGAAAGAATGTCCTAACAACTCTCAGCAACCTGAACAAACTACAGTTCCCAGGATTCCCTGGGGAGAGTTATAAGTGTGTTTTGAATGCATGATTTGGATAGGATATGTAAACAGTCAGAAAACACAAGTGCACTCTCTTCTTTTTGCATTCTGTACCTCAGGCATCCGTTGTGCCTTCTGGAGTACAAAAATGACATCAGGGTATGATATACTTTGAGCTACATTTTACAGATGGTGTGAAAGGAATTTGGCATAGGGCTGCCATTTTAGTTGACAGCTCGTAACACGTTCCACCTTTAGAGTTGACAAAAAGTTACAAACAGAGTTATTATTTTTCACCTTTAAAAGGGGACCAACCTTCTAAACCACTAGCTTGTTTCCTGGGCACATTTTGTACCAGATACAACAGGCAATGTCATAAGAAAATGGCATTTTCCAGTGCACTAGAGGCTGCAGTAAACAAGAACGCTAAGACCGAGTTGATCCTACTTAGATTCTATTCTCCGAAAATCTAGCAAGAAAGTGAAATATGCGAACGGGCAGGTGTTTTGAAAGGCCATCATTCTCTGTAGCTGCCTTATGCTAGCAAGTGTTCTCTACCTTTCCAGTAGAGGAAAATCTTCCCACTTGCCTGCCATTTGATCAGCTGGAGTCTTGATCTAAGTCAAAAACTAACTAACTTTAATGTTCAGATTTCTTCAGCGACTCTGCAGGCATTTCCCAGTAGCATGTTTTCACACAGCGAGGCTTTCATTGTATCACCGCTCTTCATTATTCACGGCATATGCAGTCACGTAGAGAGTGAAGATCGCGGGGCTCATTTTTCATTGGCACCATGCTGCTTTGCCTACTCTGTTGGCTGCCTGTTTAGAGCTTGCACGTTCCCGGGAACTTGTGTTTAATACTCTCTCTTCCTTTCCTTCATCCCCATCCATCATTTGTACTATAATTATTGTTTATTTCTTTTTATCAGCTTTAGTTACGGTGTTGCCCCTAGAAGCTGCTTGGATCAATGTGTGAATGTGTTGTGCTCACTTGATTGATTTCTCACCCCCTGTATCTGCCACCAGACTTGCAATGGAAATCTAACCAAGTTATTTCCACATTTTAAAACAACTTGTGGGAACTTTGGGTGATGCGATTCACCTGAAAGCTTGCAGGAAATATAAACTTATATTAATAATAATTTTATTATTTATGCCCCCCACCCAACTGGCTGGGGTTCTCAAGCCACTCTGGGCGGCTTACAGCACATTAAAAATGGCAAAACATTAGACATTAAAAAAATTTCCCTGAACAGGGCTGCATTCAGAAGTTACTAATCAGGTTAATACCCTATCTTCACTATCTTGAAAGTTGAGTATGAAAATGCAATATTAATATTCTTAATATGAATACTGTGAAATGTAATTTAGAAAATTTAATAATGCGGGTTCACCATTATGGTGAGCACGATTTGCGGTGGGGGCTTAACAAACCACTCCTGAGTTCCAAAGGTGGGGGCATGAGTGGTCACTGTGGAATAGGTCCTTGGCTGTTGCTGGGCAAATTTGGATGTTGCAATTTGATGGGTCAGCCCCCTTGGTATAAAAGCCAAAGAGAAAGAGAAACCTGTGTTTTCGGATCCCCACCCTCCCTCCGCTGTTTTTAGGCCTCTGTGTTGGTTATTGGTTGCATATGGGGTCTGTTGACTGCGTTGGCCCCTTGTGTTAATGCCTGAGTTAGGGGAGATTCTGGTCAGGAATTCAGGGGCTCTATGCAGTGTCCATAACCCCGGTAGGGGACCAGCAACACGCATGAGCCCCTGGGAGCCTGAGGGGAGAGGGGAGAGCCTATTGGACCCGACTCCCTGTCTCTCCCTGTAGGGTTTCCCCTTGTTGACAAGGCGAGTTGATTTCTGTCCTTAGGTGACAGTTGGAGAACCAATGCCTACGCAACCACTCACTTGTTTGATATTTGTATTTCAATAAAAGTTGTGGCCAAATTCATGTCAAAAACGATTAAACAAAAATTCTGTCTATGGTATGAGTTATTTGAGGGGTGGTTTTGGGGACCTCCACACGCATAAATATATAAGAAAACTCTCTAGAAAAGATTTTTACAGCCTGCATCTTTGTTAACAGAAAGACTGCATGATCATTTTGTAATGAAATCAAGCTCTTTTCAAGCCATTTGGAACCCTTCTCTTCTTTATTTTACTTCTAGTGCATGGATACTTGTTTGCTGCAACTTGTGGAACTGTGAGTAAAATCTTCACTTACCCCCCCCCCCAATATAAAGAGAGACTGGTGGGGTGGAAGTGGAGCCAAAGCCAATGGATTCTTCTTTCATTGACATGCTTCTCCTTGAGGAGGACAACTGTCACGCTAAGGACCCAGCTATACAGCTGCAAATATAATGTTTTAAGTGTGGTTTAGGTGCATTATACAAATGTGACACTGGATGGCAATGATGAGTTTATGGCAAATTCAATATATTCTCAAAATGCTTTTTTAAAAAGCATTTTCACTGTGTTTTTTAGGTGGAATCTAGACACATATAAGACTAAAGAGAAGAAAGCTGTCAGACAATGGACTGGTTGTACCGTAAGTAAGAAGGCAGGCAGGCAGGCAAGGACAGTCTGCAGTTGATGCCCCATTCACCCTAATGAAGGGCACTGCCCCATTCACCCTAATGAAGTAGCCCCCACAGCCCCACAATAAACCTTTTTAGGATCAAGCAGTTGGTATTAATGGACTTTATCTTGGCTTCTCATGCCCTTACTGCACACAATGTAACAAATGCACTATTCTCTTTTCTAGAGAATATCAGTTTGGGAAAGAGGAGGAGAGGTTGGATAAAGATGTAAGAAAACAAAACAAATTTGCAGAGTCTCTGTGTTTTGTTAAGTATCACTGATTTAATTCACAAGGAAATTTTAAAAAATGTATATGTATTAATGAAGATTTAAAATGGCCTATTTCTGACGTTGGGATTTTTCCAAGGTAGGTTTTCTAAGGGACTAAGCTCCTAAATGGGTTAATGAATAACTCTTGATTGTTTTCTACTCTGTGCTGAGAGTGAACCTTTGATCATGTGATGGAGGTATGCAGTTGCAAATTCGCCTTCTTGAAAGGGTGGTGGCTGTTAGTTTCTCTGAATGTGACAGAGAACTGAAGTTCTCAGGGAAAGTTCTCAAGGAAAACAACTCCAGAGAAATGGATGCTATGTGTGTGTGTGTGTGTGTGTGTGTGTGTGTGTGTGTGTGTGTGAGAGAGAGAGAGAGAGAGAGAGAGAGAGAGACCTTTACTTCTAGGTCTGTTTGGATTACTGTATTTCATATTTTCTAAAATGCTGAGCCTGTGCAGGACAGCACAAGACATTGTACAGATATTTTTGATGTGCATTTAATGTTGTAATTCTGTTTTGAAGGAAGTTATTCCATTAGAACTTTGAATAATATTTTTTTATGGGTCTGGACAATGATTTCTTCCAAAAGGAGCCAGTTATCACGCCTTCAGTGGCTTCAAACTGCACAATATTAATATCTGCAGTATGCGTAACCCTTTCCCTACCTACTGCTTCTCTGTTTCAAATTGCCTCCACTCTAGCAGTCTTTTGCTTCTGCTGAGTTCCCAATGTGTCTCCCACAAAAGGAAAAGAAAGGAAAGTGACCAGGAGGGAATGACAAAGCACTTCCTTTCCCACTGCTTCTTAGTTTCAGACAACCCTCCTAAAGCTTCTTTTCCCTAGGAAATGCTGCCATGGGCCTTTTGTTACATGTGTTTGCATGCAGGATGTACTTAGGTTTCTTTCAGCCTCTTGCTCAGGTAGCACCAGTCTATGCATGGCTGAGAAATAGGTGTGTGCTTCATATAAGAAATAGGTGTGTGCTTCACCTGCACATAATTGATTATTGGTAATCGTTCTACACCAGCCTCTACCAAAGGCGTCATGGACTTTGAAGAACCACAAACTCAGGAAGAAAGGGAGAAACATGCTAAGAGGAAAACATGCTAAGAGTGGCTGGGGGAACCCGGCCAGATGGGCGGGGTATAAATAATAAATTATTAAATTATTAAATTATTAAAACACGTTTGGCAAATCCTCGTCAGTGATCAACTCCCGCCTGGAAACCTATTTCCCCACTGTGGAAGGATTGTGTTCACGGAAGGCAATCTCACGTGGGTACGAGTGATTGCCAAATAAGACACCAAGGATGGTTAACCTGTGGTCCTTCAGATGTTGCTGGACTCCAACTCCCATCGTCTAAAGCCAACATGGCCAGTGATCAAGGATGATGGAAGTGGTAGTCCAACAATATCTGTAGGCCAGCAGGTTAGCCACTCCTGCCTGAAGCAGTTATCTGGTTGTATCAATGTCTATGTGTGCCGTGTGTCCTGGTAAACTGGTATAGTACTGAAGCTGTAGGCAGCAATTGCTAGTTTCCTAGGAGTAAGTCCTATAGAACTCAGTGGGACTTACTTCTGAGTAGGTATCTATAGGCGTGCCCTGTTGATCTTCCGTAGTTACGGATATAATTGTGTCTTCGTTCCAGCATGCAATGAAACAACTAGTCACATGGTATGGCTGCTATCCAGGAACAGTGTGAAAGCAACCTTCTTGTAGCAACTGCATCAGAGAAAGTAACCCTCAAGCTGCATGGGAAAAAGCTGCTTTTCGACAAAATTTTCAGTCCTATGTTCCACTTTCGGGTGACCTTTCATCACACCTTGACTTTTGCTGTAAATTAGATTCCTTGCACCGAAGGGGTCCTTTCTTTCTCTCCAGTTATCTGCTGCCTGTTTCATGGATTGTATCATCATTTTTTGATGGAGAGCTTTGTTCTTCTGCACAGTAAAATGCCCCATTCTTGCTAATTCCCTTTGTATCTGTCTCAGTAGTAGCTTTTAAGGCTGCTAAAAATATCGGCGGAAACTAAAGCATATGGGCAATCAAGCTTGGTGAGATAGCTGGAATACAAAACATGGCTTTATTCTGGAAAGGGTTTGAACTTGATAATGCTTCTAATCCCAAGCAGTAGTTTAGATAGTCATTTAATGTGCTAGGCAGAGTTTCAATTAACAGACCATTGGTATGATCCTATGCAGTATCTTCTCAGAAGTTAGTTATGAAGTTAAGGAACCATAACAAATATGTTTAGGCTTACAGTACAAAGTTGCTATCCAATGCACAATATTTGGAGAAAGTCACATTGAATACAGTTAGGGTGGGGCTTGGGGAAGAAGGAATTCCACAAGGTGTGGGGTCACCACTGAAAAGAACCTGCCCCATGTCCAACCTTAGCAGCAGGTCCAAGTGCCTGGAAGGTTTTAGTTTGGAAAAGATCATATGGTTATACGTGGCCCTTGGCATAACCTGATCCCAGAACATACAGAGTCTTAAAGATTAGTTCTAGCACTATAAAAGGTAAAGGGACCCCTGACCATTAGGTCCAGTCGTGACCGACTCTGGGGTTGCGCGCTCATCTCGCATTATTGGCCGAGGGAGCCAGCGTATAGCTTCCAGGTCATGTGGCCAGCATGACAAAGCCGCTTCTGGCGAACCAGAGCAGCACATGGAAACGCCGTTTACCTTCCCGCTGTAGCGGTTCCTATTTATCTACTTGCATTTTGACGTGCTTTCGAACTGCTAGGTTGGCAGGAGCTGGGACCGAGCAACGGGAGCTCACCCCGTTACAGGGATTCGAACCGCCGACCTTCTGATCAGCAAGCCCTAGGCTCAGTGGTTTAACCACAGCACCGAGCTTAAAAATTAACAGGTGCAAAATTGAGGTGACATGACCAATAATGCTTTGGGAATTGTGCAGACCTATCTCAAACTGACCCCTTCATGGATCACTGCCTTGTCATGGCAAAGGGGCTTGAATAACTCCAAGAAGCTATGAGCTATGCTGTGCAGGGCCATGCAAGATGGACAGGTCATAGCCGAGAGTTTAGACTAAATGTGATCCACCTGGAGAAGGAAATGGCAAACCACTCCAGTATTTTGCCAATAAAACTCTATGGACATAAAAAAAGAGAAGCTTTGAGAAGAAAGGGAGAGTTTCCAAGGCATGCTCTGGTTCAATGGGGTCACGGAGAGTTGAACACTACTAAGATGACTAAACAACAAAACAAAACATCTCAAACTGAAGTGACAAAATTCTGCTTTTGAAGGTTTCTGCTCTGATGTGCTTCCTGTGATGTTTGCCACATGAAAGCAGTTCTAGACAAATGGCTCCCTATCACTCAAAGGAAAATGAAAAATCAGTGTGTAAGGACTTAATTTCAATACTTTTAAGCACGTGCCACATGAAATATAATGTCCCATATGTTGTCATGCTTAAGGATGAATAAAATAGTTCTATTAGAAGCTTGAAGGATAGACACGATGGACATTCCTAAAATAACCACCCCTGGTTTCTTCTTCTTTGGCAACCACTTGTAGGCGAGTAAGATTGTCTTCCATGGATATGGTCTTAACCAGGGTTCTGCAAACTTTTTCAGCAGGGGGCCAGTCCACTGTCCCTCAGACCTTGTGATTATATTTTGGGGGGGGGGGATGAACAACTTCCTATGCCCCACAAATAACCCAGTGATGCATTTTAAATAAAAGGACACATTCTGCTCATGTAAAAACACGCTGATTCCCAGACCATCCATGGGCCTGATTTAGAATTGGGTCGGAACCGGCCCCTGGACCTTAGTTTGCCTACCCATAGTCTTAACAGTATGTTAGTAACACTTCTGAGACTTGCAGTCTGAATAAGCTAAACTGGATTCAGTGTGTAAACTAAAACCCCATGTATTGGTTTGGAGAAGCATTCCAAAAACTGAACATAAAACTGCTAGACAATCTTTTGAAAGACTTAATGTAGTTGTACTTCAGATCAGAAGACTAATTTGATGAGAAGTCAAGCCTTAATTCAAATATTATCAGATGTATCACCTGAAAACACTATGAAAGCCTCTGCTATTTAAAAAGTCCAACAGAAAAAGAGATTAATTGTAAGATAATGTTTTTATTACCAATGGGATTTCCCTTTTGAGCTAACTGGGTTTCTTTTTCCTCAGGCCTGAACACTGACACTATTTATTATTATTCATGAGGAAGGTGTTGGTTTTTTTTTTTTTTAAGAATTTGTTATGAAACAGTAGTTAAAGTAGATGCAACTTAAGTGTCTGTTTTGAATTACTTTTCTTGTCTTTGAGCAATTTGATGGATCTTTCTAAAGTGTATTTTAGGGTGTAGGATCATGATATTCATATTTTAATATTATTAGATGAGACAGAATTAGGATGGCTAGGAATCTCATTTTTAATCCCTCCAAGCCAAACATAAATAAAGCAGAATTAATTAAGCCCAAGAAAAATTTGGTATCATAAAGGTAAACCTTGGTAGTTGAAATCTTTAGCCTTGAAGATTATTTTGTTTGCTTTTTCACTGCAGTGTTTATTCTGTTTTGCTCCTTCTCAAGTTATCAGACTACTTCATTCACATTTTTCAGTTTTTGTTGTTGCAACCATTAAAAAATTCCAGCAGATGTGCTATTGTTAACACAGCTGTGCAGACAAACTATTTCTTTTCCTTTCTTTTAAAAAAGAGCGCCCCAGGTGCCCATTCAGCCATTTAATTGATAGCTGCATAAACAATCACCCCCCAAAAGCTACCCAAATCTCCTCCACCAATAAAATAATTTGTCCACTAATTGAAAAGGCCTTAACTTTGGTTGTCAATGGAAAATGCTTACTTTAGGGAGCTAAGGCGATTACAAATAAAGCATGATAACTGCAAACTAAGGAATGTGGTGCACCAGCTGCCACAAACGCAGATAACCCCTAAAGTTTGGTTCCCCAGGAGATCACTGTTATCTGTTGGGTATTTCACACTTCTACTGATGCTAATTGTTTGGCTGTGATCTAGACAGCCCCTTTCCTGAATAGAAGGTACCTTTGTTTATACAAACAGGTATGATTTCAACTGATTTCCACCCCCCACCAACCATAGCCCCCACTTAATGCCAGATGATTTTCAGAAATAATGGAACATTTACCTGAGACAGTGTTGGGTTTGTGAGAGGGTGACACTGTGGTCTAAGGGAGAGAGAAATCTCAGGAAACCTTGCTGCATGCACACAGAGTGAGGCTGTTAACTTGTCCAGGTGATGAGAATAGAAATTACCCCATATGTCAATGAACACCTACCCAGACTTAAGTTGATTTGGTTACAGTGGTTGAATCTGACTAGTTCAATTGTTTTGCAGATCCTCAAGATGTCATATTTAATAAAGAGAACCTATTTATCCACATTTGGTTGCCTTGCCTCTTCTTTCTGGTGTGCTGGCAAGGTACCTTCGCTTACACAAACAGGTATGGGATCTCAGCTGATTTCAACTGATTTCCATCCCCCACCAGCTGTAGCCCCTACACCAAAGAACCCGAAAAACAGAACCCAGAGAGGAAGGGTTAGATCGGGTTTCAGCACAGGTAAATGAGGATCAAAGAGGCCTGAGGCAAATGACATAAAGAGAAACAGATAATGACCGCTCCCCACATCAAATGGGGGTTGCTCAGACTGAGAACCCCATTGTGGAACAAGAGCATTACATACAGAGTTGAGAAGGCCCCTATAATTTCTTCAGGGCTTCTGTTCCTGGTGAAGGGCTGGTACTCTGGTTTTTTTATTAGCAGAGTTTGGCCCAGCTGTTGAAATGACAGAAGGAATAAGCTCCATGGACCCTTCTGCCAGAGTTCCTGGTTCCCCATTTGTGGTGTGTGGCACCTCAACGCTAGCTTTCTAGATGACCTCAGTGGGAAGGAGAAGGCAGGAAAACCCCATTGCATATAATCCTGTGCACACCTCTCTGACCCACTCAAGCAATTGTGATTTCAGTGGTCTGTGCTTGATGTCATAAAGAGTGCTTGTCATGAGCCAGGAGTCAGAGTCGCCTGCTGAACAGCAGCGTGAAGGGGAAGAAGGCAGAGTGACCCCACCTGCAGCTGATCAGCCTTCAAGGACTCTGAAGAGAAGGCGCTGAAGAGAACCAGCTGGCGTCAGTCAGATGCTTGAAACAGCATGCGACAATCGGCCTCTGTCTTTCGCCTTTCCATTCTTCAATCCTCTCAAATTAAAAGAAGTACTAACAGGGGTTTATGAGGTAAAATAAAAAACCTCCCGCGCTTCCCTTTAGTCTTACAACACCCCCTATAACTCTTGGGGTTTTAGAATAATTTGAGAGTAGTATTTCCAGCACGTACGTGGCCAGGTACCTTAATGAACCCAGGGCTATAAGTGAGACAGTTCCTTGTGTACACAGATAAGGGGTTCACTCCACTAGAAATTCCCCTACTGAAAAGCTTTCTTCCTCCCTGAGGTAACTTTGTCACAACCCAGAACCTGTCTCCTTCCTGTCCCCTCCTGGTGCACTCTCAGACACAAGCTAACCCTTCTAGTCCTGAAGGCTGTTTTGTCTTTTAAAAAGAGTATTCCCACCAAATGAGTATCGGGATACCTTTGCTGGAAGGTATCACAGACAATGGTTTGTATAACACTTCAACTATGCACATTTATTGTATTATTTCTTGATGGTTGCTTTCTGGTTTTGTAAGTACAAACTTAGTTTCATTGATATTGTTCCTAATAAGCAAATATCAGATAACCTAACAAATACCACATCTACTCTAATCCACCCTCCTCCCAACTCCCACACCAAATCCCTCTCAACTGACATTACGGTTGCCCTTCCTTTTTAAACCCTCAGCAGGCCACGCCTCCCATGGAATGTTGCTTTCAGTTAACCAGGAGTCTAGGTCAACCCTTTGATAGGTCGGTTGCGAAAGAAAAATATAACAGAACAGTTTCATATTCGTCACACAGCACGTGTTGTCCCTGGTCCAGTATTGCTGTTTCTTGATCCTCTTGACCTTTGATCATCAGATTCCCTGACCCCTGGAGTGTCTGACCACGTGAACCACTGTTGCCTGATCCTAGGACTGGACCTGACTTTGGATCCGGACTCTGCCTACAGGTAAGTGCACCCCTTAGACTCTGTTGGTTGGCTGGCCTCTCACTCCCCTGAGCTCACCCATTGTTGCTCAGCATGGGACTGCAACCAATGGTGGAGCTTCATGCTCTGACACTGGGCGGCAGAGAGCAGGTGGGGGAGGGACTGCCGCACGTCCTGGGGGTGGGGCACGCCACCTGAGGGGGCAGGGTGCCCAGTGTGGGCAGGGGCGCAGCCATAATGGCACCCTGCTGGGGTCACGCTGCCAGGGGCGGTGCGCTTCCCCCGCACTCCTCTTCCTCCGCCAGTGACTGCGACAGTATTGTGTATAATTTAGGATGCCCCATGACCTTGTCCTTTAGACTTATTTGGTCTCTAAGTTCTGTTTCCATACCTGACTGTTGTTCTTCATACATGAAATTTCCAGTTGTGACAATACACTAGTAGCCAAAATTGTGGAAACCTTTTGGGTGTATTTCTGAGGTTTGATGGCTCAAAACACCACTTTTATTGGAGTAATAACATAAAATTATATGTCAATGGAAAGATAATTTAATGAAGAACTTTATTCTATCAAAAGTTATAGCTAAATAACCAGAAAAAAAGGAAGCACAACTTGCTTAGGATGATATGCAGTAGCTTCCCTTCATTTGAATGTAGCCAATGATAATGAGTGTGAAGTTGAGTGCAAGGACTGTTTGGGACAGACTGGAGGAATATGGTCTAAATGCCAGAAATCCAAGGAAAAAGCCATTGTTATATCTCAAACAAAAGTTGAAAAGATTAAACTGGACTAAAACCCATGTTAACTGGACAGCGGAACAATGGGACAGTGTTAATTGGAGTGATGAGACCAAAATCTCCTTGCTTGGTAGTGATGGCATGAAATACATAAGGAGAAGATTCAGAGGAGATTTATATCCTACTTGCATTACAACTACCATGAAACACCCAGTTAGTGTTATGATTTGGGGTTGTATGATGCAAAAGGTATGGGCAGAATTTACGTCATTGATGGGAATGTAAATACCCAAAAATACATAAATGAAATACTTGATCCCAAACTGAAGCATTCCACACATGATCTTTTCCCAGATAATGAATCATTTATATTTCAACAGGATTCAGCTCCATTGTCATGTTGCTGCTGTGTGCAAAAGGTGGTTTCAAGATAATCGTATTCAACTGCTGGCATGGCCTGGGAATAGCCCAGACCTTAACCCAATCAAAAATCTTATGGAGACGACTAAAGATACTAGTCAGAAGCAACCCAGCAATAAAATCCAATTAATAGATGCAATAATTCAATCTTGGTTTCACATTATTCTAGCTGCAGAACTAAAAAACTTGGTTCACTCCATGGGAAGGCATTGTAAGGCCATAATTAAAGCTAAAGATTTCCTAACTAAGTATTAACAGACATAAGTATTTCTGTATATCTCATTTTTTTCTATGTTTCAAGTTTCTTCTTTATGACTGCTGTTGTAACAAATAATCCTTCACAAAAGTTATTGCATTACATTCTTCATTAAATTATATTTCCATTGATAATGGATAGTTTTATGGTATTGCTAAAAAAAAAAAAGTGGTGTTATGAGCCTCAGAAATACACTTTTTCCAATAGGTCTCCACAATTTTGGCCACTAGTGTATTTTAAGTCAACATAAGGATAAGGACTGTGTGGTGGAATAGTGCCTGGTGATGATTCCGGTTCATCATGGGTTAACCTATCACTCCCATGATAGGCAGGTGTTCCCTGGAAGGCGGAGCTAGATGGCATTCTAAATGGAGGGGGAACAACCGTTAAAAGGCAGTTGGGGGTTGGCAGTTGGGGAGTGGAGGGTTAGAAGAGGGAGCAGGAGGTTAGGTTTGGGTGGATGAGAAGAAAGGTTATAACCGTTATTATCACGATGCAGGAGATGTATTAACAAGTCTGTATTATATGAAAAGAAGATATGCACTTTTAAGAGCCAGAGAAACCCATGTTTTCAAGTTAAATAATAAAGTTAAGTGTGCCTAAACGTTCACTGACTCGGCAGTGTCTCAGTACCTTCAGAGGTGTGACTAAGGCGAGAACAAAGCTTTCCTGTGGAAGAGGAAACTGTTTGCTTTTTCTCCTGTCATACAAAGGGCTGGTTAGGGAAGCCAAAGGAGCCACATAGTTGCCTAAGGGAGAGGCAAATTGTAGCAGTAGGGATCCATGGGAGGGAGACCCCACTGGTGGCAATAGGTTTCGAACGCAGAGCCCTGAGGTACCCTGGAGACAAGTCCAATTTGGACACTCGAGGTTTTCTCCCGTTTGTAGAGAAGCATAGGGAGAGCCTCTATTGTTAAAGCAGTGAGGGGTGGGAAACTGGGAATCCCTCACAGACTGTACCAAATATTCTTCACTTATAATGCTTAACTTGAAAATGATGTTTATAAGAAGGGGGTATAAATATTTCTCCTATCTTCCTTTTAGAGAGGCGGTCATAATTTCCACTATTTGCTCCTGCTTTTTGCACATTTCTTTCCTTCTAGTGACTGACTTCTTTCTCCTTCCTGGATTAGTCACATGGGTGACTGCAGCTAATCAATAAGTAGTGAGTAGGATAATATCTTACAGGGGAAGGCGACCTGATGCTCTCCATCTCTTGTTGGTCAAACAATTCCCATCAATCTGAGCCAGCATTGTCAATGGTCAGAAACGAGGAGAAATGTTGTCCAAAAAAATCTGGAAGGCACCCAAGTTTGCTACTGTTGTCCTGCACAACTAATCAGATATGGGTACATAATAGAATCACTGTGAGCAAGGAGAGCAAGAAAAGAGGGCAATGCTTGTTGGGTTTCTTGAATAATCAAAGTTGCTTTTGAGCCGGTCTAATGTCAATACTGTCTGTTTAAGAAAAACAGGTGCCGGTAATTTCTGTTTAATTGCTCACAGGTGTGGGCTCTACTCCTTGTATATAAGGCTCTGTTGGAAAGCATTTTGTGTGGTAGTATGGTGGGAGGTTTGGAATGTGGGTATGTAAAGTTGCTGGGGGAGAGAGTGTTTATCTTTAGTTTAAAGTCTCTTCCGAGTCAGTTTATTTTTCTGTTAGAGAAAGCCAACCATTTGTTTTTCTTCTGTATACTTTAAACGGTATACTGCTAGTCAGGGGTTTCATACTAGGTTGGTCTTTAAACTCTTGGTGGTGTATTTTGGCCAAGTCAACTACTGTGTGCATATTTTGTTTTACTATAAACTCTGCGTGAAGCATACTTTGAAGGGCCACTGGGAAACTGGGGCATATGATTTATGTTAGCACTCTTAATACCCAGTGTTCCCCAATATTATTTCATGATCACTTCCCAAAAAATGTGGGGTTCCCCCAAAATTGTAAGAAAGTGAAGACATTTTCAGCACCACTGAAAATGCTTATAAAAGAGAAAGAAAGAAAAAACAACCCAGTTTATTTGTAACAGGGAATAGAGAACTGTTTCTCTTTTTTATTCTTATTTTTTTAAATCATACTGCACATCCATGGAAATAACTTACTGTTGAATAACTTTTGATGTCAATCAGTGTCTAGTTTCTGCTTTGCATCACCTCCCAGAGACTACCATGGTAGTTTAGCATGCCTAAATGAGCTAAGACAGATAGAGGCATTCTGATCTCTTTGTTAGCTGCAGTTGATTTTTATTCTCTCAGAGGATCTGAGGAGAGAAAAGGAGAACTCTAACAAATTGTTGTGGCTCCAAGCATGCCACTATTCATGATCATATCCTGGTGAAAACCTTAAGTTCTGTATTTCCCAAAGAAATTTTGGTAGGGTTTTTTTTGGAATGATCTTTGTTATTCAAAAGAGCTTGTAGCGTTTTTTTTGCTTAGCGTTAGCATCCTGCTGGCTCTGACACACACTTGCAGATTCCCGCTGAAGCTGATTCAATTAAAAGTAGAGAAATCAATATAAATTTGAGAAAAGGCATTAGACAAATGCTCTGCCACTTACAGAGCTTTTTGTACTGGACAGGTTACCATGGAAGAAGCGGGCTTTTCCAAGTGGTTTGCGTCTTTTGGTTAATCAAGAATAATTTCATATAATGAGTGGAAGCCGCTGCTGCTTTGTGTTAATTTGTTTTGGTACAGCTGTAATGGCATGTGTTTAAATAAAGGTTAAATAAAGGACATTATTTAAGCAGCTTATTGTTTTAATTTTGCAATTTTGCAATTACATATTTAGAATTTTGCTTTAGGGTTATTATTACTTAAATGGGGAGAAATCGTTCATATTGATGATCAAACTACGCAGGAGGAAGTTTTTTCACCCAAGTAACCTTGATAGACTGCACAACTTTGGTAAGGAGGATTTAATCAGATATCGGGTACATCCGTGCAACAAAATGTATATTTTATGATAGCCTATATTTGTAATACCTAATAAAGGTTTGACGACGTAAGTAAGTATTCTTCTGCGCAGCTCGGTCTTCAAGGAGTGAGAGACTCCACAGTTTCCAGCACTTACCTCTGGGTTTTTGGTTTCCTTGAAATGAAGGTGGCTGTAGATTGCGGTGCCTTCCTGATACGTGGTTTTATTTACACATACATTCAAACTGAACATAAAAAGGATTCTTCCATCCATGAAAAGGCTTTTGATCCACTTGAGGGATCACACTGGTGAAAGAGGGCAGGTGACTTTTGACAATTTTCCCTCCCCCTGCTGTCCCCAGAAGGGCTATGGGAATAGGCAAAAGTCAGCTGTAGTTGGAGTGAATTTCTGGATCTTAGTCACTGTGTCTTTCCCTTTGAGACAAATCGATACCTTATTTTTCGTTCCATAAGACACACTTTTCTCCTCCTAAAAAGTAAAATGAAATGTCTGTGCGTCTTATGGAGCGAATGCGTGGTCCCTGGAGCCAAATTGCCCAGGGGCTAAAGGCAGATCATGCTTTTTTATTTTTTGAAAAAGAAAGAGTTAAAGGCTAACAAGAGGGGGCGAGGCTTTGAAAGGAATCCGCTCAGCAGCTGATTGCAAGAGATCAGAGAGGGAGATAAGACAGCTAGCTCCCTTCCTGGCCCCTCCTGGCCCCTTGCCTAGGCCTCAATTGTTGTCTGCAGAGGGAGAGATGTGACTGGCTGATTAGATTATCTGTCTGGAAACTGTAGAAATGGGTCCCTTTCCTTTCCTAGAGAAGCTGCAGTTGAACCCCATAAAAACAGGATTTTTTCCCTTTGCAAGGAAACTCAGCAACTTTGAGCTGATCCTAAAAATGGAGCTTTCCCCCTTTGCAAAAGAAGCTTCCTCAAATATTTAATGGGAGGGGTCAAAGGCACCTAGGCCTCTAGAAGTTGGCTGCTATGCCTAGGACAATTCAAGAAAGCAAAATATTTTTTTGCTTGTTTTCCTCCTCTAAAAACTAGATGCGTCCTATGGTCAGGTGTGTCCTATGTAGCGACAAATACGGTATATACTTTAGTGTTGTACCATGGATTGCTCCCACTCAGCCAGTGGATACATTGCTGTCAACATCGTGGTGGCAGCTTTAAATTGCTTCATGTGGCTTTGGGGATAGATTAGTTGCTGAACACAAATGTTTCCATACACAGACCTTTGCTATATGAAACATTTCAGATTACTTCTACCTTGGGTGATTCTAGATTTGGATTATTTAGTAGCACCTAACCGCTGCTGTTTCACTTTATGCTGTCCAGGAAGTGACTTGCTAAAAAGAGCTGACTCCTAGAGAGGGGAGAGCGACCATAGAGAAGGCAATGTCTAGAGCATGGGTTTTCTTCTTCAAAATATAGTCGTCGTCGTCCCCCAAGGTCTGAGGGACAGTGGACTGGCCCACTGCTGAAAAGGTTTGCTGACCCCTGGTCTAGAGTACAAGCCGTAACTAGCCCCCCCCAAACCCCACTGAACAGCTGTGTGATCTGTATTCTACAACTGGGGACATTTTTCAGTTGTTTCTTTGGGTGAAAAGTCAGATATTCTGATCTCCGGAATAATAATAATAAAAAGTTTGTTCCTCATGTAACATGTAGAGCACGCACCCCCAAACTGTGGCTCTCCAGATTTTTGGCCTACAACTCCCATGATCCCTAGCTAACAGGACCAGTAGTTGGGGAAGATGGGAATTGTAGTCCAAACATCTGGAGGGCCGAAGTTTGGGGATGCCTGCTGTAGAGGATACTGCTTGGTATTCTGGTAGTTCTGACCAGTCAATGGTCACCTCAACATCCGATGGTTGCCCTGCCTGTTCTCCAAATAGTTCCATATAGGACTTCACCCAGCGTTGTGCCAACATGGTGGCATCTAGTGTTGATTTTGTTTCATTCATGCCCCAAGCCACCAGGTCCCAGAATTTATCCTCCCTTTGTTCAGACACTGCCAGCCCTAGTTCTTGCCACTGACGTCTCACAAAACTTGCTTTTTTTTTTATTCTTAAGGATTTCCTTATATGCTACTCTGATTTTACTCACATTTCCCTTATTATTTTCGGAGGGTTCTCCCCCTGAAATGTCTTAAGGGCTCTTAAAATGTCTTTCTTTGCCTCCTTACATTTGTAAAATGAGCTGCAAGGCTCCAATGATGTTTATGTAGGACAAATGTCCAGACAAAATTCCCTGTTGCTAGTATTCGTGGGTAATGTGACCTAGACTTCTTCTTTTTTAAAATGTTCCATCTTTGGGTATATTTGACGTTTTATGAACCATAGATAGTTTGTGAAATTGAAACAAGAAAGTAACGTTCCAATGCTTTGTTCACATCTGAAATGTGCCATTGCTTCAGTCATGCATAGACAACAGTAATCATATCAGTGTTTTTCTCCTTAGCTGACCAAAGGCACTAAAGCCCTGTGTGATTTTAAAATGGCAAAGGCAACAGATGCCCAGTCTCTTTGTCAGCTTCTTCCACTCAATGCCTTTGTGTTGCTCCTGTCAAATATTGCTCTGCAGAGAGTTTTGCTGGAGCTGATGAATACAAAATGAATGCATTATGGTTGAGAAGGGGCTGCAGCCAAAACTGGCAGCCCAATGGCCCTGTAATTCGCCAAATGACAGGACGCCATCTTTCCATGAGTTTCCCCACCCCAGTGAGTGGCAGACAGTGACTTAGGCCTAGGCCTGGGGAAATACACTATGTAATGATGCCACATAATACTACTAGAAATTACATGGAAATGAAGAGCCAGAAATGGGAACTTTTTTTAAAAAAAGCACTGCTGTGTTGTCCATAATACCTAGCGATTTGCTAATATACCTAAAAGCTTCTCTCCCCTTTCATCACCCAGTTTCTTATTCATATTGTGTTAGACACAGGTTACATGGAAACTTATTTATTTATTTTTAATTTAAAGAAAAAGTATTGTGATATTATTTTTTCTGCTTGAGCTGAAGGACAAAATTGCTCCCCATTCCATTTGCTCAGGTCAACTGGTCTAACAATACTTCTTCTACATTGACAATGGGACAGCGTTTCCATGCACTCTGGTTTCCATCCGTTTAGTTAGGCTGGTCAAATGACCTGGAAAGCTGTCTGTGGAAAAATGCCAGCACCTTCGGCCTGAAAAGCGGGATGAGTGCCGCAACCCCAGAGTCGCCTTTGACTGGACTTTACTATCCAGGGGTCCTTTACCTTTACCTACCTGCATTCTCCACTGCAGGCTAGTTTAGGAAGTGAATGCCAGCCTTCTTAGCACACACAGTTCTGTTCCCCAGCATCTGCTGCCTGAGGCAGCCACCTCAATCTGCCAAATTATAGGACTGGCTCTGAGAGAGGTCCTATTACACGCTAGAGGTTTCTCATAAGCCATCAGATAGGTTTGCATGGATGGGCACTCTTAACAGTCTGTTCCAAGGGATGGATGAGCTGCATTTTCAACTTCCTGTATTGAAAACAAGGCATCTGATTTGGCAGAAGGCTGCTTCAGTGCAAATGGAAACAATGGCATCTTGTTCATATGTTTACCTCAGGAGCATGCCTATCGTTTGTTTGTTCGTTCATTTCAAAATGGATGTGCTGCAAATCCTTAATACAATGGGCAGAACACTGTTCCAGTGCCATGCTGGTTTGACACAGGTTGAGGGCATTGCTAGTCAAGTACACTGTTGTAAAAAGGTAAAGGTAAAGGACCCCTGACAGTTAAGTCTAGTCATGAATGACTCTGGGGTTGCAGCACTCATCTCGCTTTACTGGCCAAGGGAGCCGGCGTTGTCCACATACAGTTTTTCCGGGTCATGTGGCCAGCATGACTAAGCCGTTTCTGGTGAAACCAGAGCAGTGCACAGAAACACCGTTTACCTTCCTGCCGGAGCGGTACCTATTTATCTACTTGCACTTTGGACGTGCTTTTGAACTGCTAGGTTGGCAGGAGCTGGGACCGAGCAACGGGAGCTCACCATTGCGGGGATTCAAACCACCGACCTTCCGATCGGCAAGCCCTAGGCTCAGTGGTTTAGATCACAGCACCACCTGCATCCTTTCAGCACCACCCGTGTCCCTTACATTGTTGTACTCATAGGTAATAAGAACCAGTTAGCTTAGCTTCAGTAACTGGTGAGCTATTGTGTACGAGGATGAATTAACACCATGTATTTGTTCAGCATGACTTCTGGCTGAGTTTAAATGCCATTTATTCTGGTCTCTCATTTCTAAACATGGTTTCCCCTCTGTATAAATAACAAATAAATAAATCTTGTCTGCCACTTTGTAAATAAGTGGAATGGTCTGCTAAACCTGGATGGTTAAGTCCAGTCAAAGGCAACTATGGGGTTGCAGCGCTCATCTCACTTTTCAGGCCGAGGGAGCCAGTGTTTGTCCACAGATAGCTTTCTGGGTCATGTAGCCAGCATGACTAAACCACTTCTGGCGCAATGGGACACCATGATGGAAACCAGAGTGCATGAAACGCTGTTTAACTTTCTGCCGCAACGGTACCTATTTATCTTCTTGCGTTGGCATGCTTTCGAACTGCTAGGTTGGCAGGACCTGGGACAGAGCAATGGGAGCTCACCCCGTCATGGGGATTTGAACCGTCAACCTTCTGATCGGGAAGTTCAAGAGGTTTAGACCACAGTGCCCACCTTCAAGTGATTCTCCTTCCCTCTGCATCTGCTTGTCGAGACTCCATCACATATTTTTTTTTCATTTCTTTGGAACGTAGAACTTTTCAAATGTCTGAATATCCATAGCTTGACCTTTAGGTCTGGTACAGTGGCCTGTTGTTATCTGCATCAAATGCTTCTATTTTTGCAATATTCAAGAGTGCAGCAACAGAAGCTCCACACCTTCCTGTATATTTTCTTCCTTATTATAACGGCTACCGGTATTGCCTTCCTGTATAAGATACAATTTTTGTCTGGAACTTCTGTAAGTTGATACTGTCTTAGCTGAATGCTTCAGTTCTTTAAGGTCCCTTGTGCTGTTACACTACATTCTTGTCCATATCCTATATGCATTTACTCTGAAGTAAGTCACACTGTATTCATTCACAATTACTCCGCAGTTGAGGGCTACAGCGTCAATCCACACTAACTACAAGTTCTATATATAAATTCCATGTAAGCTTATAAATAATGATTCTCAAAACTGATTTTCTAACCATTAAATGTTTTATTTGTAGAAAGATTACTAGGACTCTGCATGCAACAGCTTCAAAATATATTTCCATGCCTTTTAAAGCTGGATCTTCAAACATCTGAGGATGAGAAGAAAGAACAAACAGACTCTTTAACACTTCTAAAATCAGAGCAAATCCCAAGAGCCAATTTTAATTGTAGACAAAGAGCAAGGATGTCCTGGGACCTCCAGATATCTCATTATTACTTTAGCAGACTAATTTAGTAAGTGTCAAGTAAAATCTCTCTATTTTATCTCTTTAAAAAGTCTTGCGCACAGGAGATCTCAAATCAGTCGGCCTGTAGGTTATATTCCAATCCTCCTTTCAATTGAAAAACTTGAGAGAGAAAATATAATAAAGCTACCTTCCTACAGTCCTTTAAAGTAGGAATTATGAGATATTCACAAATAATGGTTGTGGATTTTTTTTAAAAAAGTATCAGTTTAAATGATGCTTTGTATAATTTTTTTTAAAGTACATAGGTCCCTGCCCTAAGGAATTTAGTTTTATCCCCTAGTATTCCACCCTCTACTGATGATGTCTTATAACACCTAGCGCACCTACATAATTTGGAAAGGATAGTAAAAACCTTAAAAATTCATACGGCCGCCATCACATTTTTCAGCAGATCCATTTTTTCCATAGACCCTTGCTGTGACTTCATTGTACACAGAGCAATTGAAGATTGGGATAGACTGCAACCTTCAAAAATGCTCTTTACATGTGTGGACTGCATATGTTGAATATTTTCTGCTTTGAAATCAATTGAGCAACCCCCACAAATGTGCCACACCTGTTGCCCAAGAGCAGGAAAACTTCTGCATGTCCATATTAAACTGAACACATTGATCCTTGCTGTGTCTGCTTTCAATGTATAAATAATATATAATGTAAAATTGAATTTATAATCTTTAGGGACCATATTTTTCTCTCTAAATTCAAGATAGAGTGGACTTTAAAAAAACCTTTTATTGATCTATTTCTTCTTTTAATGTTTCTTACACAGCAATCCTACAGTCATATTCTGTGAATATAACACACCACAGTTATGCTGGTGCAACAGGCACACTCGGCCTGGGAAAGACAACAACAACAACAACAACAACAACAACATATTATTATTATTATTATTATTATTATTATTATTATTATTTATCCCCCACCCATCTGGCTGGGTTTCCCCAGCTACTCTGGGTGGCTCACAACAGAATATTAAAAACCTGATAAAACATCAAACATTATAAACTTGCACATTAAAAACTTGCACAAACAGGGCTGCCTTCAAATGTCTTCTAAAAGGCAGGTAGTTGTTTATTTCCTTGACATTTGATGGGAGGGCGTTCCACAGGGCGGGGCACCACTACTGAGAAGGCCCTCTGCCTGGTTCCCTGTAACCTCACTTCTCACAGTGAGGGAACCGTCAGAAGGCCCTCAGCGCTGGACCTCAGTGTCCAGGCTGAACAATGGGATGGAGATGCTCCTCCAGGTATACTGGGCCAAGGCCATTTAGGGTTTTAAAGGTCAGCACCAACACTTTGAATTGTGCTCTGAAACGTACATATTGGGAGCCAATGTAGGTCCTTCAGGACCAGTGTTATATGGTCTCGGCAGCCACCCCCAATAGCCAGTCTAGCTGCCACATTCTGGATTAATTGCAGTTTCCGAGTCACCTTCAAATGTAGCCCCACGTAGAGCGCATTGCAGTAGTCCAAGCGGGAGATAACTAGAGCATGCACTACTCTGGCAAGACAGTCTGCGGGCAGGTAGGGTCTCAGCCTGCGTACCAAATGGAGCTGGTAGACAGCTGCCCTGGACACAGAATTGACCTGTGCCACCATGGATATCTGTGAGTGCAAAATGACTCCCAGGATGCACACCTGGTCCTTCAGAGGCTCAGTTACCCCATTCAGAACCAGGGAATCCTCCACACCTGCCTGCCCCGTCCCCCCAAAAACAGTACTTCTGTCTTGTCAGGATTCAGCCTTAATCTGTTAGCCGCCATCCATCTTACAGCTGCCTCCCGACACTCACACAGTGAGTCAGTGCTTGGGGGAAGAAAACACAATTGTGTAAAAAGGATACTAGATGACCATCAGGTTCCTTCCAGCTGTACAGTTCTGTGATTCTGTGATACATTTCTCGGAAATACAAAACAGTGTTGAACATCGGATGATTCCAGCAATTCCTGTTGTTCATATCGGTTTCTTGAGGTTCCATCTTAAAGTTCTGCATAAGGATGCTGTCATCTAGGTAGCCTAATTCATACAATTTTCAGGAGGAAGCGACATTTATAACAAATACTATCATCTGTGACCCAAAGTGTTACGCTGTAGCAATTATAATTATTTATTAAATTCCTATATCATCCTTCATCTGACAATCACAGGGTAGCTTACAAATAGTCTGTGGTAATTGCTACAAACAGATTGATACAAAATATCAGTGCTTTTTGTAGTTTGAAATTAAGAGGAGATGTTGGAAACAATATATGATGGAACTTGTGGTGTTGAACTACATAGGTTGAATATAAGTATTTGCTTCGTTTGTTAAATTTACAGTGGTACCTCGGTTCTCGAATGTCTCCATTGACGAATGTACTGTGCATTTGAGTATTTGTAGAGTTTTGAAATTGCTCAATGGTCCCTCCTAACCTACAATTATAGCTTGCCGCAGTGAGTTAAAATGAAAAAGCATAACTGGAAAACAAGGCTAGTTGGGAACATCTCAGAAATAAATACATTCTTTTTTTTGCAAATTCAGAGAGTGAATGTAACAAAATGTATGAAGAGAAAATATGAAAAAATCCCTCATGTTTGGGCAATATTTGTTCTACATAATCTTCATTTAGGGTCACGAAGAGTCAGACATGACTAAACAACAACAACAACAACAAGATGCTTTTATGACTCCTGAATAAAGTATTTTTTATTTATTTTAAGGTATGTATTAAATTGCAATACTAAAACACTAGTCAGCAGGAAAGAAAACTTTTATGATAATGTATAATAAGATCCTGCAAATGAGCAAGGTGCAAGTAAACATGAGAGTATAGTAGCACAAAATTAAGACTTCCTTAGTATTTTAATCTCCTCCATAATAGAGATAAATATTATTAAATGACCTATAAATTTGCATGGGTAACATTTTAAAGGCCTCTGCATGGTGCAAGTCTACACCCCAATTTATATACAGGATTTTCTCTCCTAAATCATGTGTGACCTTTAAAAACCATTGAATCACTCCTGATTTATTGACTACTCAAGCTGAGGGACTGAAGACAGATATTAAAGCACATTAGACCTTTCTTCTCTGAATGCTTTGTTCAAAATATGTTGTCAGCTATTGAAACCACACACTCTTGGGGGGAAATACATCATCTCCCGAGGGCCACTATTTTCTAATTGCATCAGGAGCCAAGCAGCTAGTTTTGCTCTAGTGATCAAATGGGTGCAATGCTGCAGCTTCAAAGAGACCCAAGTGATTCTTAAGAGTCCTTAGTTGCCTTGTAATCATCTTAATTCTTTTCAGAGATATTTTGCCACATAGACTAGGGTGAGGTGGGACCTCCTTCCTTCCCTCCATGGGTTCCATTTCTATATTTTATTCCTGCACATTTTAATGTAATCTATCCATTATATATATATAATCATGGTTTCCAAAGGTCATGTTACTTTACAAGTGTCCTTGTATTCCTGCCAATGACCTTAGCTGTTTGCAGTGGTCTCTCAAATATGTTTTAAAAATTATTCCAGTCTTTTAGAAATACTTGATCTTCCTGGTTGTTTTTTAAAAAATGAAAGTTATCTTAAACATTTTTTCAGCTCTTTATATATCATTTCCCAGAAAGCTTTTACCTCCCCACATGTCCACCACATATGATAAAAAGTACCCCTTTTCCTTTTGCATTTCCAGCAAACATTTGAGCTGCTTCTATACATTTTCTCAATTTTACTGGGTGTCAAATGTCAGCAGTACATCATTTTCCTATAGTTTTCTTTCAATTAACAGCAGGCTGTAAACTTCAAATCCTCCTCCCATAACTTTTCCCATGATAAAAGCTGTACACTACGGTATAACCAAAATCTCTTGCCCAGTGGCAATTTCCCATGTTCCAGTGTCTCCTGCCAAATTATGAAGAACATGTCAAATTTCCAACAACAACAAATCCGTTTATTGTGAGGACCATGCCTGTACACAAATATAAACCCAACAATAATTAAAAATATTTAAATTCATTGCATACTATCCCAACAAAACCTTCATCCCACAAAACAGGAAGAGAAGGAAAACAAGCAACGAGTTAAACAGACGAAGGGGGCTTTACATTGTCATCCATAAATCTTTCCCTGGCTTTCATGGCCTTCATCACAAAAACTGCTACTGCATGGGTAATATGTGGGTTTGCATCAACTAACAAAAATTTTACTCTATCTTCAGGATTGATTATAGAGTTGGGTATAATTTGCAGCATTGCGTCTCTAAAGCCCGAGTAAATGGGGCAATAGAGGAGGTAATGTATAAGATCCTCTTTAATTTTCATAAGGCAAGGGCATAAATGATGTTCTACTGGGGTTTTTGTGAATCTACCGGTCAGATATGCAGTTGGCAATGTTTGAAACTGCGCCATAGTGAAAGCTCTCCGAAGGGTGGGATCAGTGATCTCCACCAAGTAGTTGGCACAGATTTTGACTGCTTTTACTTGGGGAAACCAGTAGGAAAACCCAGAATTTTTTATCTTTGTGGTGTCCAAAAAGGCGTCAAATTTCCAGTGTCTTGAACCGGGCAGTGTGTGTGGCTGTACTTGCAAGCTTCTGAGAACATCCCCTTAAACCAAGCCTGCTCTCTTGCTTCAGTTGTGTCTGGCTCTTTGAAAAGGATAAAAAATGTATGGCACAGGCCATGTTGCTTCCACATACTAATTCTTCATGGTTTAAAGAGAAAGGCAGATGCTACTTTTACTCACTGCTACTCTTGTAGGAAATGAATATACAATCTCAGTCTGGTCCCCCCCCCCCTGCCATCTGCAGGCAGTAGGGATGGTACCCAAATTCTCTGCTCTTTTTTTGTGGGTTTGGATATTACTTTTCTCATAGAAGACGTCGCCATTCCCACAGGTGTCCAAGTCGCGTGGTAGGACTGCTTCAGATGCTTCTCGGTTGTCTAATTCTAGCAAACAGTAACAGCTGAAAACTATGTTCTTATTTCTGGAAACTTGAAATACACTGTACAACAAATGTAGGGACAGTCACTTTTATGAAAACTTTCAAAGTCGTCATCTTTTCGTCCCTGCTTGAAGAACTTGGAAGCAGATTTTCTAATGTTCTTTTGTCTTGATGTTCCACCCTATGTAAGAACTTTGGGAAGTTGCCTTATTCTGAGTGAGACCATTGGTTGTTCTATTGTCCACAGTTACTCTCTGGGGTTTCAAGCGGAGATTTGGCCCAGTCCTACCTGAAGACGCCAGGGATTGAGCCCTTCTGCATGCAAAGCAGATGTTCTGCAACTGAGCTACAGCCTTTTCCCTAAAGGTATTGCCTTAGACATAATGCTGTGTTGTGTGGCGATGTCCCTCCCTCCCCAGGAAATAAGACGCAAGACACAGTGAATTGAATTTAAGTGGGCGAAAAGGCCACAACTTTATTGGTTACGGATGTTGAGCGGCATTGGCTTAGGCATTGGAACCTAACCGGCTATATCCGACTGTAACCCGTGTGTTACAGTCTGGGAGAAATTAACCACCAGAAAGGAGCCCAATGAGAGAGCCGGGGCAGAAGAGGCTGAGTTCCCACCTCCGGCTTGTTTAAAAGAAGTGAAGCCCCGCCTCCCGGCCGACCCTATTGGTCGGCCCAGGTATGACGGAGGCGGGAACTCCCATCTCGCGAGGGGGCTGAGCTCTCAGCCCCCATCGCGAGAGTCCACTCGGCCATGCCCACAACACCACCTCCGTGGGATGCGGAAGTGGCTTTATAGAATGGAGGGAACCCCCCACTAAACTCTAGAAATTAATAAATGGTAGAATTTTGATTAGTTTGGATGTGAAGGAGAACTGCATGTTGCAGAGGAATTCCTGAGCTAGCCTATGAACCGATCCAGATCCCGAGATCATCTTCTGAGGCCCTTCTTCATGTGACTCCTCCTTGAGAGGTTCGGAGGGTGGCAATGTGAGAACGGGCCTTCTCTGCAGTGGCTCCCCATCTGTGGAATGCTCTCCCCAGGGAAGTTCGCCTGGCATGTTCATTATACACCTTTATGTGCCAGGCAAATACGTTCCTTTTTAACCAGACCTTTTGTTGATCTGATTGACATCCTATGCCCTTTTAAAATGTGGCTTTTGGCAGCGGGGGACATTGAGTTGTTGTTTTTATTTCAATTATATATATTGTGGTTTTTAGGTTGATCTTTTCTGTGAACCGCCCTGAGTCCTCTAGGTATAGGGTGGTATAATAATAATAATAATAATAATAATAATAATAATAATAATAAATAATATTCAAAATGACCTGGCCAGGCTAGGGCCATTAAGAAAGAATTCAGGGTCATTGAGAGCCACTGGCAATGCAAGAGAACTCCTTTCTCCCTGCCCTGAGGTGCAAACAGAGACCGGGGGTTTGGAAGGTTGCCAGGGTAATTGGGTGTGAGGTGACAGGAAAATAGAGTTTTTAGCAAGGTGTTCTGGGTGTTGAATGATTGTGTAAAAGTGTCATTATTGTTTCACTGTACCTTTAAGAGTCAGGAAAGATCTAGTGACTGGGGTTCTGCAGCTGTGGAGCAGCTCGACAGGTGTTGCTGTGAAGCTGATGATGCAGGGTATATCAGGGGTGTTGTGTGTTGCCTCTGTGCTGGGCGATTTCTCAGTGTGCTCTTGGTGGGTGGTTTGGTTGTGTGGGTGTTTTGTGTACGCCTAATTTAATTTTTGTTATTTTTACTTTCTCCATTAAACCAAGCATTTGTTTAAGTCTTGGTATGACTCTATGTGCAAGTCCCTCAGCCAGCTCCTGCTGATGCAACTCAATTGCTTCTAACTCTAACACTGGGAAGAAGGGGGAAGAAGAAAGAATGGGATTCATCTTGGGCAGACCGGCTGAAGGCAGGATGGGACAGATGTCTTGGACTCCAGGGCTGCACTGCTGCGGGGGACAAGCCACTCTTGAAATGACCAGGCTGTAAGATCTGGACTCTCTCCATGCAGACTGAAGGTGAATAAAGTATGTTTCTTAAAGCTACAATGTTTTAATGTTTAATAGGAACCGCTACAGCAGGAAGATAAACGGTGTTTCCGTGTGCTGCTCTGGTTCGCCAGAAGCGGCTTTGTCATGCTGGCCACATGACCTGGAAGCTATACGCCGGCTCCCTCGGCCAATAATGCGAGATGAGCGCCACAACCCCAGAGTCGGTCATGACTGGACCCAATGGTCAAGGGTCCCTTTACCTTTACCTTTATGTTTTTATATATGTTGGAAACTGCCCAGAGTCTCTGGGCAACTCAGTCAGATGGGTGGAGTATAAATAGTATAATAATAATAATAATAATAATAATAATATAATATAATTTGCTGCTGTTGTTATTGCCATTACTACTACTACTACTACTACTACTACTACTACTAGAGTTATTGTTATTTTAATTATTGTTATATCAGTGCCTTTTTCATAAAAAATGTTTAGGGGTACTCTCATTTTGACTCAAGAAAATCACCATTTTATAGTTCAAATCTGGAAAAATAAATATAGTAAATGGACAAAAGTACAAAGAACATGCATTACCTCATATTACATATTACTATGTCTGAGACTCAGGAAACACCGGGAAAGGAAAGGAAGCCGCCATTAGAGGTGGCAGCAGCAAAACCTACCAATCACCATGCTACATTCCAACTCCTACTTCACACATTAAACGCTCGCTTCTGTCTAAGACTCAGGAAACACTGTGACACGAAATGAGGCTGCCATCGGGGGTAGCAACGGAACTGACGATTCACCGTGCTAGAGAAGAAACTTTTTTTTATTTTTTACTATTATAAAAAATTAGTTTCTTCTCCCGTTAGATTCACAAAATGTTTAGGGGTATGCGTACCGCTGTGTCCCCCCCAGGAAAAAAACAACACTGGTTATTATGTAATAAGACATCCCTATATTCATCAGTGGAATGTTGGAGGGTATGTGATATATTATTGGAACAATCTCAACCTCTGCTTAATTGTTGGTATTTTTTGTTGTTACTGGTTGTTGTTGCTGTTTGTAAAAAAAAAAAGTCAACCAAAGGTTTTTAAACCCCCAACTATATAAAAGAATTCCTTCCAGTAGCACCTTAGAGACCAACTAAGTTTGTCATTGGTATGAGCTTTCGTGTGCATGCACACTTCTTCACGAAAACTTATACCAATGACATACTTAGTTGGTCTCTAAGGTGCTACTGGAAGGAATTTTCTTATATTGTTTCGACTGCGTCATACCAACACGGCTACCTACCTGTAACCCCAACTATATAGTCCTTTGCTGTTGTTCTTAAACATCTCTAGAATGCTGCTGAGGCTTCACAGAAGCTGTCACCAGTTTTCTGGAACAGCTCCTGTGCTTCTAACAACTCTGTGCCAGGGAGAAACAGTAATGTATGAGAGTCGCACCTTGAAAGTAGGTCTGCCCCTTTTGCCTGAAGGGCAGCTGCGCCAACAACTAAACCTGAAGACACGCTACTGCTGTTTATGAATGCTATGTTTATTATCCTTCAGGGGCATCTAACACCTTGCTATACTACAGCGGTAAATGTTATATCTGAGACCTAAGCTTCAGAAAAGCAGAGCACGTGTTTTGAGGTGTCCAATTATTATTATTTTTTCAAAAAGCTTTATGGTTCAATTAAAATCAGACAGAATGTACATTTATCATAATTAGGGAGCTGGCAGATTGCCCTAACACTTGCATGTGAGCAAATAAACGGCATTCAATCAGCCAGAGTCTGCCATTTCAATGGATAAAAGAACACAACCTTTCCTTAAGGCCACCTGCTGAATTATTTCTGAACATTTGCCACGTACCATTTAGACTCCAAACACATTCTGTATGTACCAGGTAATTATTTTTGAAAACACATTCCAAAGGAGTACTTTTTTAGCTGCTATAATTACATTATCTCCATTATTGTCGACAAGACTATTATTTAGCCGGTGCTAGCAGCAAATATAGCCGGTTGCTCAAATGTTAAGGTGCACAAATGTTTAAAGTATATTCACTTGCTCCAGACACATTTCAGGGCTGCTTTGCATATTTCAGAGATGTGGTGAGAGAGGTTTTTCACTTGTCCTGCATACCTTCCGATGAAAATAGGGACGCCCTGTTCCATAATAATATTAATAATAATAGTTTTACTATTTATACTCCACCCATCTGACTGGGCTGCCACTCTGGGCATCTTCCAACATATATAAAAGTATTAAACTTTTTTTTGTTAAAAAAACAACCTTCCCTATGCAGGGCTGGCTCAGGGGTTGGCTAATTCTACACCCTCCAACTTTTCTCTGATGAAAATAGGGACGTCCTAAGGAAAAGAACGGCTTCTGTAAATCCGGGACTGTCCCCGGAAGATAGGGACACTTGGAAGAAGATGATGATGATGAAGAAGCGTTTGGATTTGATATCCCGCTTTATCACTACCCTAAGGAGTCTCAAAGCGGCTAACATTCTCCTTTCCCTTCCTCCCCCACAACAAACACTCTGTGAGGTGAGTGAGGCTGAGATTCTTCAGAGAAGTGTGACTAGCCCAAGGTCACCCAGCAGCTGCATGTGGAGGAGCGGGGAAGCGAACCCCGTTCACCAGATTACAAGTCCACTGCCCTTAACCACTACACCACGCTGGCTCTATGGTCCTATGTTTTTTGGGCACAGGTCAGAGCATCTTTTCATTTGTCCTGATGCTTTTCCCAGGAAAACCTGCTGTTTACTGCTGAATGGGAACAAACGTCAATCTGCAGAAAAACCAAGGGGAGAAGTGTAGATCAGCAGTTCCATACCCAGTAGCATAGCTAGGGGTTGGAGTTGGGGTTGGATGCCCCCGGTAGCACTTACCTTAGGGGCTGGCATGCCAGAGCCCAAGATGACATGCATATCCAGGCACCCCAACTTGCCACACCACTGTCCATGCCTCACTTCCCCTTGGCCTCATTTCCATACATCACATGTACAATGCATGGATACTATGTGACTGTATAGATCTCGATCTGGTGAAGGGTCTGTGTGTACAACTGTGTGTATGCATGCTTCTTCTTTGGTGATCCCTCTTAGCTAGTAAGATTGTCTTCCATGAACACTGTTTTATCGGTGAGTCCACAAGTGACTGTGGAGGCAAATTCTGGGGTCCACATTTCCTTCCACAGTGGGACAGAGGTTTCCGGGCAGGAGTTGATCATGGTGAAGGTTTGCCAAATGTGCCTTCCTCTTAGCACGTTTCTCCCTTTCATCCTGAGTTCAAGCGTCTTCAAAGCCCATGCATGACACCTTTGGTAAAGGCTGTTCTCCAATTGGAGCTGTCACAGGCCAGTGTTTCCCAATTGTTGGTGTTTATACTACTATTTTTTTTATAAAAAGATTTGACTTGAGTCTTTAAAACCTCTTTTGTTGAATGGAAAGCATTACGCTTTCCGTTCTTAAATTGGGAATAGAGTACTTGCTTTGGAAGACTATAATCAGGTGTCCGCACAACATGACCAGTCCAACGAAGTTGATGTTGAAGAATCATTGCTTCGACACTGGCGATCTTTGCTTCTTCCAGTACACTGGCAACAGTTTACCTGTCTTCCCAAGTGATGTGTAATTTTTTTGGAGTGTGTACAACTGTATGCATGCATACAGTTTATACCAGTCATTCCACCGACTACATGGAAGTTGGAATTGGGATGACGTGACATTGGTGGCAGACTCGGAGGGCAAAGTATTGCTTCTCTCTGTGCGCATTAAATCTCCATATGACGGGAAAGCCTGTCTGAAGTGAATGGGGACCAACTTGCTCCATTGATAGTGATACATTCAGTGAGACGTTAGCCCCCATTGTGTGTCAATTGTATCTCATAATTACCTTGGATATCCGTGTGCTGCAATGAGCATCAGCTTTGAAGAAGTGTATCACACTCATAGGCTCCTTTAGTGCAAATGTCTAGAGAGGGGGCAACGGCATGCCTGATACCAGATTTATGTGTAAAGTATGAGGAAAGCTATTGTACGCGTTTATGGCTTGATAGATTTGGAGCTGTTTGCCTTTCCAGGAGAAAATCAGGGCCAGCCCTGCCTTGCAACATGGAGTGGTAACCTGCTCCATGTAGCTCCATGATGAAAAAGTGAACAGAATAAACCAAGAATTGGTACACAAGACTTGATTGGCCCTAGCATCATTTGGCATTTGCTTCAGGCAGCAAAATGTTTTGCGTTGCACTGGGTAAAATGACTAGGAGTTGACACGGTCAGTTTTTTTCTTAGTAGCCCCCATGTTCTGAAGGCATTGTGAGAACTCGCTCTCTGTAGCATCCAGCTATGGGCAGAGGAAAGCAGAACGTTAATATTAGCTAACATTTCAGGAAACTAAACAGTACAACTTCTGCCTGCAGAATTAGTGCATAAGAAAGGGGCTTAATTGCTGCAACAAGAAACGTTAATGATTTTGCTTTTCCAATCAGTCAACATAAGCTTTTATAGGTAAGATTGATTTTTTCCCCCAGAGAGCTCTTTATTATCTACAGCATTCATCTGTTTTGCAAAATTCAGTTGTTTGTTTAATGTGCATCTCCACCTACCTAGATTAAAAAGAAATTAAAAATTATGGGAAATCATTTTGAATAGTTAGGCAAATTGTAATTAAGACTACTCTTCTCTTTTTCCTCTTTGAAATGAAAAGTCTGATATCTCCCTGTGTATTGGAAACCTGATTAACGGCTTTAAAAATGATTTAAATAGAAGAATGCTAGAAAGCTCCAAAATACGTTCTTTGATGTAAAACATATATTCTGGGCAATTTCCCCCATCAGAAATAAAATGTTTCGATTCAATTCAAATTGCATTAAACACAAAGAGGATGATAATTTAAAGTGAGGCTTCCGATATTCAGCTTTGCTGAATATCCCTGAATTCTAGTGTTATGTGACATGTGCACAAGCAGACTTAGCCATTGGTAAGGTTGGCTGCTGCTAAGAGTGCAGGCCCACCAGGATGGATAATATTGTGTTACTGCTTGGCACCCCCTGCTAAAAGTTTACATTGAGCAATAGGGTTGTGGAATCAAGGGGGTCTCTCTCTCTGTATGTAAACACCTGTAACAAATGTGATGAGGTTGCTATGCAGCTCCTTGCCAAGGGCGCTGCCAGTATTTTCATACCTCTCATTGCAAGGATCACCTGATCGTGTTGTTTTACTTTCTGTGTGAAAGAAAGGGCGGAAGCTACCCTTCGAGACTTCCGTCTCTAGCACTCTTTCTTTGATCTGTCTTGCAACAGGATGGCTCTATGAGAGCTTCTCTTGTCGTACATGTTTGTTATGCTCTTTTATTTATTTGTTTGTTAGAAATAAATTAGGTATGCTACAAAACCTAAACAGCTTTGCGTCCGTTTACTCTGCTGAATTCTGGTGCTCACAAGAGCAGATGTGAGTCCACAGCACCAGGACCTACTGCGTTGGTGTTCCTGCGTTCCTGTGATCAGAAGGTCGGAGGAGGTGTTCCCGTCGCCCAGCCCATGCAGGCACTGAAGACGTGGGCTGAACATGGGTGTACGGAAAGGTGGAAGGGATGGGGCAGCAGCAGGGGGGCACCAATACAGCTCCTTGCCAAGGGAGCCTAGGTATTTTCAGGGACTGGGCAGAGGAGGAATGGTGGAGACCACCTCCCCAGCCTGACCCTTCCAGAGAAGAAGAAGACAGTTCAGAATTACAATAGGGGTTTGAGGGAGGTCACAGCTCAGAGGAAGATGAGGGGGAAAGTTGGGAAATAATGGGAGAGGAGGAGTGAGAGCTGGAGCAGCAGCTGGCTGACATGTTGTCACTAGAAAGCATTCCAGATCCACCCTGCACTCTCCCAGAACCCGGCAAGCATTGAAAGTAGGAGAGCAAAGATCTCAGAGGGCACTTAGCAGCACTCGTAGAGGAAGTGATGATGATGACGGATGAGGAAGTGGGAGAGAAGGGGGGGTGAAGAGTCACTCGGGACAATGCCATTATTCAAGAGGCTGCATTCCCAAGTCTCTCTCTGTAACTCTATATATAAATAAAAATGTAAAGATGACCTTGTGCATAATCAATTATCTCCTAAAGTGCTTGATCGGCCGCTTTGAAAATTTGCCACAACATTGTCACACCGTACACGAGTGTTTTTATATACCTAGATTATATAGATGTCTCACCAGTGACAGGTAAGAACATGATTTTTTTAGAAAAACATCGCCATCTGCTGGATGTCAAAGCAGCACAGCTGAGGCAGCCTCAGCTGCTGCCATTGGCTGCATTGGCAATTGTGACATCACAATAACATGGCATTGCCCAGCATTGCCCAGCCGGGGAAACAGGCCAGGCCCATCCAAAGATACACAAGGGGATTGCGGGTGGAAGAGAGAGGGGGGGTCAGGGTGACGGGTGCCATCACGTGGGAGGAACCAGAGAGAGAGGTCACTCAGCAGGGAGGACCAGAGAGAGAGGTGTCATGATGCCTGGGGTGAGGAACGGGGCTGGGGTGAGGAACAGGGTGCTGAGTGGAGAAGCCTTTGGGGAGGATTAATGGGTCTGGGTGGGGTGGGGAAAACACATGGTTTTTTTTGGGGGGGAATGATGCTTCCCCTTTCTGAGCCACAGCAACGCGTGGCTGGGAACAGCTAGTATTGAATAAAAGCAGATGACAAAGACTTTTCCTTGTCTTTCTTCTTCTTTCCTGGCAACCTGCCATGGGGGTTGGTTTCTCTGCCACCTGACAAGTATGCATCTGATGACAGGAAAAAAGAAAAAGCTCTATCCTCTTTCTCAGTGCTTTTCTTCAAGAAAAAAGGGTGCTGGTACTTATCATGAACTTATTCTCTATATACTCTTTTATAGTATCCCTTCTTAATGCCTTTTTCTCTAAACTAAAAATCCCCAAATGCAGTAACCTTTCCTCATGGGGGTGTTTCCAAGCAGTAGTGTCTAGTGAGTAGTAGTGGCTCCTCCTCCTCTTCCTTTGTCGTCGTCGTCGTCTTCATCATTTTCCCACCACCACTTCCTCCACCTCCATCTTCGCAGCCTAAAGCCAGTCTTAGTCTGTTGACGGATAATAATTTAATGAGAGCAAAGTGGATTGTTTTCAAACGAATATGACAATGTTCTGAATTTTGAATTAATCAACTAAGCAGAAGGTAGAAGGAGCTTATTCAGGAAAGAGTTTAGAAATGCAATTGACCCAACCTCGCAGCAGTCTCTTTATTCAATGCAATAATTGAATTTAGTCTCCGCTATAAACAAAGTCTATTTGCACCATCCACTTAAGGAGTCGTCTCAGAGAATAGTAGACTTTGTGGACAGGAAACGGAGAGGGGGCTGTGTCTGAAAAGAGTTTTTCCTTGAGCAAGTTGAACAACATCTAAGACAAATACAATAATCTCCTTTAAACGTAAAAGTTTCAAAAGTGATCTTAACGAAAGGGGTCTGAATTTTTGTTCCCCTGACAATTGCTCAGAATAGAAAGGATTTCCGTTACCTTAAGATACAATTTGACACATGGGAGATAATCTTCACCCTTCAAATGCAATTAACACTGTCTGAGTGAACACTGCAGAGTGTGAAATGGGATTTAGTAAAACAAATGAGATTTTTTCCCCATGTACCAGAAGAGCTATTGAATTAAGTATAAATTCAGTATTGTTTTCATTGCATTGTCTGTAATCCGGAGATGTGCTTTCTCAGAGTACCCAACTCTCTGTATAGCTAGAAGTAGATGCAAGTACCTTTGCCAAATATGATAGCATTAAAAAAAGCCTGAAGGTTGAGCCACTAGCATTGTCTGGAGCAGAGGCAGTAAAGTGCTACCAAGTGATTACCAAGAGGGAGAAGTCGGGTGCTGTGTGACAGTATTGGGGGCAGGGAGATAGGTCAGTATCATGGAGGCATTGGGCTGCTGATTGGCCAACAGTGTTTTGCATCAATGTTTATCATTGGCTCACATGGGCTGCTAGCCACATAAATGCTGTTGACATCACCATCATCAGTTGGTTAGAGTGTGGTATATGTCTTATATGAGGTTTGAATTAGATGATCCTCAGGGTCCCTTCCAACTCTGTGATTCTATGATTCTATTCAGGGCCGTCTTAAGCACCTCTGGTGCCCTGGCGCCATGGTGCGACGGATCCCTCTGGCGCCCCCCGCCGCCCCATTTTACAGCGCGCTGGGCGGCTGGGCTCAGCGCGCACCGTGGCTGCCGAGGGTGCTGCTGCACGATGGGCTGGCAGGTTTAGTGCACAGCGCTGCTGCACAGAGGAGTGGCTAGCAGGAGGAGTGGCCATAGGGCCGGCCCTGATTCTATCAGATGTCTCATGTAAGGTAAAAAGGAAAAGGTCCCCTGGTCAGTGAAGTACAGTTAAAGGCAACTATGGGCTACCAATCTCGCTTTCAGGCCGAGGGAGCCTGCCTTCGTCCACAGACAGCTTTCTGGTTCATGTGGCCAGCATGACTAAACCGCTTCTGGCACAATGGAACACCATGACAGAAACTAGAGTGCACGGATACGCTGTTTACCTTCCCGCCATAGCGATCCCGTTATCTACTTGCACTAGTGTGCTTTCGTACTGCTAGGTTGGCAGGAGCTGAGACAGAGCAGCGGGAGCTCACCCTGTTGTGGGGATTCGAACTGCTGACCCGATTGGCAAGCCCAAGAGGCTCAGTGGTTTAGACCACAGTGCCACCCGCGTCCAGTGGTTTTCTGTCTCCAGTGCCAGTGAGCACTCTTGGTCACCATTCAGAGGTGACAGTCGTTTGCCAGCATCTCAACATTTCAGTGGCTGACGTTGCTGATGGCCAAAATAAAAATAATGTCCATGGAAACATCTATCATTTCTAGCGGGTTGTTGTTTTACAATGTTTTGGAATCCATACTGAGAACATTCATCATTCTTTATTGGGGTCCTTCAGTCTGCCATGAACTTCTACTCAATACTGATCCAGAGCAGATTCCAACGTGTAGTTAGCAGAGTAAAGACTTAAACATGTTGCAGGATTCCCCCCCAAAATAGACCAGAGGCAATTGTATTTCATCCAGCAGAGCTTTACTGCTACTGAAGGCAAATGAGCATAATGGTCACAAATCCCAAACATTCAGGATTGGCCCTGCCCATAAGAAATCCAGTTGCAGCAGACTTAACTTCCAATAACTTATAATAAGTCTAAACCTTAAGAGAAAGAGAAATGAAACCCAGGCTCCTTCTGTCCTTACTTTTAAAGTCAGCCTGACCTTGAAGAAGAGATAACAGAACCAGTTTAAGCCAGCTGTACTCAGCTTCTCTGAAGGAATAACTCAAACATCATTAGCCTTCTGCTTGTTTCTTTCACACACAGAAGCTTCCAGAACCCTCTTGAATTAATTAAAATAGGAAAGATCTCTACACATCAGATCAATACTTTCTGTACTAAGAAATGCAAACTGAGACCCCCATTTATTAGGTGCAGGAAGTATTGATATGCAAAACACCTACAGAAAAACATTGAATGTGCACCTTTCCTTCTACAAGAATAAATCCTAGCCTTTTTTTTTTTGCCAGATCTTCAATTTACCAGCAGAAAACACAGTCTTACCAGCATGTCACAAAGCAGGGGCAACCCTCCAGATATTTCTGGGCTACAGTTGCTGTCACCCCTGATTACTGGCCATGCCATCTGAGGATGATGAAAGCTGGAGTTCAGCAACATCTTGAGGGTTGATCTACAGAGACATGCTGTGCATCAGCTATGTAATCCTACATGAGCCTTTAAAGGACATATATGAAGACGTTCCACAGCTTCAGCCAAGAGGTTATGAAGGTTTATGCAATCCATCGTGAGTCCTGAAGGGACATTCGAAGAGAAGCTGCCCAGACTTCCAAGAGGAGAGCTGTGTAATCCCCAGCTAGCCTGGCTTAGATAAATTGTCCAGCATTGAACTTTGTAAGATCTGTCCAGCCTGTGGATGCAGTCTAAGCAGACCTTGCTTGGGGATGTCCCATGGCCCAACTGGGAATTCAGAAGGCTTCTTTTTTATATATATCTGGTTTATCTTTCTCCTCTCACAGCACAAATTCTCCCAGCAACCTCCCTGCCCTTTGCCTGACCTCACTCAGAAACAGAGGAGCTATGGGGAGGGCTTTGCACAATATCTAGAAGGGGAGATGGGCAAAATGTCTGGGTTTTCACACAATCCAATGCTTGCTTTCAGTTTTACTACTATGCTAAAACACAGTGTCCAGAGCACTCTTAACGAAAGCCCTTTCGTTAAGTCAAGGAATGAGAAACACTCAGGGCCTTTTTTAAAAAAAGACTAAATGCATCCCCGTTCTATAAAACATGCAAAGAAATCATTTTTACTGTATTCCCATTAATGCCAAGTTGCACTCATCATGACAAATGTCATCGCATAAATATAAATACTACAGGGATTAATGTGTAGGTCATTAATTCTTGAGTATTCCCAAAATGATTTTTATAGGAGCCTGATACACAGTTAACTCATCTAAATTGTGTATTACAGTATATAGTGATGTTGGGTGTGGGTGTGTGGGTGTGTTGATTTTTTAAAAAAAGAAAACTAGCACAGCTATGAAAAATAATGTATTCAAAAGAGTTGCTACCATTGCCTATATTTCAGAAACCTCTACAGCACACACCCGCATGCTAGCTTTACAAATCATTCTCCCAATTTTACAAGCAGCTTTAGACAGATGCCCAAGATCTTAACATATTGTTTGCTCTTATTATACAGCCAGCCCAACCCACAGCTGTGCAGACCCAAATCCACAGGCAGCGAGGAGATGCTGTGCTGTACTCAGCAGTTCTGTACACACAATGGAGATGCATTGCATTGGGGAAATGTACGCAAGTGAATAAAATGATCAGATATTTTAATCAAATTTTACAGTGGATTGATATAATTTCAGAGATTCTGATTAGGTACATACTGTACTAGTTCAGTGGGTGCAGCAAACAAGGTTTCCTTTTCCTTTTCTAATAACACCATCATTTCCAGTTGTTGTTTTTATGTAGAAATGCCCTTCGTGCTTCCCTGATCAAATTCCAGTTGTACTTCTGTTTTTCCTTATTATTTCCTTATGTTTGCAACCCAAATCCTTCTCTTAACGTATTGTGGGAGAGCTGGGCATTTCATTTTCCATCAGGAGACCCTCATCCATTGCACTTGGGGTGTGCTGACCCTTCTGATTTCCCCAAATGCAGGAAACTCAACTGCCTAATCTGAGGTGAAGGAAGGTTTCGTTCCTAGAAACAGTATGACATGCATAACTGCCAAGTACTCCGTTTTCCCTGGGAAACCCCCGTTTTTACTTACCTTTTCCCGGTGGTCCCCCGTATCACTTCGTCTCCCGTTTTTCTCTGTTATTTTCTCCTGCTGGCGGCCATTTTTTTTCTTTCTAATTTGCCCTTCTATGGGCACCAAAAATGGCCGCCGCTGGCTCCAAAAGTCGCATCTACGCATGTCCGGAAGTGCATAGACACGACTTCCGGTGTCGGCGGCGGCCATTTTTGGTGCCCATAGATGGGCAGAGCGACACCGGAAGTTGCGTTGACACACTTCCTGACATGCGTAGAAGCGACTTTCGAAGCCGGCGGCAGCCATTTTTGGTGCCCATAGAAGGGCAAAACGACACCGGAAGTTATATCGACGCAACTTCCGGTGTCACATGGCTGCCAGTCCCGGATTCTGCAGTCCAGGACTTGGAAGGTAAGATGACATGTTGCCCATCTGATCATTTGAGCGGAGTAGCCAGATGCGTAGGGACTTGCATTTGAGTTTAAAAAGGCTGCTCCCAGCATCTGTCTGCAGGAGAGTAGCTCAAAAGCTGACATTTAAGTTAGATAGGTTTTTAAGAAATTATCTTTGGAAGAGCACAGGTAAATCTAAATTGATCATTTGGGGAACTACTTGAAGTATTACAGCCAATTAGGTGGTATGACTGGCATCAAAAAAGAAAGGGGGTTTTTGTGTTGGCTTATCATAGATTTATAGTGCTGGAAGTGACCTTTTTGAGGTTCCCTTTCCTCAATGCAGGATCTATAATGCATATGTAACTACAATATGTAAGGGACGTGGGTGGCGCTGTGGTCTAAACCACAGAGCCTAGGGCTTGCCAATCAGAAGGTCAGTGGTTCGAATCCCTGCGGCAGGGTGAGATCCCGTTGCTCAGTCCTTGCTCCTGCCCACCTAGCAGTTCAAAAGCACATCAAAGTGCAAGTAGATAAATAGGTACCACTCTGGCGGGAAGGTAAACAGTGTTTTTGTGCGCTGCTCTGGTTCACCAGAAGCGGTTTAGTCACGCTGGCCACATGACCCGGAAGCTGTCTGCAGACAAACGCCGGCTCTCTCGGCCTATAGAGCGAGATGAGCGCCGCAACCTCAGAGTTGTCCGCAACTGGACCTAACTGGACCTTCCCTGTTTAGGGAAGCTTTTAATGTTTGATGGATTTCTGTATTTTAGTATTTAGTTGGAAGCCGCCCAGAGTGGCTGGGGGAACCCAGCCAGATAGGCGGGGTATAAATATATTATTATTATTATTATTATTATTATTATTATTATTATTATCATCATCATCGGTCAGGGGTGCCTTTACCTTTACCTTGAACTACAATATCCCTGACAGACGGTTGTCTAGCATCTTTATACATACCTCCAGCTGAGGGTGAACTGAGCAGTTAACTCCTAAATCAGGGGTTCGCCATATTACAAGCTCACTCTATCTGAAACGTCTTCCTTACATAAGGCTGAGCTGAGAGGGAAGGCAGAATCTCATGAACATTTTGATTTTTTTACCACTTTGGGGGATTTTGTAAGGATTGTTGTGAAAGGGGGAATAACCATTCACTTATTCAGGAAGCTAGAAGGATTCCATCCTTTCTTTTATAAAATGTAGGTTTTCCTGTGTTAGGTGTTTGCTCTGGTCAATGGCATTCTCTCCAGGTTTATGACTCACGGGGTACCTTCACCCTTCAGGCTTCAGGATTGGACCTAAGATGTGTATATTTTAAGTGCACACCTAATATTGCAAAGTGTAAATGTGACAAATATATGTGCTTGAAAGCATATATATCATATGGGTAGATTATCCAGAAAGACACAATTGACCGATGCTCTTTAATGAGGGTACACTTAATGGCAAACCCAGTTTTACTTCTATCTGGTTGTTATTAAAGAAAATGTCCAGTTTGCATTTCTTGCTGAATTTCTTGGCTTGCTTGCATTTCCTGTTGCATATATTCTTTACCGAGAGGCAGTTGCTTTTAGTATTGTTCTCTGTGACATATTTCCAAATTTGACCCAAACATGGCATAGTGCTCTACACAATTTTTTCACGCACCATGAGAAAGGAATCCAGATTGATATAGCCAGGGCATATCTTTTAACATGCTTTCAACCCATTCCATTTTTAATGTGCTTTTTCCTAACACCCTCTAAAAATGTACATTATACTGTAGATTTAGTACACCACGTACTAATTATATATTGAGACACTGCTTTTACTGCTTCAACATTTTGTCTGAAGTGTTTTACAGGTAAGTGTACAGTATGTCATTCTCTTAATTTCTCTGCCATACGCTCGCTGTTTTAGCTAAATGTGCTTTCTGCCTATGCATTTTAAATTTTTGCGACCAGTGTGTATTTCTTTACATTTGTCTATAAGTTTTATTGGGCAAGTCAGTAAACTTAGTTATACACTATGACTCAAGTCCTTTTGATTTTTACTTCCTGCTTGCTCTAACTTTACAGCACATCTTAAATTTATATTATCCACAAATGGAAGTTGCTGAAGATGCTTCTTCGCCTCTCTCTCCCAATGTCCTTCTGTTCCCCACTTCTGAATGTACTGTATTGCGAACCAGGGAAAGGAGAAACAGGAGCTCTTCCGCTAAGACTGATGAACTCCTTGTTTCAGGGCATGAATGTAAATGCCTGTCTTACATATTTTAGCCTTTATGGGACTGTTGTGCAATTCTGGACACAAGAGCAGTAGCTCAAAATCCAGGGCATATTGGAGAGGGAGTAAACTTGCTGTGATTGCAGGTTGGCAGGGGAAGAACCATGCAATTGCTTCTGCCCAGTGCCAGATATAAGGTAAACCAGTGGCGGAGCTTCATGCTCCAGCACCGGGGGCAGAGAGCAGGTGGGGGCGTGGCAGGCATGCACCCCCAGGGGCGTGGTGCGCATCGCAGGGCTGTGGCGCACCGCCCGCAGGGGCGCAGCTCACATCCTGGTGGCGTGGCATGCATCCTGGGGGCGTGGTGAACCGCCTGCAGGGGCATGGTGCCCAGCACGGGGGGGGGGGAGCCGCAATGGCACCCCACCAGGATCGTGGCGCCGGGGGCGGTGTGCTCCCCCTGCCCCCTCTTCCTCCGCCAGTGAGCTAAACAAGCTATAGCTTAGGGCCCCACTCTCTTGCCCCACCCCCCCAAAAATTCACTATTAATATACTTCTTAATGGTATTTCAGTTCAACAATTACTTTTATATAATACTTATTTTTTATGTGCAAATGGCTTTAGATACCTACTAGGTCCATTAAATTACCATATAGCATATATTCAACACACAAAAACAGCGACAATTTGTTGTTGACAAAGGACAGCTGCACTTATAAATGGCCCCATGACCTTCAGTAGCTTAGGGCCTCATCACACCCAAATCCGGCCCTGCTTCTGCCCATTTGTTAGATGAGATGTACTGATTTTATTTTTGTGGGATAACCAGCCTTATACAGCCAACATGCTTAAGTTAAATTAATGCATGAAGGAGTTAAGAGCATAGAATAAGTTGTCCTGCCAGGCTTGGCTAGGTCACTTCCCCTCACCTTGAGAGGAAGAGTTAGCAAGCTCTTTGTTTTTCCTTTTTACCCTGTGAACTCCTGCGGGCAACTCAGATCAGGGTACAACATCTACTACTACTGGTAGTAGTAGTAGTAGTATTTATTCAGTTATTCTCATTGTCACATTCCACCTAGCAGCACAAAACTCAGAGAGGACCACTAACTGGGGAAATAATAACACTATCCCAGCAACAATGTATTAAAATTTGAGTGGAAACAAAATAAAAAAATTTCTTCCAGCAGCACCTTAGAGACCAACTAAGTTTGTCATTGGTATGAGCTTTCGTGTGCATGCACACTTCTTCAGATACTTTGAGTGTTGATAAACACATTTCCCAAGCAGAGACTCCTTAGAGGGAGAGTTCTGGTCTCATGCAATAAATGCACAACAAGTGCACATCTGTTATTTCTCTGATAACCAGTCATGTGATGCATTCCAGATGTTCTTAGACTTCAACTCCCATCATCCTCGACTATTGCCCATTCTGGGGATGATGGAATTTGCTGTTCAACAACTTCTGAAGACCACCGTGTTGATTACTTCAGTGTTGGCATAACAAGATCACCTGAAAAAGCCCTGAAAGATGTTAAGATGAAATGAAACAGGAAATTCTTACATATCCCATTACATAAATGATTTTTAAAAAAACTGAATTTGAGGTCAGGTGATTTTCACAGGCTGCTTTTTTACCTGTTTGTCCTTGCAATAGCACATAGCACATATATATCCTTAGGCTGCTATTTTCATTACACCATTGCGTTGTCTTTCACTCCAGAGCGGGGCTAGAAATATTCATGATGGGAACATCATCCTCAGACTTCCATTGAAGCCTCTGCATTGCCATTTTTCTTGAATACAAAGGGCTCAGCGACTTGTGCTTAAGTATTGCGCTGGAGCTAAGATAAATATGTGTAATGAAATCTGCTCTTAGTATCATTATTTTTAGAGTAAAAATACTACCCAGTAAAACTGGGTAGATAAGTCAACATGATGGAATGAACTACTTGCATGAGTAAACGCTACTCTGTGTGAGTGAAGGTTGCCAAATTATTCCCTGAAGGAAAACTTCCGAGAGAAAGAGAGAGATTACCAAGCCATTCAAGCTCAATGTATAATATAAACGGCAAAAGCTTTTGATCAAAACCCAATTAACTTGTCATATAATCTTTTCTTTAGCCCCTTCTCATTATTGATGATGCACCAAATTTTCTGTTTGCAAACAGAAACTCTTTTCCTGGGAGACTTTCAGACCTGATTTATTTAATGATAGTAGACAGTGGGTATACTATCACACTTTCCAGTGGTGAGTTATGATGATAAAGTGAGAATTAGTGAAGTGTGCAATGCACACAGCTTCAGTTAAATCTGAATCTGGATGGCCTGGGTTAGGGCTATGAAACCCACACATCAATTTACAACCCATCTCCAGAGATTTCTGCTCCTATCGCTGTTCTGTGGCTGTTCTTCTTTCTATAAATTGCTCCATTGCTCTGATCGCTGCTGGAGTTTCCTGTTTGGTATGAGAATGAAGAGTGAGAAGAAACATGGAGGGCTGGGGAGAGAGGGCGAAACATTCTATACCTTCTCCTTCCTGAGTTACCCTGTGACCCCAGCTGAACGTATTTTACACTAGGAATCTGAATGCATTGTTACACCATGCAGCATCACAAGACCCATACAAGAGCAATGTTTCCTACCCACACTCTGATTTATCCAGTGCAACTTGGTCTTGAAGCCAGTCCTGAGTGAGGGAAATGCTTCCTGCTTTTACTCTGAATGGGCAACCCCATTCCCCAACACTTTCATCCTCTGGGGGCACCTTTTGCAAAGGAAAAACAGCTTTGACTATCTATATGGTTATGTATACAGATATAGATATAGATGTAGGACTTACCTTATGTTTCTGATTGCAAAATGTTTTAGATGATTTCCATGTTGTATTTCCATGTTGTTGTAACCCACCCTGGGAAATTATGGTGAAGGACAAGCAAGAAGTAACACTGGTTCTGCTTGCAACTCACTGTGGTTCAGTTGGCAAGTGGCTGTTGTGTGGAGGAGACATAGGTAGGCAGTTGCCTGTTTGGTTCTAGTCCTTATAAGCTCTTTTGATGCTACCATCTTAAAAATATTATGTTGATACTACCATTGTATAAATATAGCAAGAGGATCCAGCCAGGTCCAGTTGTACCTGGACACATGGGAAATGAAATTTTAGAAGAATTATTTAAGAAACTCTTAATAATTTATGTCAATAATAATAATAATTACAGTCATACCTCGGTTTAAGTACGCCTCGGTTTGAGTATTCTCAGTTTAAGTACTCTGCGGACCTGTCTGGAATGGATTAATCCACTTAATCCATTACTTTCAATGGGAAAGTTCACTTCAGGTTAAGTACGCTTCAGGTTAAGTACGGACTTCCAGAACCAATTACACTCATACTTTGGGTTAAGTACGCTTCAGGTTGAGTACTCCGTGGACCCATCTGGAACAGATTCATCCACTTTCCATTACTTTGAATGGGAAAGTTCACTTCAGGTTAAGTACACTTCAGTTTAAGTACTCCACGGACCGTCTGGAACGGATTAATCCACTTTCCATTACTTTCAATGGGAAAGTTCGCTTCAGGTTAAGTATGCTTCAGGTTAAGTACAGACTTCCGGAACCAATTGTGTTTGTAAACCAAGATATACCACTGTATCATAATAATAATTTAGTTGGTCTTTAAGGTGCCACTGGAATTATTTAAAAAGATTTTTTTCCATCTTCCATCTTGTTGTTTATTAAGAAACTCAGACCAGGTCCCTATCACCCATAGGTAGAAAAGGTAGAAAAGGAAAACATGGGGCACGGGTGGTGCTGTGATCTGAACCATGGAGCCTCTTGGGCCTTGCTGATCAGAAGGTTGGCAGTTCGAATCCCCATGACGGGGTGAGCTCCTGTTGCTCTGTTTCAGCTCTTGCCAAGCTAGCAGTATGAAAGCACACCCGTGCAAGTAGATAAATAGGCACCACTGTGGCGGGAAGGTAAACGGTGTTTCCATTTCCTCTGGCTTCTGTTACGGTGTTCTGTTGCACCAGAAGCAGTTTAGTCCTGCTGGCCACATGACCTGGAAAGCTGTCTGTGGACAAACGCTGGCTCCCTTGGCCTGAAAGTGAAATGAGCGCTGCAACCCCATAGTCGCCTTTGACTGGACTTAACCGTCCAGGGGTACTTTACCTTTTTAGGTAGAAAAATGTCATAAACTGACAAAACAAGTGGCTCCTATGAGCACAGCAGTCATGTGCTGTGTCTCTCAAGGACAGAGAACATGCCAGTGTGGATTTTTGAAAATTTATTTGTTCCATTCATATCTCACCTTTTCCTCCAAAGAGCTCAACATGGTACACATGGTTCTCACCCCAATCATTTAATCCCCACCACAACTCTATGAGACAGGTTGGGCTTAAAGGTAGTGACTACCAGCCTAAGATAATCCAGTGACCTTCATTGTCAAGTGGGGAATTTGAACCCTGGTTCTAGTCCAACATTCTAATCCAGGGATCCCAAACTAAGGCCCGGGGCCGGATTTGGCCCAATCGCCTTCTAAATCCGACCTGTGGATGGTCCGGGAATCAGCATGTTTTTACATGAGTAGAATGTGTCCTTTTATTTAAAATGCATCTCTGGGTTATTTGTGGGGCATAGGAATTCATTCATTTTTCTTCTTCAAAATATAGTCCGGCCCCCCACAAGGTCTGAGGGACAGTGGACCGGCCCCTGGCTGAAAAAGTTTGCTGACCCCTGTTCTAAACTCTATACCCCGCTGGCTTTTGCCTTCTCTGCAAGCCAAAACTTGGCAATTCAATGGAATATTTGTTACTGAATTGGCTCATAGTATGGAGCAGAGTTGCTTTTGATACCTCAGTGAGGTTGAGTTTTCAAGATAGGCTCCCTGCGTTGCCAATTAGCATGACATAACTGTCTCACACCATTTGTTTAAATTATATTTGGTGATAGACGGTGTATGCAGCTGTTACATCATAATCACTGTTCTTCATTAAATCAGCAGGAGTGGGGGTTTTGTTCTTGCTGTTTTAATTTTGTATATTGCAGATACGATCTGTCATGGAAAATTACACCCTCTGAAAGATCTGTGCAAACAACTGTAGGGAAAGTCAGGTTAGCTGTTGCTTCTGCTGTTGTGTACATAACCCAGAGGGCAGGGAAAAACTGCTTGGTTCTATTGTCACTCCTTAAACAGTGCTTATTTAATTGTGCACACAAGTGCAAAGAGCACAGGCATTGTTTGTTGCACTTCCTAATTGCAGGTCTGCACAACGGCTGACACACCCAGATCATCAAATCCCATCAGCTATGCAAATGGGTCCTCCACCCTCTTTTTCTTTCTTTCCTTTTTCTTCTAAAATAGAATGTTTTGTGGTTTGCAGCTCACAAATTGTGTAGTCCTGTACCAACAGAATATATTGTTGTGGTCAATAGAGCTCTTGACAAAGTTCTCTCCAACCGGTTCTGAAAAAGACTTTGATGACTCTGCAAATTTTCTCCTGCTCAGATTAAAATCCAGGCAGAAGAAGAACTGTTAGTTCCCCTGGCCAGCAGGTGAATGAAATAAGGCAAGGTAGAGTTACTGTATTTAATAAGTGAAGAATTCAGACACAGCAGGAGCAAAAACATAGGCTAGGAGCCTGCCCACTGTGGGGGTACCTATGGGAGAGGAATCCCCCTCCTTGGTTTTTGCCCCTGCAGGGTTTTAATTTCCCAAACCGAATTCAATAGAGCAATGCTACTTTGTTACATTCAACCGGGGGGGGGGAGGCGAGCCCTGACTTTGAGTTGAAAATAAAGCCTGTTTAGTTCTCTTTGAGACCTCATTTTCAATATCTAATGCGGTCAGAGCTGGAGAAAATTGGGCTGTAGGCAGTGTTAGTCCTGCTCACAGTAGACCTACTGAAATTAATGAACATGTCTAACAGCATATATATTGGTGGCGATTATGTTTTCCAGCTTTTCACTTAGGAAGCTCAAGAAGGCTTACATGGGATTCTCAGTGGTCTCCTCAAGAATCTATGAGGTGCACCCAGTGCCACATTTACGTATAAGCTAAACAAGCTATAGCTTGGGGCCCCACTCTCTTGCCCCCCCCCAAAAAAAAGAAAGAAAGAAAAAAACTCTGGATGTGCATTTCCAAAATATAAGGTAAAATAAAAATAAAATAAAACCTACATACAGCAACAGTGTTTTGTGTTGTGTAGGCTCCTATGATGTAAGTAGTGGGCCCAGCCTGCTAGCCTGCTCCCTAAAATATCACTGGTTTGCTCATTATGAGTCTTTGTAAATTGTGTTTCCAAATGAATTTTTGTTATTCATTTGTTATTCCAAATGAATTTTTGTTATTTTGTTATCGAGTGCATGGGATTTTGTTCCTTAAAAACTAGCATTATCAGTATTCCAGATAGCAGGAATTCTTGTGGAAGACCTTTCAGTTTTCACAATAAAAGTTGGAATGGGGAGACGGTTGGGCTTGCCCTCCTGACACAATTATGAAACTTACTTTTCCTCTTTATCATTTTCTCAGTTGTCTGCAGTTGTTTCATTCAATTTTTTTCCTCTTTAAAGTTAAACAGTCTGACTTTTCAAAAGTTTGGTCTTGTGAAGGCAAGCGACGGAAACTCAAAATTCATTCCCATCTCGAGTTGCACGGCGACAACAACCTGTGCAAATGAGCCGTTCATCTGCACACACTTTGTCAAAATAGGAGCTAATTTGTTCAAGTTACAAGTCTAAAAGTAGCAGCAGGAGCAACTGGCATTTGGGTATAAAATTATTTCTTCCGGCTCCTGCACTTTCCTGCTTAATACATGAGATTTTCCCTACTTGGATAAGACAATGATACAAAGCTCCTGATAACTATTTTTTTTTTATAACCAATTACTTTATGGAGTGTAATAAATACCAGCCACAGTGAAACATGCTGTCAAAATATGGATCACAACCACTGTGAGGTATCAAATATTTCAGCTTGAGTGAGAATATATAAATCTTTTTGTTGAATATTTGGAAGCTATAATGTGTCTGCATGGCAGGAGGTTGGACTAATGACCCTCGTGGTTCCTTCCAATACAGTGCTACCTCGGTTTATGAACACAATTGGTTCCGGAAGTCTGTTCATAAACTGAAGCGTTCATAAACTGAAGCGAACTTTCCCATTGAAAGTAATGGAAAATGGATTAATCCGTTCCAGATGGGTCCACGGAGTACTCAAACTGAAGCGTACTTAACCTGAAGCATGGGTGTAATTGGTTCTGGAAGTCTGTTCATAAACTGAAGCGTTCATAAACTGAAGCGAACTTTCCCATTGAAAGTAGTGGAAAGTGAATTAATCCATTCCAGATGGGTCCGCAGCGTTCGTAAACCGAAAATTCATAAACCGAGGTGTTCATAAACCGAGGTTCCACTGTACTATGATTCTATGATTTTATGGGACTGAAGAAGCAGTGGCAGGTAGTAGAAAAAAATCCTAAAGGATGCACTGGCCTTCTGCCCTAGAAGCTTTTCTGCTAAACTCAGATTCTTTACTTAGGGCCAAATCTTTATTATTATTATTATTATTATTATTATTATCCTCAGACATTTTATTGAAAGTTTAAAAAGTTTAAAAAGTACAGATCTATATGTGTACTAAACATGATGAGATTCATATGTGTACTAAACATGATAAGAAAAAAGAGAAATGGGACTTCCGGTCTGCCGCCAGCTCCGTCGGCAGGATTTGCCTCGGCTCCGAGGCAACCCAGCTCCGCGAGGGGGGGGGGAGTCGTGAGGGCATCGCGACCCCCATAGAGCCACAGATTGAGCTCTCTGTGGACAAAATTGCTCAGCAGTGCTCCGAACGCAGGCCCCTTTACTTCCCGGTAAGCTCCGAAAGAGCCCCAGAGCAAGTGGAGGTAGCGCCGCGGGAGCCATTTTGAGCGTCATCTTACCCCCACGGAGCGAAGCCCTGATACCGGCGGAGGAGAGCGGCGGATTCCCCTAAAGTAAGGATCAAACTATTTATAAATACCAAAGACTGTGAAATCAAAGCTAATCAGAAAAACCAATTGGCAACAGGGGGTAATTCAAAAAGGGAGTTGATTACCCCCCCCCCTGTGAGACAACAAGGCAGTGACTTAGCCCTTGGCTGTCAAAAAGATAGAAGGTATCTAATTTATCAGGGAAGTGGACACAGAAGCCCCTCTGCTGCAGGCGCAGGGGGGTGAGCTGATTGTAATGGAGAGCCTGCAAGCAATGTAATTTGACAAAAGCGAGTTCCCTTGAAAGCTGTACCCGGGTCCAGGGACAGCTCAGTGAAGGACCTGAGAATACGAATTCATCAAAGATTTGGATTATAATTTTGAAGCTGGAATTGAATAATCTGGGGGTGCTTAAAAAAGAACTGTTAAAATGTGGACAATGGATTTAAGAGATATATGAAAAAGGATATTTTATAATAAAGGAGGAATATACCCAATTCAATTAAAAATGGCGTAGAGAGTGTTGGAATCTGATTCCTGCCATTTCCGACTGCCCAAACAACTAGAGGCACATGAAATCCGAGATGTCTGAGAAGGACTTAGCCACAACAACATCACAAGACCTTGTTTGGCAAAAGACTTCCTCTGTACTCTCGGACATTAAGCAAGTGTTGAAGCAAGATTCAGAACAGCTGCAGGAGCTGAACAAATTATGGAGAGACAGAGTCAGTACAAAAGATTTACAAATACAAACTCTGGAAGAAGAGGAACAGGAAGAACATAATGCCCCACAAGTGGGAGATGTGGGGCGAGATCTAGACTTTTCCCAAGGAGTCCTCAAGAAAGAAACAGCGGACACTTCTGAACTCCTAGTGAGAGGAGGAGTTCAGGGTAAAAGCTGCAAGACAGAAGGAAAAAGCAGGAAAAAAGAGACAGATATGGAGATGGACTATGCAAAGACTCGGTTACGAGATACAGAGGAGAAAAAGAGCGCAAAGGAAGAGGGGAGGGATTGGACAACAGGTGTAATCATGGGGGGGGCGGCAGAGTTTGTGGGAAGAACATTGGGGTTGGATCTGGGATAGGGTGGGAGTAGGATGAATGAGTAAAGAATATTTTTCAATGGACTGATATGAATGGCGTGATTTGGGTATGATAAAAGGAATTCGCTGAAATGTCCAGAGGATTTGGCTGCAGCAGTAGGGGGGATGGGACTAACTAATTATTGAGGAATAAAGAGGACAGATTATTTCATTTAAAATGCAATTGAATACATTCTTGGTAAAAATAATAAGTTAAGGGAAGAAATATAAGACAGAAGAATTAAGATAGAGGTGATTTAAGTTTGGGAATTGATAGTATGAAAATGAATTATTTAGATATATAATTATGGATAATATGTATATTACAGAAGAGTTAATTTCGAGTATCAAAAAGGATTATATTATTACTATTGTGGAAACTGCCAAATTGATAATTAACAAAGAACACAGAGCAGGGGGAGTCGGGGAAGTCCAAATTGTTTTAAATAATGATATGAACTAAGGATTTTTTTTGTCTTTTTTTTTGTTCCTCTTTTTCTTTTCCTCTTTTTTTCTTTTTTTTCCTTCTTTCTCTCATTTTTTTAAAGCTTTTTTTGGGGGGGAGGGGATTATTTTTATTTTTATTTTTGGGGGGAGGGGGAGGGATAGGGGGGCTTTTTTCCTGTTGCTTTTCTTATATGTATGGATAGAGGTAGGGTGGACACTCTTCTCTCTCTTGCCTCGTAACCCGGGGCCCACTGATGGCAGAAGAGGGCTCTGGGGGAGGGACAAGGGGGAGGGGGATAAACCCAACTAGAAAATGGACCACCTTCAACTATCTGCCCGGCGCGGGATCTTCTCGTGGCAGGAGGGGACTCGTGGGGGGTGGTGGAAGAGGGTGGGATGAATTTGATATATGTATTTTATGTGTTATTCTGTAAAATCAATAAAAAATTATTTTAAAAAAAACAAGAAAAAAGAGAAATGGCACACGTGTGTAGAAGGGAAAATAAAGGGGGGAGGAGAAGAAACCCCCAAACCATATACTTTACAAAGTTGTTATTGTACTTCACCAGATCTTAAACTGTTACCGTATTTGTAAGGATGGGCTCCAAATATCATTGAATTTGTCCATGGAAAGTCTGCATTTACATGCAAGTTGTTCACAAATAGCGAGTTTCTACAAGTCTTCAATCCAATCGTAGAAGGGAGCCACATTTTAATTTTTCCAGTTCATCAGTATCAGTCTTTTTGATGTGGCAAGGGCATGGAGACTCCACTCGTATTGTCCACTTAGGGCCAAATTAGATGCACAAACTCACCTCTCTGCCCTGCGTGTATTTTTCTTTCAAAATTCCAGCCAAGCTTGTTTCTCCAGAAATTCCCTTTTCACTCTTCTGTGCCCCCATAATATTCCCCAGTGCCATGCCTGACTAGATGTTTAATCAAAGAGCTATTAATAAGACCCCCCTCTATTTTTGCTTTAATTAAAAAACAGATATTGAGACACTGGCACTGTGGGATGAGGTTTAACCCTTCCCTCGTATCAATTTTCCTGATTGAAATCTCCACTGAAGTTGTTAGTCCCATGGAGAGAGCACACAAGTAGCTCTGGAAGGAGGGAAGAGAGAAAACTGCCACCTTTATCTCACAACACTATGTTGTTGTTGATCTTTTAAAACAATTGTGAAGATTTGTGGGGGAGATAATTTACATTTTGTAGGAGAGAAGTGAATTCATCTCCTACTCGGAGAAAAAGTTGTTGGTTAAAAATGCTTACGTCATTATTATTTTTCTCTAGATACAGACGTCTCTCATCCTCTTCTAGTGCCCATGTACCACTCAGGGTAGTGGGTTAAACCACTGAGCTTAGGGCTTGCTGATCAGAAGGTCGGCGGTTCGAATCCCTGTGACGGGGTGAGCTCCCGTTGCTCGGTCCCAGCTCCTGCCAACCTAGCAGTTTGAAAGCACGTCAAAATGCAAGTAGATAAACAGGAACCGCTACAGCGGGAAGGTAAACGGCGTTTCCATGTGCTACTCTGGTTCGCCAGAAGCGGCTTTGTCATGCTGGCCACATGACCTGGAAGCTGTACACCGGCTCCCTTGGCCAATAATGCGAGATGAGCACACAACCCCAGAGTCGGTCATGACTGGACCTAATGGTCAGGGGTCCCTTTACCTTTTTACCACTCAAATGAGTGTGAAGGACACTCATTAATTAAAAAAAAAATACCATAACAAATTATTAAATACATATCAGAGAAACAATGTGGCTTTAAAAAGAAACAATGACAGAGATCACAGATAAATTGACCTTGACAGGTAATACTTAGCAGACAAGTGTGTGCTGAAATAAAAATATCTTTACCAGCAGGTGATAGGCAAGCATAGGGTGGAAGTCAGGGGGAGATTTTACGTATATATGTGTAAGTAAGTTTAAGGTTGTCTTAATAAATTATCAGGGACCCATGTGGCGCTGTGGGTTAAACTACAGAGTCTAGGGCTTGCTGATCAGAAGGTCGGCGGTTCGAATCCCTGCAACTGGGTGAGCTCCCGTTGCTTGGTCCCAGCTCCTGCCCACCTAGCAGTTCGAAAGCACATCAAAGTGCAAGTAGATAAATAGGGAACACTCCGGTGGGAAGGTAAATGGCGTTTCCGTGGACTCTGGCACTCGTCACGGTCCTCCGTGAGCCAGTAGCGATTTAGTCATGCTGGCCACATGACCGGGAAAGCTGTCTGTGGACAAACGCTGGCTCCCTCGGCCTGAAAGCAAGATGAGCCCTGCAACCCCATAATTGCCTTTGACTGGACTTAACCGTCCAGGGGTCCTTTACCTTTACCCTTCTGATTTTAGGGGTTCCTCAAGTACCACATCCTTCTATGCCATCTTGCCTAGCTGGTACTATGAGTTGTTGAGGTTCATGTTCTAAAAACAAATGAATTACAAAGCCAGGCAGCCTCTTTAGCACAAAAGTGGTGTGTGTGTGTGTGTGTGTGTGTGTGTGTGTGTGTGTGTGTTTGCTTGTGAACACAAGGGCCACCTCATGATAGTATGAAATGGAGCTCTATTTTTGCCCCCTCCCCCCCAAAAGACTCACATATTGCCAAGCTCTCATTACTGCTCATAAAGATCTACCCTGGACAGTATTATTATTATTTAAATGATTTCTTTTATGATTACTTGATAACAGTTTATTTTGGACACCGGCAACCTTGAGTGGCAAAGGAAGATGGGGTACACATTTTGACATAAATAACTTCTGCTGTCTTGGAAATAAACAGCATTTTAGAGTAGGCAGCAGGGAAATGCTTGACAATTTCACTTTTATAACAATGTCATTGATTTCATAGGGCTACAGTTCAACAAATTAGTTAATACACACCAGGCTCGTTTATTATTCTTTTTATATAACATTTCCTGCATGATGCTAAGTGAGGCCTTCTGTACGAAACTTGAGTAATAGTAGGTACTGCTGTTCATAGAAATATGCAATAAATATACCAGCCCCCCGATTGCTCATAAACATCTGCTATTTTGCAGTATTCAAAGCAAAGTTCCTGCAAGAGCGCAGAAAACAGCTGTCAATGTTCAATGCAGTCTTGATGTTGCAATGAATTTTACTGCCTCCCCCCTTCCTTTATGGTAAATATGAGTCTTTGCAAGCTTATGGTATACATTTTCCCTGTTAATAATTTACATAATAGCTTGGTTAATCTTCAACGCATTGTAAATGTACAAGAAACAACAATGATGAACAAGCAAATGAAAACACATTCCTACCTTGCCTATAGCAGGAGTATTTATTTCAGTACAGTCCGTAACCTTGAGCCCAATGAGACAAATATTTGAGACTATTTATTTGCCACAAGTACCTGAAACATTCATAATATTCTTTTCAAACGAATGTCATTGAGACATTAGTTAGTTAGTTAGTTTCAAAGCCCAATGCCATGATTTGCCCCCAAAATAGTCACCATTTTTATGTTCTGAAATAGTAAAGGTGCTGCAGACAACATGAATGGGGGTCTATCTGCACAACAAGATTTCTAGATAGTCTGTTAAAAAGTGCATGTGTGAAATCACTGCAATAGCACACAAATGAGAATCCTTTGAAGTCAAATCAGCTTGATCTTCAAACCAGGTTGTGGAATCCATGTTTCTGTACAATACCCATGACAATGGATAAAAGTTAGTATTTAAGCCCCAATGTCATCTCACCAATTGCTCCCAGAAAACATCACTAAAATCCCAAACAGGGAAATGGGAAAGTAAGATACCAGTAAAATAACCAATTTTAAAAGCTGGTCTTTATTTTCTGTTCAGAGTAAAATAGCACACACATACACATAGGACGGCATAACATTTTTTAAAAAAAAATACAACATGATTAAGTTTTTATCTTTAGTCAAGGGAACAAAATTAGATTTTAAATCAGTGCAGGTAAACAAATAAAACAGCTGGTGTGCAGTCTTCTGTAACGTGTTAGAGTATGTGTTCAGGGATGTGAGTGGAATTGGAAAACAAAAACCACCATCAACAAGTGGTGAAGAAAATGATAGGTTTTATTCTTCCACACCACAAAATACAAAATAGGGAATTTCTTAGAGGGTAGACGCTATTTGTGCCTGGTCAAGAGTATTAATACTCGAGCCACACTGGGCATATTAGTGAATCTGTAAAGCTTTTGTGAATAAAATTTCCTATTTTGTTCAGCATCTTTTGATATTCTATCCTTTCCCGCTTTTGATGGACATTCTTACCTTTCCAGTTGATAGTCCATCCCTCATCAGTGTAATCTTAGAACAACAAGAGGATGCAATATTTTCTTGCAATCATTATTAATGCTGCCATGGTGCGATCTTACCTCAGCAATTCTGCAAGTGTGTCTAAGTAAGGCTCCTGGCTGTATTCTGCTTTTTCGCACCAGACTTTTTCAGTTATTCCATATAGGTAAGTTCTCACATCCCAACACTTAAGCAAACTGTTAGTTACTTGTGCTCTGCTTTATGAGTACTACACATAAATGAAATACCCCTGTTTTCTGTCAGTTCCAGGGATTGCACTAGCATTAAAAGATTGAATCGGAAGTCTTGAGAAATGAAGTATTTTTCAACATCACTTTTGCTTTCAAAAGAATACATGAAAATATATCACATGAAAAGCATGGCATGCAATTATATAATCACACAACCCAATACTTTCCTAAAGAGGCAGTCGGAGCAAAACACACAGAGAACAAAATTAGCTTAGAGTGCATAGACGAATAACCAGGATATGTTTTGATGTTGACCCATGCTGTTCTCAAAGAACGAAGAGGCCGCGTAACAGAATTCTTTGCTACCTCAGCTTCTATATTTATACAGTTTAGTGCTGGGTTTGTATGTGAGATCCTACACAAAATTTCCAGTGGCTCTCAATTTTATCAGAAAGCCTCCATTTTGAGCTGAGGATTTTAAGTTTCCACTATCTCTCTTGCTTTCATCTTCAAACCAAGATTTTGTCAGATGTTCTACTTGAGCCTGAGGAGGGGAGTTCAATCTTGTTCACCACTTGACAGTGGAAAGTCAATAAGTCAAAGGTAGCATATGATAAAAGGTTAAACAGGATGAAGACATCTATTGGAATAATGTCCTTGACACAGCCATTAACGCAGGAACCTGTGAGGTCCCTCAGATTTCTCTCCAAGGAATTTTCTCATGCCTAGCTCTGGCAATGTCTTGCTACAAGACTGAGCTCTGCTTAATTTTTTCTCACAATTCCACCTTCTCATTCAAGTCATATCTATCCCAGAAATCCATGGGTAGGAAATGTCCTCAGGAAGAGCTCTAAACGCTTGCCTTAATTTCCAGGATGAATGAGTCAGGTCTAAAGGAGATCTACCACTCTCTGTTTTTGGGAGGGGAGGCTGGTAAGATGAATATAGGGCCCAGAAAAAATATTGCCTGGGAAAATGCATAGTATGAAGTTGAGCCCTTTTCCATTGAAGGTGCCATTCAGTCATAGAGGGAGAGTTGGGCTGGACAAAGGAAACACCGCCTGCCTGAAATTCTTGTTGGAACAACCTAGAATTACATCAGAGAAGATACGGATCTCTTGTAGCAAAGCAATCCCCCTTGAAACAGTAGTATCCTTTCCCTCTCACATCTAAGACTACAATGTTACCTGAGTGGGAAGCATTTATTTGGATCAGAGTTGGCTCTACTGCAGAGAGGAGTGGAGACAACTTCTTCGGGGTGGCACTATGGTTAGAAATGAAAAATTGGAGCCTTAATGGTGTAGCGAGACTCTACTCTGTCAGGCCATACTTTCTTACATTGCTGCAAGGATGCAGGTGGTGCTGTGGTCTGAACCACTGAGCCTTTGGGGCTTGCCGATCAGAAGGTCGGTAGTTCGAATCTGTGGGACAGGTGAGCTCCCTTTCCTATGTCCCAGCTCCTCCCGACCTAGCAGTTCGAAAGCATGCCAGTGTAAGTAGATAAGTAGGTAACACTGCAGCAGGAAGGTAAACGGCATTTCCGTGCACTCTGGTTTCCGTCACGGTGTTCCAGTGCCAGAAACTTTTTTGTCATTCTGGCCACTGTTGGGTGATAACGCCGAGGCCTGGTGCCTCCCCCCAGCTCAGCGTCGCCCGGGATTCATTCCTCTGGTCTCCCGTCACGCTGATGTGGCCCATATCCAGGAACATGAGCACATGACAAGCAGAGTTCAAAACAGAAGCTCAGCCTTGAGGAGTAACATCTGAGCAAAAGCAAAACTATACTGAGCAGAAACAGCATATCTCAATTTCCTCTCACAAGACTCCAACAATCAGTGCTAGAATGTAAACAGACATGTGACATGTAACAATCCCACGCACATCTGAAGCACGGGGGGAATGGAATTCTCAACAGCCACATGACCTGGAAAGCTGTCTGTGGACAAACACTGGCTCCCTCTGCCTGAAAGCAAGATCAGCACCACAACCCCATAGTCACCTTAACTGTCCAGGGGTCCTTTACCTTTACTTTTTACATTGCTGCAAGCAGGCAGTTAATCCTGGATCCATTTTCTTGGGCATAGGAAAGAACAACGCCCAGAGAGGTAGTCCCTCTCCGTCCTGCCTCCAAGCAATTTTTGCATCTTTAAGGTGTAGTTTGTTCCTAAGGCTGCAACCTTGTACCTACTTAGCTGGGAGCAATCCCTGATGAACTGCCAGGAGACGTACAAGGGTTGCTCATTTAAGATCCCCCCTGACCCACTTCTGGTTATCATAGGAGGATGAAATTGCACGTGTATAATGATACCTCTCCCCATCGGTAACGTGATAATTTGTGGCTCTGAACTCCTCACAGTTTCTTTGTTACGGGTGTTAATGTGGAGTAATGTCTGATAATGGAACCAGTTGAATGCAGAGCGGTCATCAGGTTCCTGTACATGAAAGGGAGCACACCCCGGGAGACGTTCAATGAGATGAAAAGGACTTATGGGGTGGATGCCCCATTGTATGATGTAGTCAAACACTGGCATTGTCAGTTCAAGTGTGGTCAGACTTCGGTGGAACGGCTCCAATTCCTGGGTGACCACAGTCCGCCATTGATGAAGACACCATCTGGCAAGTGGAGGCCGCCATTTTGGAGGATCACTGCATAACCGTTCGTCAACTAGCTACAGATGTCAAGATGGGTGTGGGCTCTTTAGAGAAAAATTGTCCATGGCCATTTGCACATGGGAAAGGTGTCTGCACGGTGGGTTCCTCAGCTGCTCACGCTTTTCCAGAAGCAGAAACAAGTCACATGCTTACGGTCTCTTTTGGCCATGTGTCACGAAAACCATGATGACTTCTTTGCCAGACAAAACATGGGTCCCTCATTATGACCCAGAGATTAAATTCCAGTCCAAACAATAGAAGCACTCTGCCTCGCCACCTCCAAAGTAGGCATGTGTCCATCTGCCACCAGGCAAGGTCAAGCTCACAGTCTTTTGGGACCAGCTGTAGAAATTGTGTAAGTCTATCAAAATCAAGAGACGTGGTATGCTGACCAAAAGTGTCCGCCTCCTGCAGGATAATGCCCCAGTTCACAACTCGCAGGTTGCTCAGACGGAAGCACAATCCTGTCGCTATGAAATCCTTCCACCCCCACCCCCCTTATTTTCCTGATCTTTCACCATTGGATTTCCACCTCTTTCCAACCATGAAGTTATATTTGAAGGGCAAGCTTTTTCCAGACAATGAAATGCTGTTTTATGAGGTCAGGTCATGGCTTCTGACGGAACCTGCCGACTTCTACAGACGAGGTCTCCACAGCTGCATAAAGTGATGGGTAAGTGTTTGACTCTTGCTGGTAGCTATGTAGAGAAGGACTAAAAACTGTGCCCAGTTTCATTTGTCTCAGTCCACAGGAAGTACGTCAGGGGAAATATTTAATGAACACCCCTCATATCTGTCAGTAGACTGATAAGTAGCATGATTTTGAACTGTTGGAGATATTCATTTATGCATGGAGGTAAGGCAGGTAGGGGAATAATACTGTCATCAGACCCAATTCCACAAAATTATCAGTCCATAATTTCTCTATAAGGACTTGTCAACTGAATTAGCCGTATCTTGAGGAGGATAAGGCTGAACCCAAGTGGAATTTCAAGCTCTAGGGAATAACCACGTTGGCAAATCTCTACAAACAACAGTCTTTCTACAGTGTCTGCAAATCCATTCATTCATCAGCTCACACATAATGTAAATTCTGTTTTGGTCCTCCTCCAATAGTCTAATTTTGGTCTCTTGAGGTTTTCCCAAATTCTCACACTTCCTTTGCAGGGCTGTTAAAAATGGAAAATCCCATTTTCAATTGTAAGGATACTCCTGAAAGCAAATTATTTAAAGTGAGAAATGTTTACTAAAAGCTGTTAATGTAAGTGGCTGGGGTTAATAAAGAGGAGGTGGGAGCCTAACTGCACCCAATTTGCAGCTCAATTGCTAGTTCACAGAGCTATTAACATTAGTTAGTGCCTTTGACTTTTCCCTTCCAGTAGTGACATGGTCTTGTATTTTTTCTTATTGAAGACAATAAATGACAGCCTCAGAGTGAATTTTGCATAGCCACAAATGTGTTTTGTTTTTTTAAAAAAAATTATTGAAGTTTTTATCTCTACAAAATAACAGAAAGAAGGAAAAGTTTACACATATGTACATGTTAGTAACACAAAGCACTCCCCACCTCACCCCTCCACCATTGGTTCGACACAACTTGAAATGTGAGTTAAAATCTGACTTCCTTCCATCATTGCTTGACCTTAATTCTATAACTTATATTTACAGTTGTGTTGTTATATTGTATTTGACAAATATTCTGATTTTACTTTCATTTGTAACCTTTTCCACTTACAAACTTTGTTCTTTAAATATGAATATTTCTGTACTGGAGCAGTGTTTTCTCATATATTCATTCATGCAACTCCATTCTTTTATTAAATTTGGATTTGTTTGACCTCTGATAGCTGCTGTCAGTTTGATTTTGCCAATCTATTATTGTGGGTATTTTGTCTCCCTTCCAGTTCTTTGCTATAAGAACTCTTGCGGCAGCGGATGCGTATAAAAATACCCTTTTCGTATTCATGGGGATGTCATTTGTTATTAATCCCAGAAGATACACTTCTGGTTTCTTGTTGAATGATTTTTTTAAAAAAATCTTTATTATCTCTTCATGAACTTTATTCCAAAAGGTTTTTATCATGCTACACCTCCACCACATATGATACATTGTTCCCGTTTCGCTGTTGCATCTCCAGCGCGCATTGGTTTTTTTCTTATATATTTTTGCCAATTTCTCGGGGGTTAGATACCAGCGGCAAATCATTTCCATTAAGTTTTTCCTTATTGTGTAACATGCTGTGAATTTGATGTCAATTTCCCACAGCTGTTCCCATTGTTCTAACATTAGTTTATGTCCGAGGTCCTGCACCCACTTTATCATAACGTCCTTTACCGTCTCATCCTTGAGTTCCCATTCCAAAAGTAGGTCGTACATCCTAGATAGGGCCTTTAAACAAAAATTAATTTGTAGTAATTCCTTTTGTAATAATGACTCCTTTTCTCCAAAACCAACGTTCTTATCTTGATTGAATATATGCACTATGTGATCCCGAGTCACAAGGTGGCTAGGCTGGCCTCGACCAGGACCAGGGCCTTCTCAGTACTGGCCCCGACCTGGTGGAACGCTCTGTCCCAGGAGACTAGGGCCCTGCGGGATTTGTCATCTTTTCATAGGGCCTGCAAGACAGAGCTGTTTCGTTTGGCCTTCGGACTGACGCAGTCTGACCCCACGGTTACCCTCCCCTAAGGTTTTATTTATAATGGTTTTATCTTATTCGTAGATTTTTAATTTTAAAATTGAATTTTAACATTGTATTATTCTGTTGTTTTAACTGAAATGTTTCTTTTATATTTGTGTTGATATTATTTGTTGTTAGCCGCCCTGAGCCCGGTCTTGACTGGGAAGGGCGGGGTATAAATAAAAATTATTATTATTATTATTATTATTATTATTATTATTATGTGTCATGTCTAAGATAATGCGTTAACTGAAAGAGTAACAATGTGCCAAACTGTCAAATGAAGGTGTTTTCTTGTTGGGGGGGGGAGAGAAAATGAAGAGCAAAGGTCAGCCAGTGAACTGAAATCGGAATCCCCCTGGACCAGTGACCCCTATACCTATTGGTTATCATTAACTATGAAGTATGTATGAGGAATTTTATCTCTGACCACATCTTCCCCTCATTGACTAATTTGTAGATTGGAACTTAGTAATCCACTAGTTTTTAATATCTCTGCACTCCTTGTGCAGTTCTCAGCTCAAGAACTCACAAAAATGCATTTAAGTGTTTATGTTTTGAGAGAAAATACACCTAAAGATTTGTTTAAATGTGAGTTTCCCTGTGCTATTTTATATATTAAAAAATGGATTGATAGAGGCACTGGATAGAGTGGAGAGGGGTAAATATATGCTGAAATGACACAGATTTAAATAATTTCTATCCCACTTAATCCAAAACTGGCTTCCAAAACAACTTACAGATCCCTACAAGAAAGTCAGTCCCTGTCTTCAGGCTGAACGATCTGAAAAAGATAAATGCTGCAGCCGTCCAGATCTGCCCCGTCTATAGTCAGGAATGTTGGAGGTTGTACTCTAAGCAACCTCTGCAGTGCCACAGGTTCAACAAGCCAAGTTGATACTTCTATCTGCATGGTACAAATTCAGGTTCTTACACTTTCCCATCCATGCCTGTACCTTCCCCCACAACAGAGCACTTAAGCACTATATCTCTGTCAGCTAGCATAAATTGGTTATAACAATTCACTTAGTAGATCACAGAATAATAGTCTAAGGGCACCTGCAGTACAGTGAATAGGGACCTGGGACAGTCAGATTTCAAATCCCTCTTTGTGAAGCTTCCTACATGAACTTGGCCTTGGAAAGATCAATTCACATAACCACGAGGTGATCAATGGTCATTGGGAAGTTTCTGGAAATCCCTTGTTGCCTAAGGCAGGGGTCAGCAAACGTTTTCAGCAAGGTGATGTCTCTGCTTTTTAAGATGCTGTCTAGGTTTGTCATTGCTTTTCTCCCAAGAAGCAGGCGTCTTTTAATTTCGTGACTGCTGTCACCATCTGCATTGATCACGGAGCCCAAGGAAGTAAAATCTCCCACTGCCTCCATTTCTTCCCCTTCTATTTGCCAGGAGGTGATGGGACCAGTGGCCATGATCTTGGTTTTTTTGATGTTGAGCTTCAGACCATGTTTTGCGCTCTCCTCTTTCACCCTCATTAAAAGGTTCTTTAATTCCTCCTCACTTTCTGCCATCAAGGTTGTGTCATCTGCATATCTGAGGTTGTTGATATTTCTTCCGGCAATCTTAATTCCGGTTTGGGATTCATCTTGTCCAGCCTTTCGCATGATGAATTCTGCATATAAGTTAAATAAGCAGGGAGACAATATACAACCTTGTCATACTCCTTTCCTGATTTTGAACCAATCAGTTGTTCCATATCCAGTTCTAACTGTAGCTTATTGTCCCACATAGAGATTTCTCAGGAGGCAGATATAAATACACATGATATAAAAATATTCCTTCCAGTAGCACCTTAGAGACCAATACACATGAAAATTTTTTAAATATCAAATTGGTGGAGAACATGGGAGTGGCAAAGAATACCCAGTATAGATATGTCTTTGCATATCTTGCATAGCTTGCATAGCTTGCATTTCTACAGAGCAAATCACTTTATATACAGTATGTTTTGAAACAATACAATAACCAGCCAACTAAAATGCAAACAATGAGCCAACTAAGATAACTTTAAATGAGAGACTGTCTTGGCTTTATTTCATGCTCAGATTGAGGCCATTGTACTGACAACAAAGAAGAAAATTTTCTCTAGGCTAAAATGACCAGCTTCTGTTGCTTTTGCCTCTGTGGGAGTGCTTTGCTTCTTTTTTATAGTGTCTCTGATTCTTGTTTCAAATGTCAATTGGACCTTAGCATTAAAAATGGATCATATCAGTACCTTGTGTCAGAATAGCTGGTACCAGTAAGAATCCAAGCTGTTTTCAAAAAACGGGGAATGAGCTTATTTTCCTGCCACTCTAAATTTGGCTTTTTAATTTCCTGAGTGAGAACCCTCAAAATTTTGATTAAAATCCAAGTCAGGTAGGAATTTTGCTCATCTTGCATTTGGACCCAAATCCAGCAAGTTTTGCCAGTCTCTCAATTTGCCTGGCTTTTGCCTTGATTTTACCTGCTCTGGCCCCGTAAACCTACATGATTCTCATTGTTTTCCCTTTGCCATCATTACTGCTTATTTATAACATGAAAAGATAAAGTTTGGGAGGTAAAATTGGTAGTGTGTTCCATGTAGTGATGATCATCAACTTCAAACACAATTTGAAAAGATGATTTAGATCAAAAGGTTAAAATGGCTGAAAACACCAAAGACGATGTCTTGATTTAAATGAATGGTGGCTGCAGTAGTTTGGAGTCATCCGCTCGATTATTGCATTTGACAGGTCAAAATCTCCATAGACCAGCCTGACTTTGTAACTCCCGTATCCCCTTTCTTTTGAGCATATATTGGCAATTGAATTAGACATACATTTCACATTCTTGTGTGCTGATTGGAACAACACTTCCTCCGACAGAGTTTTCAAAGGAGTTGATAGGAAAAAAGGCTGACCTTGTTCAGTTTCCCAATTTCTGCTCACCATGCTAGGGGAGATCATTAAACCAGTTGTTTCCAAGATTCACTTGGAAATGGAATTGCCAGTGGTTGTGTGTTGGTGTGTCTTTTAACAGCTGCACAACAGGTATAAAATGATGCTTTCCATGGCATGTGATGCAGTTAAAGGAAACGTGTTACCTGTTCATTTTCTATCTGATGAGTAGTTCTTAGGGCGGGACTAGGAATGTGGGTGGTCATATCAAATGTTGAACCTAATGAGACAGCAAAGCTCCAGGTCTGGATGTCCCATCTCTATTATTATTATTATTATTATTATTATTATTATTATTATTATTATTATTATTACCACCCTGCCCATCTGGCTGAGCTCCCAACAGAATATTAAAAACATGATAAAACATCAAACATTAAAAACTTCCCTAAACAGGGCTGCCTTCAGATGTCTTCTAAAAGTCTTATATTGCAGTTGTTTATTTCTTTGACATCAGATGGGAGGGCGTTCCACAGGGCGGGCGCCCCTACCAAGAAGGCCCTCTGCCTGGTTCCCTGTAACTTGGCTTCTCGTAGCGAGGGAACCATCAGAATGCCCTCAGAGCTGGACCTCAGTGTCCAGGCTGAACGGTGGGGGTGGAGATGCTCCTTCAGGTATACTGGGCCAAGGCCATTTAGGGCTTTAAAGGTCAGCACCAACACTTCAAATTGTGCTCGGAAATGTACTAGGAGCCAGTGTAGATCTTTCAGGACCATAGTCTTCGTGGCCACTCCCAGTCACCAGTCTAGCTGCCGCATTCTGGATTACTTGTAGTTTCTGGATCACCTTCAAAGGTAGCCCCACATACAGCGCATTGCAGTAGTCCAAGCGGGAGATAACTAGAGCATGCACCACTATTATTATTTTTCATTCATTCATTCTGAAAAGCAGCTATGGGGATTGATTCAAATGGGGGCCACAGTTCACTGCAGTCTTCCTCTTGAACAATTGCCCCCGTTGCTTCTGAGCTGAAACCCATGAGTTCACAAAGAGTCCTATTGTATAATATCTACCCAGAGGTTAGTCCCACTGACCTCAAAGAGTTTTGAGTGGGTATAGGATTGCATCTCTATTTGTCTAGTAGTTTGATCTTAATCAATCAATCAGATTTTATTCGACCGTCAGTCAGAGAGACTTTGCATATATCTTTGTAAACCAAGAAAACCCTTAATAAAAAAACAAAAACATGTGGCCAGCATGACTAAACTGATTCTGGCACAATGGAAAACTGTGACGGAAGCAGAGCACACGGAAACACCATTTATCTACTTATTTATCAACTTATTTATCTACTTGCATTGGTGTGCTTTTGAACTGCTAGGTTGGCAGGAGCTGGGACAGAGCAACAGACGCTCACCCCATTGCAGGGATTTGAACCACCAACCTTCTAATCGGCAAGCTCAAGAGGCTCAGTGGTTTAGATCATAGCGCCACCCGTGTCCCTATTTACTTGTGTAGATTATGACAGCAGCTGTTATAGCTAACCAAGTTTTCTTTTCTGTTATTAAAAAAACCCCTGTCTTTCTTGAAATAAGGATTCCTTTTTGTACCCTTACAATGCTTCGCATCCAAGATCAAGCAGTTAATGAGAAGTTTTCAGAGTACATGCCTAAGTTGCAATGCCATTCATTTTTTTTAAAAAGTGCATTTTATGCCAGACTTGGAACAAAAGTAATAGCAAGTGTTAGGTTTGTGAGTCATGTTAATTAATATAGGCTTTCACTTAATTGCCCAGATGCTTGTGTGTTGTGAATATTGATTTAATTTCAAAAGCAGATATTCAGTTCTTGTAACAAGAGAATCAAAGCTTGATCCAATGACTAATGTAGAAAGTAAATGGAAGAGTCCTAACATAAAGTTGCATTGGAACGCACTAAAATAAAAATATTGACCAATATCAGGTTTGAGAGGGGGGTTGAAACATAAGCAATATTTCTGGGGTGGAATTATTTAGCCTTACTCTGGCCATAACCTCATAGCATTATTCCACCAATGGAAATCTGGGGAGAGAGGGAAATGATGGCTATTGGCAGACATTTTCCCAGAAGAAGAGTTTCCAGTGCAGCTGCCATCATCACTAGCTATCCAAGGCACACCAGTTAAAAGTATTTTTCTATTTTAAGGAAACTGCTAACACTTGCAAATTTCAACCCAGCCCAACCTTAAATGTGAATTAAATGGGCATTCTTCTGCTTTCGCTGAAATGTACAGAATAATTCACATCCCATGAAGGAGAGCGGTCTGGAATGGTGCCTTTACTTGTGGTATACAAAATGATTCCCCCCCCCAGTTCACAGGGAGGTTGAATTTGTGGAGGGTACCACACCTTAGTCAACCACCCCACCCCCATCAAAATGATTTCACTTCATCCCCCATCCCAGCAAATCAACAAAATGCCCTCCACAAGTCCGTTCACCATCCTCGGTGGGCGGTGTTGTGGCTGGGCATCCGGGACCTCTCAGTGATATGGCTGGGGGGGGCGGAGAGTTGCTGCCCCCTTCACTCTGACTCCTTGCCATGACACGCAGCCCACTGACCAATTGACATGGCGGGTGTGTGGTCAAGGGTAGTTTAAACTGTGGTTTGGCTAGGGGGCTTCCTCCTTTCGCCTGAATGACATCACTGAGGGCATCAGAGATTGGTTGCAGGTGTGAGGGTGTTGGCGGTGAGCTGTTTGGGGTCGAGTGTTGGTTAGGCATTGGGTAAGCCTTTGTTTATGGGAAGGGAGGTTGTAGCCTCCGCCTGCCCCTCCTCAAAAAGGGTATCCTGTAAAAGGGATCTGGGTGTGTGGATCCTGTCCGAAGCCTGGGCGTGGCCTAGGGCTATGCCACGACCCCAATGGGGACCCCTCGGAGTGTCCCTATTTCATGTACAGTAAATCATAGGTCTCTCCCTACTGGTGGTTTACCCTTAGTTAGACTCCCTGCAGACAGACGGGAGTCGAGATATAGCCTAACTCAATGCCTAAGCCAAACTGCTCACATCTGTAACCAATAAAGTTGCGGCCTAATTTATCCCATAAACCTAAATACTCATGTCTGTGTGTTTATTATCTAAGGGAATTGCAGGGTCCGGGGTCTTGGCAGGCAAATTCAACCCACTTGTGAATGGCGAGGTGAACAGGGGCTGTTTCAGTCCACTCCTAGCACAGACATAAGTCCAGAAACGTCCCCATCAGGAGACACTCAGATGGTGACATAAATCATTGTGTACAGTTCAGTAAAAGCAGAACGTCCATTTTACTCAATCGCGTTTAAAGAAAAGTTTTCTAACCTGCCATGATTTCGCCAATATCAGGGTAAATGGAAGCCCACGAAAAATGTAAAGCACCCCGGTTGTTTTGAGAAGTTGACAGTAAACACAGATTGCTTTCGACAGGTGCCTCTTGCAAAATGCACAATTGGATTGTGGCATTGATTTAAACTGGCGATGAGCTACTCTAGGATAGCCGACCAACATTGCGAGTCTCATCTTGTCTGCTTGGATTCATTTTATAAAGATTGGCATATGTATGCATTTGAAAGAGGCTTTCTGCTGAAGGATTTTCTCCCTCCCTCTTCCTCCACAAGAAAACTGTCATTTCGAGAACAATTTATCCAGCAAGTTTCCTACAAATTGTGTTTTAAACAAGAAAATGTAAGTGTGCCATAGAAGACATTTCACAAAGCATATATATATATATATATATATATATATATATATATATATATATGCCTGTTGTCTTTGTCCATGGAGTTTTCTTGGCAGGGCTACTGGAGTGGCTTGCCAGTTCTTTCTCCAGGTGGATCATGTTTAGTCAAAACTCTCCACTATGACCTGTCCATCTTGGGTGGCCCTGCATGGCATAGCTCATAGCTTCTCTGAGTTATTCAAGCCCCTTCGCCACGACAAGGCATTGATCCATGTGTGTATATATATACACACACATATATATATATATACACTGATACAGAGAAAGCAAGATTGCTTTAATGAGTATTTCTGCAACTGGATGGGGAAAATATTGGTCTGCAAGTAAATAGGGGGTAATTACCAGCAAAGTGAATATGATTTGTTTTCTTCTGCTTTGGAGAATGAAAGTTTCTACAGGAGTGGATGGTTACAGACTTTGAGTTGACCCATCACAAACATCCTAGGTTGTATTCATGATTGGCAGAGCTGCACTCATGTTGGAGGAAGGAGGTGGGGAGAGATTTTATCCCGTTCTTCCTTATCCCTAAAGCTACCTGTGCCCCTTGAAAATCTGAAGGGTTCAGTTTTGCTCCAGAGCACTGGGTCTCAGCCCCTTCCATAAATGGAAGGATCACTGCTGTTCTTGGGAGAGCCAGCCAGAATCCAATCCTGTATGTGAACCTTTACACCATTATCAATGAATTCAATTGTGGCAGCTGTGACCTGCCAGGGCGTTCAGGTGGGGGGGGCATCTTGGTGGAGTATTTCAGCTCCTCTCTTGGAGAGTGGCCTCAAAGTTTGCTTTTGACATCTTCTCCATCTTGTCATCTCACCAACTCCAAGGGCTACATTTTACTTTTGGAAGATGCTTCAAGTCAGGAATCTTGTATGCCCCCAATCAGCATAACCTGTTCCAGTACAAGGGGAAAGTGTGTGGCTGATTTACTGCAGAGATTTGAGGCCACTGCTGTTTAGGAGTGGGGCAATGAACTGCAATAAGATGTAACACGGAACAGAGATAGCCGTGACAAAAGAGCATCCTCACCTGCCTCGGCTACCTCTCTGAAATTTCTGAAACAATCTCAACCCCTCTAATCTTGGTGATACACCAGTCTCCAAAAGTTCCAGCCAACTTTCATTTTTAAAAGCAGCTCCTGAGACTCGCAAGTTGCTCATTTAACATGTCTCTATATAAACTTGGCTTCCGTTTGTACATGACTCCCTGCTCCCCCAGAAAAGAATCCTAGGAACTGGAAAATCACCCTCACAGAGCTTCAGTTCCCAAAAACCTTAAAAAACAACAACCAACAGTTCCCATGATTCTTCAGGTGAAGTCTTGTCCTTTAAAATGTGTGTTGGATGTGCTTTCAATGTGCTGTAGATATGCTCTCTGCTTGTGTGAAGGGCTGGAAGGCTGAATGAAAGCATTAAATGTTATTCTGATTTGTGCCACAAATTCCTTCTAGCAAACATTCGGGTGGTAAAAAGCAACAAGTAGCCCTGAATGAAAGCATTAAATGTTATTCTGATTTGTGCCACAAATTCCTTCTAGCAAACATTCGGGTGGTAAAAAGCAACAAGTAGCCCTGAATGAAAGCATTAAATGCTATTCTGATTTGTGCCACAAATTCCTTCTAGCAAACATTCGGGTGGTAAAAAGCAACAAGTAGCCTGAAAATAAATTCCATATGTGTCTTAATATAGCTGCCTTTTACAGTTCAATACTATTATCTGACCACCACAGAAAGCACAAAAGGCACCAAGACAATCAGCTTGAATTTGTCTATGCCCATAGGTTCATGGCAAACTGAGCAAAATGATTGTGAATAAACAATATAATGGTGTTCAATCTAGTGGAAAAAAAGAACTGGTAAGGAAACTCAGTAAAGTTTATTACCAATATAGGAAATACATTTTATTAGTTGACATTTACAAATGGATGAGCTGCTTAAGGTTAGCATTTAAATATTTTCAGTTCTTCCTAAACTTTTTATTAAAAATTAATATGGTATATTATGGTTTTTTCTATTGAATAATTCCTGGAATTTAACACCAGGGAAATAGCAATCTTTCAAATCCTCTCTCAGATTCTTTGTTTAAATAGAGATATTTGCAGAAATGTAATGACACATGACAGAACATGGCAGCTAGCTGTAGTTTCAGTATAAAAGAGAATGAGTTAAGACGGGCAGATGCTTAACACAGAGATATCACATCATTTGGTGCACACAAAATCATCTCAGGAACTTGGGCAAGTTTCAAGCCAAAAAAGGAAAAAGAAACTTAATCAGTAGAGGCAGAGTTGAGGATGTCAACAAGAGCTAACCAGATGGACAGTGAGGGCTCTGTAATGTTGACCTGCAATGCGTATGAAATGTTTATTTTCTTGTCTGGGAGCATCATAGGCAACACTTGCAGGAAGGACAAAGTGGTTGTTCTGTTGCATTAGAAAGTAAGAGGAACGGTGAGAGAAAATTTCCACACTTCTGCTCATTAAAGAAGACGACTGCTTGTACAGAATGGAGCCAACACTACAGCAGAGACCAAAGAAGGAAGGAACCATCAGGAAATGTCATGGAAGAAAGTGCAGGGAGAGCAGAAATCAGAAGATATTCTGAACAATGAGTGGCACTGACTATCTTAACAGAGGAGAGTTGCTGCAGGCCACACTGGGTTCTGAATCTCAAGCTTTCAAGGGCAGAGGGGAATCAACCAACACTTTCAGGAAGAGAGATGTGGTGGTTTGGGATGCCTTTCTGTAAAGGTACAGATGCTCTTCTGAGAAGTGACTGAGTGGAAGCTGCATCCCTATTTCCTGGCAAAGTGTCTTGTTCCACTGGTGACTGGGAATAGGACCTTCTCCTTGATGGGAAGGTTACATCCATTTATAACAGTGTCCCCATCCCAGCTCCAGCCAGCAAAAGATGCTCCATCACTTTTGTCTCCCTCTTCCCCTGCATCATTTTTTAAATTTTATTTCCTTGCAGTTATATCCTGTCTTTGTCATGGAGCCCAAGGTGGCACACATTTTAGTTATAAGCAGTCATTCAGCAAGACACCGAGAGACCTGGATCTGCTTAAGCTTCAGCAAAGCAGTGGCTCATGATCATTAGGCCAAGGGTCAGCAAACTTTTTCAGCAGGGGGCCAGTCCACTGTCCCTCAGACCTTGTGGGGGACCAGACTATATATACAGTATGGGGGGGGTTGAGAATGAATGAATTCCTATGCCCCACAAATAACCCAGAGATGCATTTTAAATAAAAGGACATATTCTACTCCTGTAAAATCACGCTGATTCCTGGGCCGTCCGTGGGCCATATTTAGAAGGCAATTGGGCCAGATCCAGCCCCTAGGCCTTAGTTTGTCTACCCATGCATTAGATCAGGCATCCCCAAACTGTGGCCCTCCAGATGTTTTGGCCTACATGATCCCTAGCTAACAGGACCAGTGGTCGGGGAAGATGGGAATTGTAGTCCAAAACATCTGGAGGGCCAAAGTTTGGGGATGCCTGCATTAGACCATACCGTTCTCCAGATGACACCCCAGTTTCTCCACCTTAGGGCAAGGACAGGGGGAGGAGAGGTCCACACACCTGCTTTTATTTTGGTCACAAGAATTCCAGGAGGGAGGATCACCGATGGGAGCTCACATACCTGCACTTTTCTCCAGGGAGAGGTGATTGCTTTTTCAATTTTTTTTAGAGCTATGCTGTCCATGATCGTCCTTTTTGACTAAAAGAGATCAAAGGTTCTGTCATCACACAGCAGCGACCAAGGTAGTATTTTGCTCCTTGCTGACTCTTTAAAAAATGGACCAGCGGAGTCTCAAGAAAATGCTATCAGAATGTTAGCTAGGCACTTCCAGTTGGTCTAACTTGCATTAGCATTCGGTGAAAAATAACAAAAAAGTCCTTTAATAAACAGATATGGTAAAAGGGACGACAAGGCTGGGAAAGTAAGTCTTTACTCATGGACTGCATAGGCTCCCCCCCCCCCCCACGGTATCTGCTTCACTAAACATGAATCCTACCATGAAAAATTTCAGTCTGCTGATTTAGTTTTGCCTCCCTGCTGAGTGCACAGTCTCGGAAATGAAAAGTGTATGTGCATTACCAGCTCATGACGTGAATCATTTGTCTCGTGTTATTTTGAATCATTTCTAAAATGTGTAAACAAATTGGAGCCACAGATCAGAATGAGGATTGGGGGCTCTCAGCTTGAAGATTTCGGGGCATTTAACCCTTTGCTCTTAAGACTCCATTGCCCACAGGCTAATTTCCATATTTTACTTATGAGCAAGTGGAGAGGGGAGGGTTGTTGGCTACTGTGGTGCCAAAACAACAACAACACCCCAGCCCACAATGCCACCAAACTCCTCTGGAAAATCCAGCCCACGAACTGTTTCAAAGAACCAGCGGTAGCATTGAACTCCAAAGCCTCTTGTTGAAATGAATGTCGCCAATCAGAATATACATTTAAATGAACAAGGCAGGGGGGTGGCAGAAAGTAACTCATTTATAATCCGCAAGCGTTTTCTTAGACATTAATTAAAATTATCTGAAACACTTGAGATATAATTAAGAAGAAAACAACAAACACTCTAGCCCTGCAAAGATTATCTGTGAAATAATCTACAACTACCTGGTGTGCATTGTTTAAGACGGGAAATATGTAAGGCAACGAAAGGCTTTAGAAGGTTATTGCCTTGCACACAAAAAACTAAAGCCTTATGGTGTTTACGTAGATTAGCAATTTACATTAATTTGAAATGTAAAACAAAGGATACATTTCTAATTTGCTAATCCTTAAATGATAAACATGTGGGGACCAAGAATTTGAGTCGATGTATGTGGTTTGCATGGTAATATGGCTATACATGTGATTTCGTGATGCAATTATGGTATAAATGACAGGACCATTGTATGTCCTTGGAAACAACATGTGTATAATACAACTTTTTGGATAGTAACAGAGAGAGAGGTCTATTCTCCTCGTGTCCCGATTGCGATTTTTCCGTAGGCTCCTGTGTGTGTACTTATCCCAGTGGTTTTGGCTCATCTCCTGATGGATTATAGGGAACTCAAATCCTGCTTTTAAATCTTCTCCTAATTTCCTCAGGATTCAGACTAGAAAGATTAGTGTGGAAAAGAATGCAGAAACAATGAAGCTGAACGGGAATGTTTATATCATCAGTCAATATAGCATTTTGATTGAGGGCCTAATAACATAGGGGTACAAAACAGGAGGAGCTACACAATAAAAACATGGAAATAGCACAAATGCCCAATAAGGCTCAGGACCGCAATACTTCAAGGACCGCCTCTTTCCATATGAACCTTCCCGAACCTACCCGAAATTATCTTCTGAGGCCCTCCTTTGTGTGCCTCCTCCTTGAGAAGTCCAGAGGAACGTGGCCTTCTCTGCAGTGGCTCCCCGTCTGTGGAATGCTCTCCCCAGAGAAGTCCGCCTGGTGCCTTCATTATACACCTTTAGGTGCCAGGCAAAAACGTTCCTTTTAAACCAAGCTTTTGGTTGATCTGAGTGACATCCTATGCCCTTTTAAAATGTGGGGTTTTGGGGGGGGGCTATTGGGTTGTTGTTTTTATTTTTTTATTATGTATTTTGTGGTATTATATCTTGATTTTATTCTGTGAACTGCCCTGTGGACTACCCCCCCCCCCCGGATATAGGGCAGTATATAAATAATAATATATTATTATTATTATTATTATTATTATTATTATTACCTATTTGCGTGTTCGTCTTCTGTTTCAAATCAGCACAAATGAGGGAGATAGGAGCTATGTGTCCCAGCTCCATTCCACATCTCCCTCCACAAATTAGAGGGGGGAAACTTGCACTGAGAAGCCTACTCCACTTTTGCGGGTGGCTACATGACTTAAAAGCCTGTTTTTCCAGGATTCTGCATCACGCATGGCATTTACATGAGGGGAGCAGGCTCCCTGCTGCAGGAAACCACCGTCCAATTCACAAAATGCAATGGGGATAAGGACTGGGGCCGAGGTAGCCCATTTGTCACGACTCCTTGCTCTCAGGTGTCCATTTAACGCAGAAGATAAATACCTGAGCAGGGCTGACTTTCAGTATCAGCAATGAGTTGCACATCCCACAATCATTTTCCAGAGAAACTCCCCATCCATGGGTTCCACAATAAAGCAAGAGAAACGCAATTATTCCTCAAGTAGTGGCAGAGAGAGAGAGAGAGAGAGAGAGAGAGAGAGAGAGAGAGAGAGAGAGGGAGGGAGGGAGAGGGAGAGGCATGATGTGCAAGGAAAAGCAGGTGTGTGAGAGATTTTTTCCTAAAAGAAAATGCACACAAAAACACTTGGCAAAATGTGTCCGCTCAACAAGCATAGGAAAATATCATGTCCTTTATATAATTTATGAGCACGTCTCTGAAACTGAGCCAGGATTTGAAAACCTGTTCTTCTCAGCTAGACCTGATCTCCACAGGAACAATTCTGAGGTAAAGATGATACTGTACAGAGAAACCCTCTTAAAAAACAACAACACCGCCACAACAAAAACTCCATTGAGGGTATATGCCTGAGAGTGGTTTTCCCTTCCATGGCTCAGGCTATACCAGACAATCATCGAGCCACTCTCAGAAACCTTGAAGTAGAATGTCAACATATCTGTTTACATGAAAAATTAGAATTTTAGCACCCAGTGAAATAATTGCACAAACACTTCAGTGCACACTGCCACCAAACGCCTTGCACAGCTCTCTCCATAACCCACAGTCACTTAATTTATTCTGTACACAAAACATGAAACCTAAATGGGTATGTTCAGATGGGATAACCGCACCTGTATCTACTTCACCGTGCCTACGTGCAGTGAGAAACTATAATTGACTGCAACTTGCTGCATGTGCATGCAGTAAAATAGATTAGTGTTGACCTGAAATATTTCCACACCCTAATTTGCCGCCCCATTCATAGGATATGAAGCTAGGGCAGAGACATTTTAAGATGATTTGGGGCAGAATGGTTATTTGAATCCCCGCTCCCTGGTACTGTCTGTCAATACCAACCCCCTTCCAGCTGTAAAAATAGCAAGTATTCATATAATCCTTAATTTAAAAAAAGCATTTCTATGCTATGTTTTTATGTCTCTTAAACATGGAATCATACAGAGAGAGAGAGAGAGAGAGATTGACTGAATTAGTTTGCATTCACTTAGATTCTTCAATGTTGCTTCCAGAAGTTGTCAGGAAAGCCAATGTTGATGTGCCTCCCCCCCCCCCAATGTCACATAGGGAGATGTAGCCTCATGTGTGAAGTCTATGGCAATTGCACCCTGTCCCCACCTCCATAACAAAGGGGACTTCCTTTGGTTTGTGGCATAGGGAGACGCAAACAAGTGTGAGTTAAATTTGCCAACAGCAGCAATTGCACTCCGAAATGCTGGTGGACCCCGCCTCTGCCTCCCCCCCGCCCTAATAATTGTGATGCCCTTATTCTGCTTGCTTTATTTTACTCACTCATTTATTTATTTATTTATTTAAAAAACAATTCTATCTCACCCTTCGGTGCACAAGCACTACTCAGGGAGTCTTATGACTTTTAAAATCATAATTTCATAAAAAAATAAAAAGCAAGGAGAGTGAAACAGCAATTAAAAGCACGTGTGAAACATCACAAGCCACATACAACAAAAGGCAGGCAGAAAAAAGTGGTGCTTAGTCACCAAAAAGAAAGCCAACTATACTTCGCAAGGAAAAGTATTCCATATTCTTGGTGCAGCTACTGAGAAGGCCCTGTCTGCTTTGTAATGATACCATGTTGGTGATTGCGAGGCAGTTTCATGGCATCTTTAACCACACATTTGAGCAAATACAACACATAAACTTTCAGCTCTGCTCTGAACTGGAAAGAAATACAACTGCCTCACATGAATATCTATAGTTACAGGTAGGTAGCCGTGTTGATCTGAGTCGAAGCAAAATAAAAAAATTCCTTCAGTAGCACCTTAAAGACCAACTAAGTTTATATTTTGGTATGAGCTTTCGTGTGCATGCACACTTCTTCAGATACACTAGAAACAGAAGTGATAGACCCTATATATATATACAGAGGGTGGTGGGGGTGGGTGGGAATGGGTGATGGGCTGATGGGAGTGGTAAACCTGTAGATGGCTGTTAATGGCTGCTGATGGCTGCAATTAGTCCTGGGCTGAGGTGCTAAAGAAAGCTTGATTATGCATAATGAGATAAGAATCCGATGTCTCTATTCATCCCAGGTGCTTCCATGGTTTTAAGCTTGGTAATGAATATCTATGTGTGAAGTTATGTTTCTGCTTTGACACATTTTCTACGCACATTTTCTACATTTTCCTTCTGTGTAGGAGGTGTGCAATATTTGCAATGGCCCCAAGTTATTCAGATTGGCACTAAACTTGCCCTGCATGGGAGTATAAGCTGCTAAAAAAGCAGCATTCAATGTGAAAAGTCCTTCCTGAAAAACAAAAACAAAAATCTTGATTAAAAGATGGCACCTTTCTCTCGCACACATGTGCACAGATAGTATTTCAAAGGAAAAGACAGTTTCAAACATTCATGGGTTAATTCTGAAGAGTGGAAAGCCATTAAATATTTATTTTGCCTGTGTCCTTGTAAAATTGTTTTATCTGTTTCATTTTGTTGTGCTTTTATACATCATTAAAATACAACAGAATTTTAAGTGCCACATGGGGCCAGGGTGGGCATCCGCATGGGCTCTTGCCAACATTTCTAATTAGTTTTTACGTGAGCAAACTATGCATTACACTGAAGGGCAAGTCAAGAAATTATGCTGCTTTGTGGTCTTTCAAGGTAAGGTTTTCTGCATCACAGCCTATCTGAAGTTCCAGAATTCAGGTTTTCAAACATATGGCAGAAATAACTAGAAATCAGCTAGGAGACCAGAGTGGATCGCTCCTGAGCAGCTGAGAATGAAAACAGCTGCCTTTCCCATTCTGTATTCTTCCTCCAACTCTACAATTCTCCGTACCAGATGTGATGGTGATATTGCATCCCTCCCAGCTGCTGCCAAAAAGGGTGGCATTTACTCAAAGACCCACTTCACAGCAGGATATGCGAATCGGCAATCTGCTCCATGGCTGTCTCTGCGCCTCAAAAAATACATTGCTGGAGCGAGGAGCATGTAACTTGCCACAGTCACCTTTATGGCTGTGGCTATGATACCCACCCTGTCAGAAGGATGAGGTCAAGTAATTGAGACAGAGCCACTGTCACAAAAGGCAAAGAAGATGTCTGTGCTCCCAATTAGTGCACACGAGAAAGCATGGGAGCTGTCTCTATAAAAGGCAGCCAGCGTTCCCAAGGGATAACCCGACACTCTCTTAAATCACAGTGAGACCCACATTTGCAAAGATTATCTCCATCTAGCAAAAAGCAAATGTGATAGTAAAATGTCAGAAACAGTACAATCAGCAAAATCAGGTGGTAAAGTTTTTCCCAGGCAGTGTCACTTTTTGTTATAGGTGTGTACTGTCTGTTTACACGTGAGTGTGTACAGGCCAATAGAGAAGCCAAGCCTTTTCTCTGCTGTGGAATTTTTCTTTCTGTAGGAAGCTTGGAACAGTACAAATTTGAGCAACTCTGCGGATCAGCTGCACACTCTTATGCCTTAAAGCCGGTGTCATTTTTATCAAAAGCAGCTGAGTTGTGCTGCATTGCATCGTTTTTTTAAAAAAACAGGTTTTGCCTATTAGAGAATAGCATGACTGTAGGTGCATGTACAAGCACCCAGCAGCTCAAAAGCAGTTCAAAAGCATGCCAGTGCAAGTAGATAAATAGGTATCGCTGTGTTGGGAAGGTAAACAGCATTTCTGTGTGCTCTGGTATCCGTCACGATGTCCTGTTGTGCCAGAATCTACTGTTAGGTTCATCATGAGATGTCTGCCAGCTTCCAACCACAGATACCAGCAGCCTTCAAGCAAGCAAACTTGCCTTATTATTGCTCCCTAGCATCCCACTGCCAGAGGATTGCCTCCTTCCATTCACCACTTTGCCTCCTCCAAGTGGAAGAAACCTGGGCAGTGCTGAATGTCACGTCCATTGCCAGGTGTGTCCTGTTGGAAATAAAAAAGGGCTTCCCCCCTGACCTGCCTTGCCAAGTGCCAAGTGCTTTTGTGACATCACAAGAAACCCACAGCCAATGGCAACAGCTGGGGAGGCATCACCTTCATTGCTTTGAGCCTCACAATGGCGGGTGGACCTACCAGTGACTGTGTGCTTGTTTATTCAGGACACGGGTGGCGCTGTGGTCTAAACCACTGAGCCTCTTGGGCTTCCCAATCAGAAGGTCAGCAGTTTGAATCCCCATGACGGTGTGAGCTCCTGTTGCTCTGTCCCAGCTCCTGCCAACCTAGCAGTTCAAAAGCACGCCAGTGCAAGAGGATAAATAGAAAGGTAAACAGCATTTCCGTACTCTCTGGTTTCTGCCACGGTGTCCCGTTGTGCCAGTAGTGGTTTAGTCTTGCTGGCCACATGACCCGGAAAGCTGTCTGCAGACAAACACTTGCTCCCTCAGCCTGAAAGCGAGATGAGCACCGCAACCCCATAGTCGCCTTTGACTGGACTTAACCGTCCAGGGATCCTTTACCTTTACCTTTTACCGTCCAAGCATAAACATTATGTGACAGACATGACCTTGCAGTGCCAGCCAGCATGATCTTAATGCAGTTTTCCTCTGCCACAAAGTACTTATTTTCTCTTCTGAAAAAGGAATTCATCCCCTACTACTAGTAAGGAGCTTGGTCCCAGCTCCTGCCCACCTATCAGTTCGAAAGCACATCAGAGTGCAAGTAGATAAATAGGGACTGCTCCGGCAGGAAGGTAAACAGCGTTTCCGTGTGCTGCTCTGGTTTTCCAGAAACAGCTTTGCCAGAAACTGGACCTGATGGTCAGGGGCCCCTTTACCTTTACTAGTAAGTTAATCTACACTTTTAATTTATAGAGTCCTTCACATTTTTATTAGGCTGTCCTTCGTGTATTGGCATTATGGGTTAAATCACTGGGTCATCATTGTGGATACAACTCAGTTAGTCCAGTGTGGCAAACAAAGAGATAACAAGTGGAACCTGTAACCATGTGTTGCAATTTATATCTACCCCCAAACAGAGAAGTTCCTATTCAGGGTCCCATCTACTGTTCTTACACTCTTCTCTAGGCTACTATAAGTGGTTAAGGCTGGGAAACATCAGTCCTAGACAGTGCTCTCTCTCTCTCTATATATAAAAAGGTTAGGGGTACTCTCATTTTGACTCAAGAAAACCAGCATTTTATAGTTCAAATCGGGAAAATTAAATAATGTAATTGGACAAAAGTACAAAGATTGACAATTTTTTTAGGGGTATGTCTACCTCTGCGTCCCCCCAGGAAAAAGCACTGGTCCCAGATATCTCATGCAGCCCAGCAGAACACTTTATCCAGTCCCCAAGGCTCTCAGAGGTGACATTCCCTTCTGGAAGGGCACAACCTCTTGCCAGCTGTAATGTATCACAGAGATGTGATAAAGCCTCTTTCCTAAATTTAAAGACAACTTCCAGGCAGTGTGGCAGAGTGGAGCTGGCAGAAGCCCTCTCTTGGCCACATCATGCAAAATGGCTCACTCGGAGCAAGGACCCGCTTGGCCCCTCCCAGAGTGAGGTAGGAAGGAGGAGAACTAACCAGCAGCAAAAGGCCCAATTCAAAGTGCTAGTTTTAAACTATAAAACCTTAAATGGCTCAGGACCAAAATACCTCAAGAACCGCCTCTTCCCATATGAACCTACCCAGACCCTGAGATCATCTGAGGCCCTTCTTCATCTGTCTCCTCCATGAGAGGTCCAGAGGGTGGCAACACGAGAACGGGGCCTTCTCTGCAGTGGCTCCCCGTCTGTGGAATGCTCTCTCCAAGGAAGTTCGTCTGGCGCCTTCACTATACACCTTTAGGCGCCAGGCAAAAACGTTCCGTTTTAACCAGGTCATTGGTTGATCTTATTGACATCCAACACCCTTTTAGAATGTGGCTTGGGGGGGGGTTGTTGGGTTGTTGTTGTTTGTTTTTATTATGTATTTTGTGTTTTTATATCTTGATTTTATTCTGTGAACCACCATGAGACCCCCCGGGTATAGGGCAGTATATAAATTAAATTAACAACAACAACAATGTAAACAGGGAAACAGTGAGGAGGATGACTAGGCAGGAGGGAAGGAGAAATGAAATGGCAGCAAGAGAGGAGCAGAAAAGGAGGGCAGTAGTATCTCCTGTTGCCTGACTCAGGCCAGATTCTTGTGCCTGCACTGCCTATATTTTATGGCTTCAAGTTAACAAGAAAGTAGATTCTGACTAAACCTCAGAAAGAACATCCCGTTTGACAGTGGAACAGTTCCTCTCGGGAGGTTGTGGACTCTCCTTCCTTGGAGGTTTTGAAACAGAGGTTGGATGGCCACTTCCCATGCCTGCTGTGATGGCCTGGGACTCGGGCTCAGGCTGGGAACCAAAGGAGTCTCAGTCTGCACCAAGTCTGGGGCCTGATTCTGAGGAGCCTCAGTCTGCACAGGTTCCCCTGCAACAAGCACCAGCTGATCCGAGTCAGGGGCCTGAGCCTGTCCTGGCTCCAGATGTGGGGAATACCTCGTTGCCATCAACTGGGTCATCACCGACAGCTGACCCACTACCGGCTGAGTCAGGAGAGGCTGAGGTGGCTCCTGGGTCTAGTAACCCACCGGCGTCTCCCGAGCTGCAGAGACTCCGGTCTGAGAGAAGGAGAGACCTGAGTACTCGCAGGAGGAGTGCTCGCGAGACAGGGTGGTAAGTCATCAGGGGATCGGGACTGGCCATTACCCCGTCAGAGATAAAAGGCGGTCAGACCCCACCCCCAGGTTGTGGGAGAAACATTGCTGTTTGCAAGATCCTGCCTATGTTCCTGTTCCTGACCTGCCCTGGTTCGGCTACATTGGACTGACTATGTTGACTCTTTGGACCATGGACCAGGCTTGGACCTTGCTTCTTGGATTACCCACAAGACCAACACTCATGCTTTAGCTGAGATTCCTTCATTGCAGGGGGGTTGGACTAGAAGACCCTTGGGGTCCCTTCCAATTCTATGATTCTTTGATTCATCCAGTAATTTATTGCCATTGCCAACTGACTTTAAGATCACAGTCAGCACCAAGAGAGGGGATGCACTTCAGGGATGCACCAAAGAGCTATTTCCATTGGACTCAATGGCACCTACTTCTGAAGTTGTGAATAGATATCCATAGGATTTCACTGTCAAGCACTCGGCACCCTGCCATCCTGTTTTAAGCTTCTGCAGCCTGACTAGTTCCAGGCTAGCCAGACCCTCTAGCCACCTCTGCTCCCATTGTTTCCACAATATACCTACTGCTTCACTGGTTATATCAAGCTAGATCAGGGGGTAGGCAACGTAAGGCCCTGGGGGCCGGATGCAGCCCAATCACCTTTTCAATCTAGCCCGCAGATGGTCCGGGAATCAGCATGTTTTTACATGAGTAGAATGTGTCCTTTTCTTTAAAATGCATCTCTGGTTTATTTGTGGAGGGCCTGCCTGGTATTCTTACATGAGTAGGTTGGGTTATTTGTGAGGCATAGGAATTTGTTCATTTTCTTCCCCAAAATATAGTCCGGCCCACCACATAGTCTGAGGCACGGTGGACTGGCCCATGGCTGAAAAAGGTTGCTGACCCCTGAGCTAGATGCTCATCATAGGAAAGGACAAAACTGCTACATCCAAATAGAAGTCCAAATATATAAAAGCAACTTTTTCTGGCTGGCCAAAGTTGCTGGTAACTTTAACGGTAGTGTTCGGGGGGGGGGCACACACTAGAAGAAGTTATTATTTGTATCATGGAAATCATGACCAGGAGAAACATATCCCTTAATGATGAACCTTCATTTACACTATAAAAGGGAAAATATTTTTGTTCTAGGAGTTTTTAAGGCAACTTCAAAGGCAGAAAACTGCCTTTAATCCTGCCTGAAAACTATTGAAAAGAAAGGGCCTGTGCTTTGCCACAGCCCATCTAGGATCTTTAAGTTATTCAGAGAAAAGCCTAGCCCTGTTCATGAATAATTTTTTAAAGAACTAAAGAAATCTTTCAGAAAATACCGGGCCTTTTTCATAGAAAGGACAGCACTTGAACAATGTTACACCTAAAATGTGTAATGTACACTGGGATAGAGGTAAATAATACAGATTTTTGAAATATTAAGCAGTATTTAACCTTCCAACATTTCTCCAATGAAAACAGGGATGTCCTATCACATAATAATAATAATAATAAATAATTTTATTATTTATACCCCACCCATCTGACTGGATTGCCCGAGCCACTCTGGGTGGCTTCTAGCATATATAAAAACATAATAAAACATGAAGCATTATATATATATATATATATATATATATATATATATATATATATATATATATATAAACTTCAGGTGTCTTCTAAAGGATGTATAGTTACTTATCTCCTTGCCAATTTCAAGAGGGGGGCATTTTAAACAAAAAGCCCTTAGAAAAACCCCAAACACTGCTCTATTACTAATCTCCTCTATTTGATTTATAAATGTTTACACCATCTCTTTCATTTCTGTAGTAGAACTTCCTATTATTTTTATGAAATCAAGAAGTTAAACAAAATATGTGGCTTGCTATCATTCAAGCAGAAACATGCGAAAGAAGAATCTACTTCGAAGGTTGTCTTTATGGGCAATTTCAAGGTTAAAAGCAAAATGATGAAAGATTCATAATTTGGTCACCTCACGGCACTCCTGTTTTTTCTCAAGCTTGTTCATATAATCACCGCAAACTTCCAAAAACAGGGGACTTTGCGCCTTGCTAAATCACTCACATTTATTTTCAAGTATGCTCTCAACATGTTTGTTCTACACTCGAATGCTTCCTGATTGCAGGCGCAGATATCAAATTAAAGGGCTCTTTATAGTTGGGATGAAGTAATCTTTCACTATTCACTGCTCCAGAGAGGGAGAAAGTCAAAGTTGATTCTTCTCCGTTCCAAAAGGCACCGCTTTCAAAGGCACCACTACCTATATTGGGAATTTACTATTAACCGACCTCCTGTGATATCATCATCACTGGCAGTGCCTAAATAATCCAGGATTATTTAATAAATAATCCCTTTGGATTAAGGCTGGTCGCTTGTCTGAGAGGCTTGAATGTGAGTTTGTTTGTGGGTCTTCTGTGTCTTCTGTGATTGAGCACATGGTCTCATAGAATCAAAGAATTGTAGAATTGGGACACTGAGGGTCATATAGATAGACATATTTTCAAGATGAGAACAAGAACATCTAGTGTTACTGAAGGCAATCCTAGCTGTGATCCAGAACTGCCATTTGAGCAAAGCGCCGGAGAAGACTCGTTTATTTTCGGAATGATTTGGGAATGGTTCATGTTCTTATGTAGCTGCATTGTTCTATATTTTCTGGGTGCCCATGGTCATGTGTTAAAGCAGTGCTATAAAGCACTGCCAAGAGTTTCATTTGCCTCCCATTGTATTTCTTATCAATTTAAAAAATGGTGCAAGCAAAAGTATATTCTGAAAGTGTGTCCCAGAGAAAAAAAGTTTGAGAACCACTGGGTTACAGACAGGACACATTCTTGCAGAAGCCATGCTGGTCCTGCTTTAGCAAGTTTTGTTCTTCTCTATGATGGGAAACCTCTGGCCAGCAGACCTAATTAGGCCCACCATGGGTTCCAGTTTGGCCTGTGAGGCCATTCCCCACAAACCACTTTCACTTCCATATAAAACCTTTAAAATAAAATGAAAATATTCATCTCTCTCAGAGCCCCTCTCAGAGTCTCGTCTGCCCTTCCTTTCCATTTAAAATCCTACATTACAGCCTAGAAGGATCTCTTTACATGATCAAAGGCATGCATTTACAAATATTAACAAATTAATCTTCACAACACCTGAGGAAAATTGCTCTCCTTACATAATGTAGTACTAATACACTCTCTGTTGGCTAATCTCCTCCTGAGTTCAAAGACAGGTTTTGCATACCAAGCTACTGCCCTATTTACTAAATATGAAAGTTAGTAACAAGCGATAGCAAGGGTCTTCTGTGTTTAATATTGCACTATGCAGACAGTTGAGATCACTCACAGACCTACCCAGTTACATATGACAGCCTCAAAATCCCATTCTGGTTCCATATTGTGTTCTATGTCTTTGATGTCCCAAAATTGCATGATTGAGCCACTGTATCTGTTTTGTTTCTTTGATACTTTGCGGCCAACACAGCGGCAGCTCTCCATACCATTATACTATTATACTTAAAAAGGATGTGTATTCAACTCCCTAGAATATAGAGCAGCTGGTTGAGGGAAAATAAAGAACACAGAAGTGCAGGGGATATATTCTCTTGCTGCCTAGCCATTCAAGTCAAACCCAGCAGTTCCCAAAAAATAAAAATAAAAATCAGGGTCCTGCTGCAAAAATTCTTACAGTAATGGTTTAAATCTGCCAGTTTTTCATCAAATCTGTCACACATTCATCCAGAATAGGAAAAGAGCCAGCAAGGGAGAAAGTGGCAATTTTAAGTTAAGCGCCTGTCACTTGGAATTGTAGTATTTAATATCACATACATTAGCATTGTTCCTGACTGCAGGCTATCTTAGGCTTGCTGTATTTATTTGGAAAACTATCTAACAAACAACAGCAGATTTTTTATTTTTTATTTAAAGATCTAACTAGCTGTATGATGATCCTACCCTACTCCAAAAATAAAACTCCAAAGCTCTCACGGAGTTAATAGACTAAATACTTCTTTAATAAAACAAACATGAATAAATAAGTCTGAATAAATCTTATGACAATTATGAAAATACAATACAGTTGAAAGTGAAGGTATTGTTATATTTACTTTGCAAATGGAAAAGTAGTAACAGAAAAAAAATCTTTTTATAAGCAAACAGCAATCAAATATTGAACATGCACCAATTTCCTTACTAGACACAGTTGAATGGCTGTTTATTAGGAAAATAAACATTTATTCTATCATTTCAAAGAAAAAAAGCAAACAAGTAGATTAATCTCTTTTGTGGAGTGGCACACTGAAAGAGAGTCAAATCCTCAGAGAATTTAGAAAATTAATCTCTGAATTCTTTTTTTTAAAGTGCTGCAGAAGATTTAGCAAATCTTCACAGCTTCACTCTAAAGTGTGTGCGTTTTCACAATGACGCTTAGCATTTATTAGCGGTGTCATTTGAAGAGGTGGAATGTGATAGGCAAAATATGGTCCACAAATGACCGTAGCTGAAGCCCCCACAACTCTCTTTGAAAATATGCTGTCCAACATATATAACAGATTTATTATGTTGACCATCATTCAACCGAACACCCACAATCCACTTCCTCGGCAATACTGGGAATGGAATCAAAAACTTCTGCACCCGACCTATTTGCAAATACTGAAAATGAGAAACCTATTCATAACTGGAGCCCTGAAAGAGGATAATTGAATTCTCACTGAGAACATAAAAAAAGAATTCTGCCAGATCAGACCAAAGGCTTATCTGGTCCAGAATTTGGTTCCCACTGTGGCCAACCTGATACCTATGGGAGGGCAACCAACAGAATATGTGCTCAACAGCATTCTCCTGCTTGGGTTGCCCAGCAACTATTATTGAGAGGCACACTGGCTCATAGTCATTGATAGCCTTGTTCTCCAGGAATGAGACTAATCTCCTTTTAAAGCCGTCCAAGTTGGCAGCCACCACTTCACCATGTGTTAGTCAATTTTAATTGTTTTAACTGTCTGCTGCATGAAGAAATGCTTTCTTTTAGTCTCCCACCATTCATTGGATTGCCTTGGGTTTTAGTTTTCAAAACTGTGCTCAGGATTATGGTGCTCAGCTTTTGTTTGGAGACCATGCCTGTCCAAGTAGAAAACAGAAATCCCATCTCTGAATGGAAGGGAAAGATGGATGCATGAACCACACTCTAATGCACATTATTCGTAAAAAAAAAGGGGGGGGTAAAGGCAAAGGATCCCTGGACGGTTAAGTCTAGTCAAAGGTGTAGTAATGGAAAACCAGTAACGAGACGGGAGACAAGGTAGAGTTCCAAAAGGCCAACCCTGGGCGTAGCACAGGAGCCTGTATTTATTGTAAGCAACCTTGACAGCTAATGATTAACTTGTAATGCAGTTTCCAACCAATAACAAGAGTGTAACCTCATGCATAGTAATGTCTTGGTGCGTGTCACTTCCTTCCAACACCCAAAATTTCGGCCATGAAGGAAGTGGTGAACCGCACATCCCACACATCATGTACCTGTCACATGCCTGCTCTTCAAACATCTCCCTCCTCTCCATCTTGTGACTCCCAATACTTTTCCTATTTTCCATTGTTCTTATCCTGACCTAGGTTCGACCCATCCTGGTCTTCTCCTGCCAAACTTGCACCAACCAGATCTATCCTGATCTTCCCAGATCCACCAAGCCTCTTCCAGTGTAGCTGACCCTGTGCCTTTACCTTTTGACCTGTCACTTTGCTGGCTTGCCAGCACTAAGTTTCCTAAACCCTAGAGGATCGGCGGGTATGCCACACCATTTTCTAAATCAACCCCACATATCAGGTTGCAGTGTTCATCTCGCTTTCAGCCTGAGGGAGCCGGTGTTTGTTCACAGACAGCTTTCTGGGTTATGTGGCCAGCATGACAAAACCGTTTCTGGTGCAATGGAACACTGTGACGGAAGCCAGAGCACACAGAAATGCCGTTTACCTTCCCACCACAGTGGTACCTATTTATCTACTTGTACTGGTGTGCTTTCAATCTGCTTGGTTGGCAGGAGCTGGGACAGAGCAATGGAGCTCACCCCATTGTGCGGATTCGAACTGCTGACCTTCCGATTGGCAAGCTCAAGAGGCTCAGTGGTTAAGACCAGCATTGTCCAACACGTCGATCGGGGTCGACCTATAGATCATGTGATTGTTTCTCGTAGATTTCTGTTGATCTCTCTCTCTCTCTCTCTCTCTCTCTCTCTCTCTCTCTCTCTCTCTCTCCAAAAAAACCAGCCCTTTCTCTGAGGAGCCAGCATGCAGGGCCTCTAAACTCTCACTCTCTCTCTGAAGGAGAAGGAGAAGCAAGTGGGTGCTAGGCAGGCAGAGGCATACGCAGACGGAGAGGCTAGGTGAGAGAGAGAAGCCCTGTGTGCTGGTTCCTGAAGAGAAAGGGCTGGTTTAGGTCCAGAGAGAGAGATCTGCTAAAAGAGGCAGTAGCAATGGCTGAGCAACCCAGCATGGACAATAGTAGAGGGGTCATAACCTCTACATGAGTTTGACCAAACTGCGGGAGGCAGTGCAAGACAGGAGTGCCTGGCGTGCTATGGTCCATGGGGTCACGAAGAGTCGGAAACGACTAAACAACAACAACAACAAATAACCTCACTCCTCAAATCCTTATAAAGAGTGCAAGCCAGAAGCACATGAGCCACTGACTCCATAACTGCCATCTCCACATGGACATAACTGTTTTTCTAGTGGATTTTTTTTAAAATCGACCCTCAAGTACAGTCGAAGGCAGTATATTCAATCTTGCGAAAGTGAAAGTGGCCTGTATTTTGGAATTGTTAATTTTTGCCAATAGGGAGCCAAAGTGTCAAAATGACTGGGTGGAAAATAATCAGTAGTAGACTGGTGGAGTTTAAATTTAGGCGAAGCCAATAATTAAATGTCCTACACCAAATTTGCAATTCAACAGAGGGGAGATTAGCCTCCAAGTGCAATCAAGCATTTGGAAACAGGATGGAGCAGGAAAAAAAAAGCCTTCTGGCAAATTTGCCTACTGGTAGGTAGAAAGTTAACATGGATTTTTTGGGGTGTGTGTGTGTAAAGGAACAGAATGTATCAACTAAAACAGGATCCTTCCGTCCCTCCAGACTGGTTGCTGGAAAATCTCACTGGTTGCAGAATTATGCAAAAATAACTGCAACCAGGCATGCAAGTATCTCTGTGAAATGTTTTAAAGTATGTGACTGGCTTACAAGCAAGATGATTAATTCCTTAATACAAATCTGTGTGTAAAAATAGATGAAGGTAGCAGTACCGCATGATGGATGCACGTGTTAGGGATGAGTGATCCCTTTTATTTCACAAATAGGGGCACACGACTTAACTGGATGAGCGTAATTGTGCCCTGAATTGTGTGCTTTAATTCTGAGTGCACCTATCAGAGTCATGGGGCTTTCATATCATTCTGTAATCACCTGCTTTCGTTAGTAATGTATGGAAACAATCAAGGACCCTTACTTAAATGCAGGCTAATTTAGTTTTGCTTTTGAAAAAATGAAACAAAATTCATAGTTCTGCTTAATGTTTTCCCCTGGTTGTTATATTTATTTCCAGTTTATGTCATCCTGTTAAGTGGACTAACCCCTCTTCACCTTTCACCACTGTGGACCCTGCTAAGATGAAGGTCATTTCCAACTTCTTCAAGTACCTCATCATCCTTGGCTTTTTTCCCAGGCTCAAGAAGAACAGAATACAAAACAGCTGCTTGACAACACAGGCTGTTTAATAAAACACACCCAAATGCTTCACTTTGCTTACTCTTCATTGTGTTTCCTCTCTAGTTAGGCAGCTCTCCAATCAATAAGAGTAATTAAAACCATCCATTATCAAGAACATGGCCATTCCGCAGAGCACCTTTATCTCGAAACACTTTTCTTGTCCTGCTACCTCAAATTGCTTTGTGGTCTTACAGATCTAATGAGAGTCATCTTATTGTGGCATCTTTCTACAGATCATTAGTACCCATTCATTCATACTTTGCCTTCCATGTATTAGCCCAAGTGATCTGGCAAACTCCAAGGTTCCCTTCTATCTTTCCATTATCGATGGGATGATAAGCTCTGCTCTGCCATGAAAATAATAATTACCGCATTTTCCCGTCTATAATGCGCCCCCATGTATAAGACTATTTTGGAGGACTCAGATTTAAGAAAATGGGGGGAGATGGCCCCTTGTATAAGATGCCCCCCTATTTTTTGACATTATTTTTAAGGGAAAAAACCTAGTCTTATACGGTATTATTATTATTAATGGGTGGTGTTATTGGGTTGTGGGGGGTGGTATTGGGTAGTTGTTTTTATTTTGATCATATATATTTTGGTTTTGATGTTGAGCTTTTCTGTGAACTGCCCTGAGGCCTTCAGGTATAGGGCAGTATGAAAAATTCAATTCTTATTCTTATTCTTCTTATTCAACATTTTTACCCTTCTTCTCAGCCAGAGAAACTTAGAATAATTTTATAACTAAGAAACATTGCCTAATGACAAGCTGGGATTGGGAAAACTGAAAGGAGGAGGGGCCCCTAATATTGCAGGCCGTTCAGAAGATTGTAAAGGGGGTAGGGAGATATGTGACGTGTTTGTTTTTTGTTTTTGTTTTTAAAGAAATGTTCTGTTGTATTTTGCCTCTCTAAGCAGGCCGCTTGAAGGGTTAACCCAGTCTCCCTGGTGACTGGCAGCAACATTCCGCTGGAGGAGGGACTGCCGGGGGTTTAAAATATGATGTGCAGCAGTTAGTTGGCGGTTGGGGGTTTTTTGTGTGGGAGCTTGGGTGGTTGTGGAGAAGGTAGAATTTAGAGTAGATGAAGCAGTGGATAGGTATTCTGTTATTTGATTACCAAGAACGTTACCTGTGAAATTAAGTTTGTACCAATGTTACCAGAAAGCAACCATTAAGATTCAAGCCAATAAATATCCATCTTTAAAGTGTCACATTAGTAATCGTCTATTTCATTTTCCAGCTAAGGTATCCAGGAACCCAGGTGGTGGGGGACTCTTTTAAACTGTCAAAACTGCCTTTTAGAGGAGAAAGGTTAGTTTGTGGCTGAGAGTGCACCAAGAAAGGAGGGGGCTAAAGGAGGAGACAGGTTCTGAGTGATAATAAAGTTACCTCAGGAAGGAGGCTAGCTTTACAGTAAGGGAGGTTCTAGTGAAGGGAAACCCTTATCTGAGCGCACATAGGAACAGTCTTATTTATAGCCCCAAGTCTATATAGGTACCTGGTCACGTTTAGGCTGGAAGAGGACTCTCTTTTATTTTTGAAAACCCACAAGTGCAGAGGGTTTAAAGAAAGGCTAGAGGGATAAGTGGGAGGTTTGATTTACCTCAGAAATTCCTATTAGGGCTTTTAATAATTGAGAGGTCAGAGTTATAAGACTGAAAGTGAGAGGGACTTTCGTTGCAGGGTCCCTGAAATAATATTAATTATTTATTATTTATTTATTTATTTATACCCCACCCATCTGGCTGGGTTTCCCCAGCCACTCTGCGTGGCTGCCAGCAAAATATTAAAATACAATAATTCATCAACTATTACCGTAAAAGCTTTCCTAAACAGGGCTGCCAGTGTGGTGTAGTGGCTAAGAGTGATAAGACTTGTAATCTGGGGAACCGGGTTCATGTCTCCACTCCTCCACATGCAGCTGCTGGGTGACCTTGGGCTATTCACACTTCTTTGAAGTCTTTCAGCCCCACTCACCTCACAGAGTGTTTGTTGTGGAGGAAGAAGGGAAATGAGAATGTTAGCCGCTTTAACACTTCTTCGGGTAGGGAGAAAGCGGGATATCAAATCCAAACTACTCTTCTTCTTCTTCTTCTTCTTCTTCTTCTTCTTCTTCTTCTTCTTCTTCTTCTTCTTCTCCTTCTCCTTCTCCTTCTCCTTCTCCTTCTCCTTCTCCTTCTCCTTCTCCTTCTCCTTCTCCTTCTCCTTCTCCCCATCCTATAGCCTTGGAATGTTCTTGTCATGTGTTGCAATACATTCATCATTTCCAAACCAAGGTGGGTGAAAGGAAACTGTTTCTAACCATTCCCCATTTCTCCATTCTTCCCCTTCCCTACTTTCAATGTAAAATTGCTGTTGAGTAAATGTCTACGCAATTGCTGTCATCATCTGCAGCTGAAGTGTCGTCAAGAGATGTGCCATCATTGAATCTGGCTACTAATCCATCTCTATCAGTCATCCTCTGTTCCTATTATGGGTTTTTTAAAAATAGGCTCAATTTCTGATTAAAAAGTGATCTGTCTGGTAAGGTAGACATGCTGATTTTTAGCACTAAGCTCAGTACAGAAGAGATAAAAGTATCTTTGCTAAATGGAATGACAGGATCTCCGTAATCATTAACATGCAGGAATTATACAGTCACTGCTAAGCCTTTGGAAATCAGCAAAATATGTTTAACACAGCTCATGGGGACAAAAAGAAAAACTAAGAAATTAAATCAAAAATAGTTCTTGTACCTTTGCCCTCTTTCTTCTTTTATTATGAGATTTTTCATCTTTCTTTTCCCACCCTCTCTCTTGCCTTCTCACACATAATTTTTTCTTTCAATATATATTTGAAAGACTCTAATCCAAAGGTTTCATAGGAATAAAGCTACCGTTGCAAGCTTCACCTAAAGCAGGATAACATTCTAAAGCAGTCTACTCTTTAATCTCCATTCAGATTGCCTCTAGCAAAGTTCTATAAGAGAATCCAAAAGGCAAGGAAGGTATGCTATTTTATTTCAATAGTGAAATAGAGTCTTTTGCTATAGCTATTCCCTGGAATGCAAAAGAAAGAGAGAGAGAGAGAGAGAGAGAGAGAGAGAGAGAGAGAGAGAGAGAGAGAGAGAGAGAAGATGACATTTCACACACACACACAAATTCTTAAAACAGTGCATGATCACATCACTTCCTCCGTTAAGAACAGCAACACTGAGGTCAATAAACTTAATTTCAGGAGATTTGTGAATGCGTGCATTCATCTCAATGACTTTTTTTTAGTTTTAAGGTTTACTTTAGGTTGCTGAAGGTATGCTTGATGTGATTGATACCGTACATATTGTATTTAAACTATAAAATTCAGAATGCACTGAGCATTTAGTTGCAAAGAAAGATACAGTTCTTTCAACCTTAACTACACCTTTCAGCAGGGTCCCCAAACTAAGGCCCGGGGGCCAGATGTGGCCCAATTGCCTTCTAAATCCGGCCCGCAGATGGTCCAGGAATCAGCATGTTTTTACCTGAGTAGAATGTGTCCTTTTATTTAAAATACATCTCTGGGTTATTTGTGGGGCCTGCCTGGTGTTTTTACATGAGTAGAATGTGTCCTTTTATTTAAAATGCATCTCTGGGTTATTTGTGGGGCATAGGAATTTGTTCATATATTTTTTTCAAAATATAGTCCGGCCCGCCACAAGGTCTGAGGGACAGTAGACTGGCCCCCTGCCGACAATGTTTGCTGACCCCTGCCTTACAGCAATAGCTGGAGCTTCAGCAAGTATTTTCATGTCTTTTGGGGCAAGGCAAGAATGATAACATCACTTATGCATGGTGAATGGAGAAACAAGCAGGTGGACAGCAGTGACTGGCCTACATTTTGGGGGTCCTGCAGCTTAGACTGTCATGTTAGATTTTCATAACAGCAACGAGGCCTCAGTAACTACTGCTTTCTTCTTCTATGGGATTATTCCATGACAGATCACCACACCTTTACAACATTTGTGCTGCTGACTATCAAACTTTGGGATTGTAGAAATATGGACCCCAAAATTTGAGTGATGCCACACAAATGGGGTCTACCGCCCAAATCTTTGAGGAAATGTGGACTAAAGATGCTTCTAGGGCCCCTTTGGGATTAGGTGCCCTGAAGCTTAAGCTTCATCAGCGTCATAGTCGATCCTGTTGCAGATATTAATATTCTGCTGTTTGAAGCAATTGGAAGCATAAGAACCAACTCCTTTTGGAAAGCAATTGTTGTCCAGGCCCATAAATACATCATTCAAACTTTTACTGACAGAACTCTTCGAAACAAAACATAAGCATCAAAGAAACAACTGAAAATATCCATACTATATCTTGTGCTGCTGTCCACAACAGGCTCGGCATCGTAGAAAATATGAAATAATCCAAATGGGGGAGTGCTTCAGCCCTGGCTCTGTCTGGGTACTTGGACAGGACAGCTCCCCCGGATCCCCTTAACACGATACCCCAGCATTTGGAGGGGCAGACAGAGACTACAACCTCCCCTCCATCCAAGACAAAGGATTGCCACAATGCCCAACCCAGTTGTGACAACTGCTATGAGGTAGGAAAAACCACTGGGTCAGAGCCAATTAGCCCTATGGGCAAATTCCTACCCGGCCCCTTTAAGAACGGTGACTACTGTAGCCACAGCAAAGTCATTGACTATCAGCTTAAACCAAGGGCGGGTGGGTGGGGAAACCCAGCGAAGGTACGAACAGGTTGTGCCCCAGGTGCAGGCTGCTTAAATGGGCAAGGGGCGGACCCAAGGGAAGCCTTCTCCTTCCATTGGCTCCGCCCCCTGGCACAGCCTAAGTCCCAGCCTGCATCCCCATTTGCCAAAGCAGGGTGCAGGCTAGGATCTGGTTCCTGATATGTGACATAAGACTTACTTCTAGTCGATGTGCATAGGATCTGTATTGTGTTAGTGCCAAAAAAGAGGGTACTTTGGTACCAGAGAAAATTATTTTCAAAAGGTTAGAATAAGTTCTTTTGGGGAGTGACTAATATGTAGTTACAGTCCACAGTCATTTTAAAATATGAAGCTTCAGTCTCCTGAATAGGCTAATTCTAATATCCTGTGGAGAAACATTATTCTTTACTGTGGCAGATTGAAATAGTAAATGCATTATGATTTGGACTGAACGTGGTTTGCAGGTTACCTCAGGTCAAAATCCCCAGAGACATTTATAAAGTTGCAATTTCCTCCTTTTTTCCTTCTCCTTTTTAGCTACTCTGCAGGGAAAAAGGTAACACTAATGGGAATAGCCTTATGGAAAACTCCCCTGCTGTTTTGAATATCTGATATGCTCTACAGCTTCCCAGAAGTTGAGTTTGATACCTGCAGAAAACTTGTGAGAAGGCAATCCAACTTTTGCAGAAGCTGTGCGTGTTCTTTCCAGCAGGGCGCTATTGTAGGTTGACAATAACCATCCTTGACTGCGATCAGCTATCGTTATTTCCTATTTTAGGCCTGCTTTGCATTTTGTTGTTTTGTGCTCTTATTTTAGGGTAATCTAAGGTGGTTTTAAGGGACGCAGATGACGCTGTGGGTTAAACCACTGTGCTGCTTGGGCTTGCCGATCGAAAGGTCGGCGGTTTGAATCCCTGAGACAGGGTGAGCTCCCATTGTTCAGTCCCAGCTCTTGCTAACCCAACAGTTCAAAAGCACACAGTGCAAGTAGATAAATAGGTACCGCTCTGTGCGCTGCTCTGGTTTCGCCAGAAGCGGCTTAGTCATGCTGGCCACATGACCCGGAAAAACTGTCTGTGGAAGCGAACAAATGCCGGCTCCCTTGGCCTTTAAAGTGAGATGAGCGCTGCAACCCCAGAGTCGTTCGCAACTGGACTTCATTGTCAGGGGTCCCTTTACCCTTTAAGGTGGTTTTAGTTGAGCACAGAATGGAAGACTTGTGACCACACCACTCATTTAAAGCAGCATGACGCTGCTTTCTACAGTCATGGCTTACCCCAAATAATTTTGGAAACTGTAGTTGAGGGTGATGAGAGTTCTTTCAAGGCCCCTCTTTGTCCTCCCTGAGCTACATTACACAGGTAGGTGGTGGGAAGCAAAGAGAGACCAGATAGAAGGAACATCTCTGCCCGGTCTACCTCATCACCCCATCTAATGCAAAGCAGGGTTGGATTGTGTTCTTAGAGCTCAGCTACATAAAGCTATTCAAAGTTCAAATGTTCTCCTAATCCTGATGCCTATAATTGCAGGGATTCCCCTTGAACCTCTTTGATTCCTGAATGCTTTCAACTGGGGGATTATTTTATTATTGGTTATAGAAAATATATATGGAGTAGCTGCGTTGGAGACAGTTCAAGGTAAGCAGAAAGCCATAGCTGCCAAGTACCCCGTTTTCCGCGGGAAACCCCCATTTTTACTTACCTTTTCCCGGTGGTCCCCCGTATCACTTCGTCTCCCGTTTTTCTCCGTTATTTTCTCCTGCCGGCGACCATTTTTTCTGATTTGCCCTTCTATGGGCACCAAAAATGGCCGCCGCCGGCTTCAAAACTCGCATCTCCGCATGACCGGAAGTGCGTAGACGCGACTTCCGGTGTCAGCGGTGGCCATTTTGGTGCCCATAGATGGGCGGCCCAACACCGGAAGTTGCGTCGACGCCCTTCCGGTCATGCGTAGAAGCTACTTTTGAAGCCGACGGCGGCCATTTTTGGTGCCCATAGAAGGGCAAAGCGAAACCGGAAGTTATGTCGACGCAACCTCCGGTGTCACACGGCTGCCGGTCCCGGATTCTGTAGTCCAGGACTTGGAAGGTAAGCAGAAAGCTCTGTTGTCCTGGGATCACTACCAAGCTGGTGATGGTGAAAATTGGTGGTTAAGCATCTCATTGAAGAAAGATGATTACATTTTTAAAAAATCAAATAAATAAATAAATCTTAAATTTATCCCAAGCTTTTCCTGTTTAACCTTTCTTGATATTCGGACTGTTGTGTTGTCTCCGGGTATTTGTTTAGCTTTATGTAAGAATGGAGTCTGAGAAGCCACCAGGTTGATGAAGCCTCTTTATGCATTGGTAGATAAAGAGGTTTTCTTGAATTATTCAGGCCTCTCAAACATGGAGTCGAAAGGGCTAACAAACAACTTTGTAAGTGCTTTAGAAATGTCAGTATGTCAGCACAATTATAATTGATGTCTGAGTCAGAACATTTAGGATTCCTTATGGAACAGAGTTGTCATGGGTAATCGAGTTGAATATCTGAAAGATGTTCTAGTGGTACCATAGAATAAACGACTCAGATTTCCTCAGGCTTTAATGCAACATTCAAGGGGAGGAGAAACATAATTTATTAAATGCGAATCAGCAGAACAAAGTGCAAGAAGACCCAGTTTAATATCTGTACATTTCTGCCCTTAACATTTCCCTCAGTTCTGACAGCGAGCCATAAATTTAGTTTGGGGGTGGTGGTTTTATACTTTAAAAGAGTATCATGTCTGCTAAAGGTCTGATAAGATGTTATAAAATGCTCTGCTACAAAACTGAGGAAAAAATGTTTTCTATATCTGTGAGGAGCAACTTCCAAGAAGAAAAACATATGAAAAATTATAGTGCAACTTATGTGAGTTGAAAGTTATTTTATGAACCTCAAACTTTGTACAGTGTGTAATTGTTTGTTTTTCTCTAGCTTTTGAGGGTTCAGCTTGATGTTACATGAAAGGTTGTGCATGGAAATCTCAGAAGCCCATTTCTTTGCCACAAAGCATTGCAATTTGGAATAGAAAAGTCACGGGGGCTGCATTTTGTGTGGCTTTATTGTGTGTGTGTGTTTTTTTAATTATTGATTGCAAAGCGCTCTGGAAATTTTGACTTGAAGTAACGTAAGTGTTTTAATTTAATTAACTAAACAAACCCAACATGCCACTCGATTTGCATAATGAGAAATCAATTTGCACAATAGTTATTTAATTTATTTTATTTATAAAAGTTACGTACCACCGCCCACTCATATAAATGCTGTATGTGCTAGTTTGCTATCCAGGTTTGAGGGCTGGACTATGGCAACCCTATGCAATGCACACCCCCTACATTACAGAGCATTTGTGTCTGCCCCAATAATCCCATAATTGTAGCTGCAAGTTTCAAAATAATAATAATGGTGCTATCTGATGCTACTATATTTTTTCACATGATTATTTCAACAGCTTTCTAGGGAACAGTTTCCCAGTAATGCTGTTTTTTCTGTTTTTGTTGGTGTCTGGAGAGAAGGAATATGGTTCCTGGAAACACTTAAAAGTAGTAAAGAGCTTTCTTCAATATATTTCTCTTGCAGATCCTTTTATCTAAAATAACCTAATTTAACTGACTGGATACACCAGAAATGCTTTGAGGCTAATTTAAATAAAATAAGCTTCAAAAACACATCTTTATGCTATTTTGTGGAATGCCTCCAATAACTTCTCTGTCTCCTGCTTTCTGTAAAATAGCAGGGGGGGTTCCCCTTCAGTATATTGGCTTTATGTGGCTGGGGGGTGGGGTTTACAAAATGGAGATTAAAATAAAATAAAGAACATTGCTCCTACCTCTTCCCTGGGAAGTAACAATACAATCTGCACTTTACTCTTCCCACACAACCTACTTAACAAACAAGGCATTTTGGTTTGCCCTAAGCATATCAGAAGATGGTGGCGCTGTGGGTTAAACCACTGAGCCTAGGGCTTGCTGATCAGAAGGTCGGCGGTTCAAATCCCTGTGACGGGGTGAGCTCCCGTTGCTTGGTCCCTGCTCCTGCCAACCTAGGAGTTTGAAAGCACGTCAAAATGCAAGTAGATAAATAGGAACCGCTACAGCGGGAAGGTAAACGGCGTTTCCATGTGCTGCTCTAGTTTGCCAGAAGCAGCTTTGTCATGCTGGCCACATGACCTGGAAGCTATACACCGGCTTCCTCGGCCAATAATGAGAGATGAGCGTGCAACCCCAGAGTCAGTCACGACTGGACCTAATGGTCAGGGGTCCCTTTACCTTTAAAATCAAATTATTTGAAAATATGCTAATGATTGCCCCAGTGACATCATATGACACAGCATTGAATCTGAGCTCTGATCGCTGATGTCACTGGGCTTTAATATCATTGCATGAGGCCTGAAAGGAAATAAATAGTACTAAAACAACAACAACAACTTGTGATTCACTTTTTCTTTTTTTAGGTCGGCTATTTTTCAGTTAAACAGCTGAGCTGAGGACGTCTCTGTCTGTCTGACCTGCTCATGTATATCATTTATGCAGCCGTGGTTTCAGTCAATCAGTTTAACTGCTGAGGACAAGAACAGGAAGCCCTAGTGACAGCTTCAAGGTAGAAGAAACCAAATTAAATGCTATCCATGTATTCATTACTTGGCAGTATTGGTCAAACAATGTCACCCACTATATGCATTGAGTATTGCATTCTGTGAGTCAGATGATAAATATTGTGTGTTATTACGTCAGGGTTTTGTTTTGTGTTTTTTTTTTACATATAAAGACCCCCCGCTCTAAGGCAATTAGAAATGGCATATTTTCCCCACTCCACAATGAACCACACATTAAGCGGTCACCAAATATACATTCCCTTTTAACCAGGCCTTTGGTTGACCTGATTGACATCCTATACCCTTTTAAAACATGGCTCTGTTGGGAGGGGGTGTTATTGGGTTATCCGTCGGACATTCAGTTTCCAAAAGATTGTTTGAAAACCGGAACAATCACTTCCAGGTTTTGATTGTTTGGGAGCCAAAACATTTGAGAACTAGGCTGTTCAACTTCCAAGGTACGACTCTATTGTGATCTTTTCTGTGAACCACCCTGAGACCTCCGGATCTATAATTTCAAATAATAATAATTAATAATAATAATACAGTGGACGTTCGGGTGCGAACGTGATCCACGCGGGACGCACGTTCGCAACCCGCAGCATTCACAACCTGCAGCGCCGCGTCTGCGCACGCACGGATTGTGATTCGACACTTCTACGCATGCGCAAAGTGCAATTTAGTTTTTCTGCGCATGTGCGCATGCCAAAACCCAGAAGTAACCCATTCTGGTAATTCCAGGTTCGGCACGGTGCACAACCTGAAGCGTCTGTAACCCGAGGCATGACTGTAATAACAACACAAAGGGATAGCAGGATGGATGTTGAATAAAGAAGGGAGAACGTGGGGTGGAGCAGGCTTAAACTGGGCAGAATTGTCCTCAGGTTGTAACATCTATCCCTAGAGAGATGCCACCTCTACTCTTCTTCCAGGAGGAGGAGGGGTACGGCAAATTTGCCTCCCCCCAAAAAAAGAAAACAGAGGAAAAGACATTGTTCCGGCTACAAGTGGGATAATTCTTTTCTATATGACCTTTCTCTAAAAAGGTTTTTCTTAAATGAGCCAGCATGTCAGCACGCTGGAAGCATTTGTGAACAATAGGGAAATTAGAATTTTCTAAGTGATGGATGTTTAACAATTAGGGACCTTACGAAGCAGGTGCGGTAACTTGAAAGGAAAGTATAGGCAGCGACTCTTGAGAATAAATGACTCTGAGAGTTGGATTAATAAAACATGGGCAAAGAGAAAGTGAATATCCAGGGTGGGGGTGGGGGGATGATTTGGGAAAGTGTGGGGAGATGAAGAAAAAGAAACAGCTCAATGAAGAAAAGGAATATAGCTTGAAAACCATGGATGTAAACTCCTAACTTGCAATTCTTATCAACTAGAACCTTCGTTTCATGTTACTATCACCCAGCACCATAGCTTCCTGATACTCTGATTTGTTTTCAACATGAACTGCTGCTGCAGATGATTATGACGATTCAATTTCTGAAAAAAACAATGTGGTTTACTTCATAAGAGAATGCAGTTTTAACATGAAACATCATGATGTTAACAGATTAACAGACACAGAAAGCATTAGCCTTGGGCAAAAGTCTTGTGGAAGAGGTATATCTCCTCGGCCTGAAAGCGAGAAGAGTGCCACAACCCCATAGTCGCCTTTGACTGGACTTAACCATCCAGGGGTCCTTTACCTTTTTTACTGTATTGTTGTGATGTGTCCATTCGCTATAAACAATAAAATCTGCCGACTAGCAAGTCAAGATGTTACTATTGGTATATAAACCCTTGGAACAGTTTACTTGTGGGATCTCCTTACCACGTATGTGTCCATTCAACCGCTTTTGATCTACAAAACTGGCACTGTTGCAGGTGCCGCATAATACTTGTTCTGCAGTTGTAAGAAATCTTTTCATGCAGTCTTTGGAGCTCCCTGCCTATTGACATCAGGCAGCTGCATCCCCATGATGCTTTTCTGTGTTCCGAAGCAGTTTAATCATGCTGGCCACATGACCTGGAAAGCTGTCTGTGGACATACGCCGGCTCCCTCGGCCTGAAAAGTGAGATGAGCACCCCAACTCTATAGTGGCCTTTGACTGAACTTAACCATCCAGAGGTCCTTTACCCCCCCCCCCTTTTAACCTTATTGTGACAAATGTAGCTGAGTCCCAGTTGAAACCTCCAAATCATCTAAGGGTGGACTCTTGTAGATGATATAATCAAGCTTAAAAGTTACAAAAACAGGAGGAAGATCTGGGAGCCTCTTAGCCATAACTACAATTTGCTTCTAAGGATGCAGCAGGGAGACCAGGAATATCCCTAGTTTCATTGCCTGATGTCACAGAGACTCATAGTGAGGTCATGCCTCAGCCTAGATCATGGCCATTTGTTCTCAGGATCATCTTCAACTTGTCTGGGTTAACCTGTTCTCCCTCAACCCTTAAAACACTGGTTTGTGACAGATACAGTTACTCTTGGATTTTTTTTTTGCTAAAGACATTGAGAGCTGGAGGTGGTTGGCATATTTAAGAAACTCAGGTGACCTCTGGATGTCCATAACTGGGAGCCTGGATATCAGGCATCTAAATTGTCAACCAATGCGTAAAAGGTAAGATCTTGATTTACCATAATGCTGAAAATGATCTTTAAGAAGCATTTGCAGTGGCTTCCTACATTGTGATGCAGGTTCTTTAGGAAGTGCCAAGATCAGAGCTTGGATATGCAGATCCATTTTGTTGCCAATATATATCAGTCTCAGTAATGCTAACTCATGACCGGGGAATGAAGCAGGAATCAGTATCTAGGGAGCAATCTGTGCAGCAGAACTGAATAACAGGTGAGGTGAAATAAAAATCAGTAGGATTTTGCCACATTAAGTCTAGTTTCAGCAAAATTACTGAAAATAGAGCCCAAAATGGACACATGAATCAACCCTCATGCTGTAGTTTTAAATGAATCTCCTTAAAACCTAGTCACTGTTCAGTATGAAGACTTGTTTGTTTAAGGCAGGCATCCCCAGACTTCGGCCCTCCAGATGTTTTGGACTACAATTCCCATCTTCCCTGACCACTGGTCCTATTAGCTAGGGATCATGGGAGTTGTAGGCCAAAACATCTGGAGGGGTGCAGTTTGGGGAAGCCTGGTTTAAGGTCTGTGAAGTACCTCATGTAAGACATTGTTAGGCCAGCACTAATGTTCAAAGAGGAAACAGAGCAGAGGTCCTTCCTTAAGTGTATTGTCTTCATTGGTTTCAGAATTATTAGGGGGTTTATGAATGTGGACCTGCCACTATCCAAAGTAAATACAACCGTTGGTGTTTGGTATTGTGAGAGAAAGAGAGGCAGAGATGTGGAACTACAGACTGCTGTTCTAACGCTAACATTTATTGTGATATGTGTGCCCAATGATTTTTCAAGGGCAAACTAATCTTGCACTTTTTTATTATGATGGTGATGGCAGCTCAATTACAGAATGTCCAAATGATTCTGAGCCATGTTGTAGACAGGATGCAAATAATATTATATTGACCAGTCAAACGTATACTTTGCATGTGATAAATAAAAGCTGAAGAGGTTATAATTGGGCACACATACAGGTTTAAAACACAGTGGTGAAAATGATATGAAACTCAAAGTGAGCAGCGAAAGAAGACTGAAAGGAAAACAGCTGAAAGAAATGAACATTCATTTCTGTTTCAAATTATGAGCATTAGCACTGCATAATGTGTCACAACTTAATAGAAATGAGTCAGCTCTAGACCTCACAATTTGAAGAACTATTTTTGAAAGGTGTGAGAAAAATTGAGAAATTAGCCTTCAAGAGCTCAGACCTGGAGAGTAAGAACTGTGTTTTTCTCCCCTTTTGAGATTTAGTTTCCGATCTTTCTCTGCTGGTTAGAACTGAATATATTAGAGAATGGAAAGACAGAGTCTCTTCTATTCTTCCTCTGGTAGTAGGTGTTGAAGATTCATTCCCAGTGTCTGCAGTCATGGGATTGTTGTCTATCACATGATGGTGTATGTTTGCATTCCACAGAGTGGGAAGTGTTCCATGAAGTGGGACTATTGTCCTTTGTTCTCTCTCTTTGCTGTCTGATGCCAGAGAGAGAGGGAGCCATGATGCAGCGCTCCATGTGTGTATATATGTAAATTAAATAGATTAGCCAAATGCTGAGTTGCTGAGGTCTGTTACGCATCTGCAAAGACTCTGCGGATCCCTGAGTGTGCCAATGTTTCTTGGCATCAGTCGCTGTGATGTTTGGGCTGAAGAAAGCTTTTGAAGCTCCTGAACAATAGGCCAGGAGGGAGAGAACATGCCAGTCAGGCATGTGTCTTTGCCAAGGTCCTAGTCGTGTGTAGGATGACTCCTAACAGTCTTCTTTCTTTCTTTGGTGATCACTCATAGCCAAGTAAGATTGTCTTCCATAAACACGATTTTATCAATGGGTCCGTAAATGACTGTGGAGGCCAATTCTGGATCCACACGTCCTTCCACAGTGGGGACATTGATTTCCAGGCGGGAGTTGATCACGGTGTGGATTTGCCAAGCGTGTTTCTCCTTTGTGGCCTGAGATCGAGTTTCTTCAAAGCCCATGACACATTTGGTAAAGGCTGCTCTCCAACTGGAGTGCTCGCAAGCCAGTGTTCCCCAGTTGTCAGTGTTTATACTACATTTTTAAAGATTTGCCTTGAGACAGTCTTTAAATCTCTTTTGTTGACCACCAGCATTACGCTTTCCATTTTTAAGTTCAGAATAGAGTAGTTGCTTTGGAAGACTATAATCAGGTGTCCGCACAACATGACCAGTCCAACGAAGTTGATGTTGAAGAATCATTGCTTCGACACTGGCGATCTTTGCTTCTTCCAGTACACTGATATTAGTTCACCTGTCTTCCTAAGTAATGTGTAAAAATTTCCGGAGACACCGTTGATGGAAGCAGTACATGAATCTACATTTGCTTTATATTTGCTGCTTCCAGCCACATTTTACAGAAAATTCTTAATTTGCTGAAGGAAAGGCAACCTTCCCTGGAATCCCTGCCTCCTCATCTTAAATGGGGGTTTTCTGAAATAAAATCTGCATGTGCTCACGGATGAACGCATCACCAGCCAGATTCTGTTCGTCGTAGGACTCCTCCAAAATGGTTCTTCATCAGCTCAAGTTAAACACCAAGATACTTGTTTACAGTAGTGGCCAATGAAGTGGGGCAGGGGATAATTCAGATATCATTGGCCTGCATCTGCTGAAGCAATGCTGGTTGAACAGTAGCAATGTGTATGCAGAATACTGATCGGATTGCTCCCTGCATCAATGTACCGTACTTTTCCATGTACAGTATAAGACTGTGGTTTTTTTTTCTTCAAAAATCATGCTAAAAAGTGGGGATCGTTTTATACACGGGGTGGACAATTGATTGGTTGCTGCTGCGGTTGTCAGTAGCTATTGTGTGTGTTATTGGTTGCTGTGTCAATGGGTGGTGTTGATTGGCTGGCAGTCCGTCAGTTGGGCGGGTGATAGGCATCTTCTGCTGGTGATGGGACAGATGGGAGGTGGATTGTGCGATGCGTGCAGGTGAGTGATTTTTGGCAATCCCCCTAAAAAAAAGCTCAGCAACCCTGGGCAATCCTCCGCAGAAAAGCTCAACAACTCTGTGCTATCACCCCCATTTTCTTAAATTTGAGTCCCCCAGAATAGGGGGTGTCCTATACATGGGGGCGTCTTATAGACAGAAAAGTATGGTACTCACTCATTCACACATTTTAAAAGAAAAGTTTACTTACCTCTCGTTCCCCTTCACCCTCCCAAACCCATATTGGGCTTCCCTTCATCACTTCAGACCAGTTTTGGAGATGGTTTAGATTGCCATATTTCAAAAAGTGAAAATCCGGATACAAAAGTTGTTGAAGAGTTGTTGTTGTTTGCCACTTTCTTGCAAAACAAAATGAAGGGTTTTTTGGGGGGGGAATTCACCCAAATATTCACTTCTGTCATGGGTTCCCATACGTCTGAATTTCCGCCCGGACACTGTTTCCAATGGCCAAATCCCCGTTATGTCCCTATATGGAAAATAATGTTGCATAGAAGTTCACAGCATGTTATTCTTTGAAGGAGAACTACTTGAAAATGATTTACAGATGGTATTTAACTCTAAGTAGGCTTGTATAAGACTGAATCAGATAAGTGCTAGAGATGCAATGAGGTTGAGGGAACGTTTTTTTTCATATGTGGTGAACTTGTAAAAGGGTAAAAGAGTATTGGGAAATGATCCATAATGAATGGGGGGTATTTAAATGTACTTTTCCCCAGTAAAATCCCAGAGTCCTTTCTGTTGGGGATAACTTGGACTGAAATTCCCAGGTGTCAGAAAAGGTTATTTATATATGCAACTACTACTGCAGCCAGTGTTTTGTTAGCCCCCAAATGGAAAAGGAGCAAGGTCCCAACCAAAGAAGAATGGCAACTCAAGTTGACGGAATATGCACAATTTGTAGACTTAACATACAGAATAAGAGAAGAATATACGTTTAGAGAAGATTGGAGAACCTTTATTGAATATATGGAAAATAACTGTGTACAGCTGAAAACGCCAGCAGCATTAAGATAAATCCAACAGTGTAAATAAGTTTTGATGGATACAATAATGGAATACTGAATGGTATAATTCTGGTTTCTTGGTGTATTTTGTTTTCTGTTTTGACTTTGTGAGCCTTTTTTTTTTTTTTTTGCCCGTTCCAAACAAAGCAGAATAATGCCATGCACTAGATTAGGCATTTGACACACTGCAGAAAAATTAAATCTGTACTTGATGTGCTTAGGAGACACAAAGCTTCTTTCAGATCATTTGTTCTTAGTGTGATTCTTTTCTCCATTGGCATAGAAATATGGGCATTAAGTAGTTGTTTGAAGGTTCTGTTATACAGCCAGCAATGTAGCCTGTTATGCTTTATGCCTGAATCACTTTGATATATACAGAATATTATTTTTAAGTTCCCCCCGCCCCTCTCTTTTAATCTAACAAGGAAGCTGCAGGGATATTTTTTGCACTGAAGATTCACAGGGATTTTCCCCCATTTTTTTTTATAAAAAAACTAAATGCTTCATAAACATCTACCAGGTACATTGTTATGATGTCAGCAATAAAATGAAGGTGAGCTTGAAAGTAACGTTGCAGTCAGTAAGGCAGGATTTTAATTATACTCATCACCTTCCTTGCCACCATCACATGCCTCTCTGTTGCTGACTACATCTTTTGTGCCAGGTCAATGGAAGGTGACTTCTTTCCACTTTTCAGTGTATTCTCAAGTGTATTGAATTTTTTGCCGCCGTGATTACGCAGAGATGGCTTCTGATGCCACTGCTAATAGCATATGCTACAGCAGTAGCCCTTCTTTCCCATGCAATCTGTGAAATTAAATGAGAGGTGGGGATCCTCAAGCCTCAGGGTCAAATGTGGCCCTCTGGGCCTCTTTATGTGGCCCCCGGTTCTCTTCCCGGGCCACATGCTCTCTGGAGCCCTACGTTTCACCAGCCTTGCTTTTCACATTCATTGTGTGAGGGTGGAATGTTAATGTAAAACAGGGGTCACTAAACTTTTGAATTATGGTGCTGGAGGAGACTCTTGAGAGTCCCATGGACTGCAAGAAGATCAAACCTATCCATTCTTAAGGAAATCAGCCCTGAGTGCTCACTGGAAGGACAAATCGTGAAGCTGAGGCTCCAATACTTTGCCCACCTCATGAGAAGAGAAGAATCCTTGGAAAAGACCTTGATGTTGGGAAAGATGGAGGGCACTAGGAGAAGGGGACGACAGAGGATGAGATGGTTGGACAGTGTTCTCGAAGCTATGAACATGAGTTTGACCAAACTGCGGGAGGCAGTGGAAGACAGGAGTGCCTGGCGTGCTATGGTCCATAGGGTCACGAAGAGTCGGACACGGCTAAACGACTAAACAAGAACAAACTTTTTCAACAGGGGGCCGGTCCACTGTCTGTCAGAGCTTGTGGGGGGGGGGAGTATATTTTGAAAAAATAATAATGAACGAATTCCTGTGCTCCACAAATAACCCAGAGATGCATTTTAAATAAAAGGACACATTCTACTCATGTAAAAACACACTGATTCCTGGACCGTCCGTGGGCCAGGCTTAGAAGGCGATTTGGCCAGATCCGGCCCCCAGGCCTTAGTTTGCCTACCCATGATGTAAACTCTGATACTGCTTCTAGCTTGCCTAGATCAGGCATCCCCAAACTGGGGCCCTCCAGATGTTTTGGCCTACAACTCCCATGATCCCTAGCTAACAGGACCAGTGGTTGGGGAAGATGGGAATTGTAGTCCAAAACTTCTGGAGGGACAAAGTTTGGGGATGCCTGGACTAGATGATTTGGAAACTTCAGCTAGTGCAGAATTCAGCGGCCAGTTTGCTCACTGGAGCAAGACGGTTTGAACATATTGCACTGATACTGATCCGACTGCACTGGCTACCAGTGAGTTTCCAGGCCCAATTCAAAGTGCTGGTTTTGACCTATAAAGCCTTAAACGGCTCAGGACTGCAATACCTCCAGGACCGCCCCTTTCCATATGAACCTACCCGGTCCCTGAGATCATCTTCTGAGGCCCTCTTTTGTGTGCCTCCTCCTCAAGAGGTCCGGAAGGTGGCAACATGAAAAAGGGCCTTCTCTGCAGTGGCTCCCCATCTGTGGAATGCCTCCCCAGGGAAGTTCTCTTGGTGCCTTCATTATACACCTTTAGGTGCCAGCCAAAAACATTCCTCTTTAACCAGGCCTTTGGCTGATTGACATCCAATACCCTTTTAAAATCTGTTGGGGAGAGGGGGATTATAGGGTTGTTTTTGTTTTTATGGTGTATTTTGTCTTTTTATATTGTGATTTTATGTTGTGACCACTCTGAGATCTGCGGGCATAGGGTGGTATATAGATAATAATAATAATAATAATAATAATAATAATAATAATAATAATAATAATAATAATAATAATAATATAATAATACAGAAAGAAATTTAGTGTGGGAGCAACATTGAGGGAAAATACATTCTGATATCTGTGACAGCTGCGTTTGCAAAAGCCAGCTCCATCCATTATATGTCAGCTGTTGACCGAATCTTTGAGCTTTTCATTCTTCTGATGAGACAAGGGAAAGGTTAAAAAACTGTAGAAACAGATTAATCAATGACTCTATGATCTGTTCATTATTTTTATTGTTCACAGTGACAGCAAGCAATTATTCTAGTAGCGTTTTCCCCAACCTTCCAGTTCTCCTACTACTTTTACTTGTGGTGGGAGGGAACTTGAAGATTGTAAATGCAGGCTAACTGCAGGGTGAATCAGAATATGCTAACAAAACAGTCTCCTTTGTCCCAGCAACCAAGTTGGAAATATCTCCCGATCTGTTAATGTCGATATAATCATTTGACAGGCCCTATCAACACCAAACCCTTGCACTATTTCACTTTCCCCCCCCCTGTGCATAGCATTGCAGCTCCATTTCTTTCATTGATGACTAAGGTATCCTCTGCATTAGTCAAAAGGGGGTAAAGTTTGTTTTCTATGGTCTCATCAGTGCTGGTTGCTGCCAGTGAGAGGCATCATTCATGGGATTCTCTCGCTGATGCAGCATGCAGTCAATCCTGAAAGATGGCAAGCAAAGAGACGAAGAAGAAAAAGTGCCTTGGATAATACAACTTGCAAGCTGTATTGTTTTTCATTCAATGAATGCCTCTGAGCACCAAATCTATTTCACATTATTTCTTTTCTGGTAGACAAGATCAACTTTTGTCAAAGTCCAAGGGCTGTTACAGACGAGCCCTGGCAGAGATCTGCTTACATTTACCCACATGGCAGTGAAAAATATTTCCCTTTCCTCATTAGAGTACTTTGGTCTCCCTGCTGTTCAGGGCCAGATTAAGGTTTGATGAGGCCCTAAGGTGATGGGGCCCTTTATATAATAATAATAATAATAATAATAATAATAATAATAATAATAATAATAATAATAATAATTAATTTATACCCCGCCCATCTGGCCGGGTTCCCCCAGCCACTCTGGGCGGCTTCCAACAAAATATTAAAATACAGAAATCCACCAAACATTAAAAGCTTCCCTAAACAGGGCTGCCTTGAGATGCCTTCTAAAGGTCTGGTAATTGTTCTCTTTGACCTCTAGTGGGAGGGCATTCCACAGGGTGGGTGCCACTACCGAGAAGGCCCTCTGCCTGGTTCCCTGTAACTTGGCTTCTCGTAGCGAGGGAACCGCCAGAAGGTGCTGGACCTCAGTATCCGGGCAGAACGATGGGGGAGCTGTCCTTTCTCAACAACAGCTGTCCAGCTGTCCTTTCTCAACAACAAATTGTCACTTTTTTGTGTTGAATATATGCTATATGGTAATTTAGGGACCTAATAGTTATCTAAAGCCATTTGCACATGTTGCCATGTGACCAGTCCATGCAGAATGTAGGGACCCCATATCTAGAAATGAGCAAACCAGTGATATTTTAGGGAGCAGCCGAGCAGGTGGGGCCCATTGCTTACATCATAGGAGCCTATTCAATACAAAACAGTTGCTGTATGTAGGTTTCATTTTATTTGTTTTTTAAACTTATATATTGGAAATGTACATCCAGGATTTTTCCTTTGGGGGGGGGGCTCCAGGAGAGTGGGGCCCTAAACTATAGCTTGTTTAGCTTATACGTACAGACACCCCCCCCCCAAAAAAAAACCCACCAGGATTTATATAATAAATACTTCCTTCTGGCTTGGATTTTGCTTGTGCTTTTGGCATATCATATGCAGTAATGGTTCAGTTAGACTACCCTTTCCTCTTGACCTCTTAGTCAGACCCTGATTTGTAAAATGTATTGCATGGTACATGGACAGATTCATCAGTTCATCAGTTACTTCTGTGAGTTTATCTCCTTTTGCCAACTGTCAGGTATCAGTACGATAAAGAGTTGATAATGAGATTACGCTTGAGGTTATGACATTTTAATGAGGAGATACCGTTTCCCATACAAAAGGAGTGTGCACAGAGGGAAGAGATGAAAACAGGCTTTAATTGTAGCGCTTCTGCTGGTGAAGCATAAAATGATTGCACATTGGGTGTGGTTTGAATAAAAATATGAATAATTCAAGTCACCCCACCCACCCCATCCAAGTGGCTGAGATTTCAGAGCAACCTTCACAGGGAAATTTAGAATATAAGTTCGATGAAAGAACCAGGAAACTTGGACTGTAGCCCTATGGATGCCCACCTAAGACTCAATAAACCCCAACACACTGTGATCTTTTCTGAGCAACTACGCATAGGGATTCCTGAGATACAGGACAAACACATTGACTTGCACTCAGTAGATCATTTAGTGACTTCAGTATTGGATCATGGCCATGCACTCAATGCAGGGCTTCGTTTATGCTTGACCCAGAAACTGCAGAAACTACAGAATGCAGCAACATCCTTGCTGACAGGAGTGAGGTTCAGTTGGCATAAAAAGCACCTCTGCTCAGAGAGCCATACCAGTGGGTTAATTGTTAATTCAAGATGTCACAGGGGCACCAATTCTAGGGGGATCTGCACCCACCAATTCTAGGGGGATCTGCACCCACACTGCAGGGCCCCTGACACAACTTCTGGTGCCTCGGGAGGCACCGAAAGTCAGGTTCCAGGGGCTCGCGATACCTCGGCCAGCATCTCTGAGGCCTTCGCGAGACCTCAGATATGCTTTGCGAGGTCTCGGAAACTGACTTCCGGTACCACTGGAAGTCAGATTCCGTTGCTGGGGTGTGTGTATGACCTCATAACTGTCATTTAATTCTACTCAATATTGATCCAGAGCAGAACTCCAATGTATTGTTAGCAGAGTAAAAACTTAAACACGTTGCAGGGTTCCCAAACAAAAGGACCAGAGGCAACTGTATTTCATTCGGCAGAGCTTTACTGCTACTGAAGGCAAATGAGCATAATGGTCACAAATCCAACACATTCAGGATTGGCACTGTCCATAAGAAACCCAGTTGCAGCAGACTTAGCTTAAGCTTACAATAAGTCTAAACCATAACACTAAACATACTATGTACAGAAGATCACACCAGTAGGAAGAAATATAGAAAGAGAAAGTACCCAGGCTCCTTCTGGCGTCTTATTATACTCAGCATTACCTTGACAGAAGAGATAAGAGAACCAGTTTAAGCCAGCTGTACTCAGCTTTTCTGAAGGTATAACCCAAACATCATGAAGGTTCTTTCACACAGAGGAGCTTCCAGGAGCTTCCATAACCCTCTTGAATTAAGTAGAATAGGAAAGATCCCTACACATCAAATCAATACTTTCTGTACTAAGAAATGCAAACTGACAATAACATCACGTCGCAACGTGATATCATGACGTCCCATAACCTGGGGCCCAGTTGGCTCCCCTCAGATGTTCTAGTTGATAGCTAGTCCTCCTTTTTTACAATAGCTTCCAAATTTGATATGTATCCTTCTCATACCGATTTGGGTTAAAGGGATGAGTGCCATGCCATCTGCATAAAGCAAGACTAGGATCTTCTGTTTCCCAACTGAAGGGGGGAAAGCATGAGATGATGAAGAAAGCTCCTGGCGTATATCATTTATGTAAAGATTGAATGGGGTGGTGCCAAGATGCAGCCTTGTTTGACTCCCTTTTGAAATTGAATCAGATAGAAAACCTATCCTGCCAGGAAGGTTGGCGGTTCGATTCCCCACAATGGAATGAGCTCCCGTTGCACTGTCTCAGCTCTTGCCAACCTAGCAGTTCAAAAGCACACCAGTGCAAGTAGATAAAGAGGTACCGCTGTGCCAGGAAGGTAAACTGTGTTTTTGTCAGTGTCCCGTTGCCTCCTCCAAGCGAGAGAAACCTGGGCAGTGCTGAATGTCACATCCATTGCCAGGTGTGTCCTGCTGGAAATAAAAAGGGCTCTCCGCTTGGCCTGCCTTTATATCTGCTTAGTTGCCAAGTGCTTTTGTGACATCACAAGAAACCCACAACCAATGGCAACAGCTGGGGAGGCAGGCATCATCATCATTTCTTTGAGCCTCACAATGGCAGGTGGACCTATCAGTGATTATGTGCTTGTTTATTTGGGACATGGGTGGTGCTGTGGTCCAAACCACTGAGCCTCTTGGGCTTGCTGATCAGAAGGTCAGTGGTTTGAATCCCCATGACAAGGTGAGCTCCTGTT